>NC_090444.1:1021759449-1022125613 GCF_031143425.1 Pleurodeles waltl | reverse complement strand
CTGTTCTTGTGTGCATTAGCATCATCAGACGGACACCGGAGCACCATGGGGCTGCATCCCACCTGGCCATGGAGGGCCACACTACGGAATTGGACTTCAGCAGTGGGACGGAGGGCGAGGGGAGCTCCACGGTGGGGACAGGAGCTGAGACCAGTGACACAGACTCGTCCTCTGAAGGGAGCTCCCTTGTGGTGGCAGCAACATCTGTACCACCTCCATCTACAGGTACAGCTGCCACCCCCCTTCCAGCACTGCCCTCCCAGCAGCCCCTCAGCCTTCGCCCCGTGCCCGCTCACCTGGGAGGGTGGGCATCACCTTCGCCTCAGGCACCTCAGGCCCTGACCCGGTCACTCCTGCTGCCCTCAGTGAGGAGGCCATTGACCTCCTCAGGTCCCTCACTGTTGGGCAGTCTACCATTTTGAATGCCATCCAGGATGTAGAAAGGAAGTTGCAACAAACCAATGCATTCCTGGAGGGCATTCATTCTGGTCAGGCGGCTCTTCAGCGAGCTTTTCAGACTCTGGCCTCAGCACTGATGGCAGCCATTGTCCCTGTGTCTAGCCTCCCCCCTCCAACTTCCTCCACCCAGACCCAATCCCCTGTACCTCAGCCTATCCCAAGCACAATCTACAGAGCAGCATGCACACACGTCAACACACAAGGGAAGCTCAGGCAAACATAAGCACCACACATCCCACAGGAACTCACGCAAGCATCACACACATGCAGACACACCAACATCCACTGCCTCCACTGTGTCCCCCTCCTCCTCATATCCCTCCTCCCTCCCTGTCTCGTCTACACTCACACCTGCATGCACTACCTCTACAGCCAGTTCGTCCCTCTCCAACACACCCACCACAACACCCCGCTCACGTGCAGTCACCACCCCCACTACCCCACGTCCCCTGTGTCCTCTCCCAGTGTGTCTGTGATGCCCCCTCCGAAGATACACAAACGCAGGCACACACCCACCCAACAGCCATCCACCTCGCGACAGCCTCCAGCGCATGCACCTTCACCCAAAGTCAGCAAACGAACACCTCCTACAACCACAACCTCTTCCTCCACTCCCAAACCCCCTCCAGCTACCCGTCCCAGTGTGTCAAAAAACTATTCCTGTCCAACCTTGACCTCTTTCCCACACCTCCCCCACCCCCTCCGTCTCATAGGTCTCAAACTAGCACCTCAGCCACAACATCTCCGGGACCAGTGGTGCATGTAGTCACCGGAATCTGGAGTTCACCGGCCACCAGGGCAGCCAGTGTGGCACAGAGCCACAGCACAGACAATCCCCCACCTGTGAAGCATCAGAAGTTGGCCAGTGCCCGGCGGGAGAGGGGGAAGACTCCAGCCACCAAGCCACTCCCAGGGGTCCCGGTGGGAGTGTGGAGTCAGCTGTGACACCTTCCAAGGTGGGAAAGGGCCACAAGAAACCCAGCAAGTCTGGGAAGAGCAGCACGGCGGTGAAGACCGCCATCGTCCCCGCTGCCCAGAAGGCCACCGCCAGCACAAGCCCAGCTGCCCAGGAGGCCACCGCCAGCACCAGCCCAGCTGCCCAGGAGGCCAGCGCCAGCACAAGCCCAGCTGCCCAGGAGGCCACTGCAAGCACAAGCCCAGCTGCCCAGGAGGCCACCGCCAGCACAAGCCCAGCTGCCCAGGAGGCTACCGCCAGCACAAGCCCAGCTGCCCAGGAGGCCACCACCAGCACAAGCCCAGCTGCCCAGGAGGCCACCGCCAGCATAAGCCCAGCTGCCCAGGAGGCCACCGCCAGCACAAGCCCCGCTGGGCCATGAAGGACCGCCAGCAAAAGCCCCGCTGGGTCATGAAGGACCGCCAGCACAAGCCCCGCTGGGCCATGAAGGACTGCCAGCACAAGCCCCACTGTGCCATGAAGGACCGCCAGCAAAATCCCCGCTGGGCCATGAAGGACTGCCAGCAAAAGCCCCGCTGGGCCATGAAGGACCGCCAGCAAAAGCCACGCTGGGACATGACGGTCCGCCAGTAGCTGAGTCCCTGCAATGGAGGCCGCCGTCTCAAGCACCGCTGAACAGGGCACCGCCGTCTCAAGACCTGCTGAACAGGGCACCGCCGCCTCAAGCACCGCTGGCCCATGAGCGCCAAGGGCACTGACGCTACTGAGTCCGTCACGGGCAGAATGAAGCACTCTGGGCACCATGCCCCCTCCAGAACCAGTGGAGAGATCCATCCACTACCTCTGTCCTTAGCAGGATGAAGCACTCTGGGCACCATGCCCCCTCCAGAACCAGTGGAGAAAGGCATCCACTACCTCTGTCCTTAGCAGGATGAAGCACTCTGGGCACCATGCCCCCTCCAGAACCAGTGGAGAGATCCATCCACTACCTCAATCCTTAGCAGGATGAAGCACTCTGGGCACCATGCCCCCTCTAGAACCAGTGGAGACTGTTATCCACTTGAGAGACTGTGGCTTTGCACTCCCCAGGAGGGAACAGTGGGCAACCCACCCACTGTATACACTTGAGAGACTGTGGCTTTGCACTCCCCAGGATGGAACAGTGGGCAACCCACCCACTGCATAGACTTGAGAGACTGTGGCTTTGCACTCCCCAGGATGGAACAGTGGGCAACCCACCCACTGCATAGACTTGAGAGACTGTGGCTTTGCACTCCCCAGGATGGAACAGTGGGCAACCCACCCACTGCATAGACTTGAGAAACTGTGGCTTTGCACTCCCCAGGATTGAACAGTGGGCAACCCACCCACTGTATAGACTTGAGAGACTGTGGCTTTGCACTCCCCAGGATGGAACAGTGGGCAACCCACCCACTGTAGAGACTTGAGAGACTGTGGCTTTGCACTCCCCAGGATTGAACAGTGGGCATGTGGCCCCGTTGTGTATTTGGCATTGTGCACTCAACCGGCTGAGGTGCCCCCCCTTTCCCTCCCTCTGAGGTGCCTGTTTAGTTGCTCTCTGATGCCCCTGCAGTGTTCTCTCCGTTATGGTCGGGGATCTTGTGTGGGCCTCGCCCATACCGTGTGGGCCCAGTGTTCCACGGACTTAATTGGAGCACTACCTGGACTACTATGCTTGGTATATATTTTGGAAATGGTGTATATATATTTTTTTTTGCCTACTTGATTTTCATATATTACAATGGTTACACTCATTTTCTATTGCCTTTGCATTCTTCCGGGGGGGGGGATTTTGGGGGGTGTAACTGTGATGTATTAATATGCATTAGTGTGTGTGTTGTAGTGGGTGAGGGTGGGGGTGGGGGTGATGCGTGTGTGTTTCCCTGTTTTTCCCTCCCCCTGCCCTGTGTCGTAGGTGCAGTACTCACCGTGGTCTTTGCCGCCGGCGTTCGTGCTCCTGGTAGAGGAGCAGGAAGACTATCACAGTTGGAATTTGGAGTTCCGGGTCCATGGTGTCCTCGTTCCTCGTGGGGTGTGTAGAGGTGAGCGTTTTTCCTTTGGAATTCCTGTTTCGGCCTTGTTTTTATCTGCGGTGAATCCGCCCCGGAAAAGGTGGCGGATTGGTGGGTTGTAATAGTGTGGGCAGTACATTGTCTCCTGTCTGTCTGTTGGCGGTGACCGCCGTGCTGTTTGTTTGTACCGCCATGGCGGTCGGAGTGTTAAAGTGGCTGTCTTTGTTGGTGGTTTCCGCCACGGTCGTAATTGCAAATTTTTTACCGCCGGCCTGTTGGCAGTCGTACCGCCGCTTTAACACCGTCCGCCAGGGTTGTAATGACCACCTCTGTCTCCTAAGTTAAGCCTTTTCGCTCGTTGCCAAGCTACCAAGGGTTGAGCTAGGTTTAATTTACTGAGCCCTAACTGGACCTAAGTGGAGGTTAGTGTCCTATTGCTAAGTGTAGGTACTTACCTGCCCTTACCAATAACCCATTTTCCAACACCTGTTCAGCTGACTTTAGGTCTCTCTTCAGTGTCAACCATTTTTGTTGTTTTGCTTAGATAAAGTGGATAGAAGGGAAATGCATTTCCCCCTACTGACTGCTTAAAGGCTTCCCAATTGTTGGAGATATCAGTATCTTGGGAGTTGTTTAAATAAAAAAAATCCCTAATGATTTTACATAGTTCATCCCTGAAAAGACTGTCTCGCATAAAAGGGGTTGGAGAAGAACCATCTATGATATTTAGAAGTGGGAGGAGACCACTCCAATGTCAATGCTATAGTGGCCTGAACGGGCTGTAGGTTGGAATTCTGATTTCTAGGATGGAGTGTGTGAGTAAGTTCAATGGGAGTGGGGTAACACACTGTAGTCCCTGATTTCTGGATGGATGTGTCTCAATGCATCTATGAGTCCAGGCTCCTGTACTGTTCTTTTCACAGTTTTGAAGAAGCTCCCGGTGGACGTATGTGTTGGGTGTGAGCTATCAATGTTTGGGTTCCAGGTTAGATTAAAATAACCCACTAGAATGATCTCTCCTTCGGTGAATTCCTCAACTTGCATAAGGCAGGATTGTATGAAGGTTGCTTTGGCTGTGTTTGGGGAGTACATATTAGCTATTGTGCAAGAATGGCCTGCTATAATAACCATTAGGAATCTGCCTTTCTTATCTGATCTATAACCAGAGTGTTAAAATTTAAGGGAGGAGTGAAATAGTAGGGCTATCCCATTGTGTGTGGTAGTGTGTACATTTATGGTGTAATCTATGATCTTCAGTATGTATTAGACGAGTATTTTATAAGGCCACTAAATCATGCCTGGCATCCAAAACATATTTACACAGTATATGACACTTGGCAGGAGAACGTAGGCCTCTTACATTCCATATCAATGTTGTTAAGACCATAACAATTTGTTATGAACAGACATGCTTAATCTCCATTCCCTCGTTACTTCTCTCCCCTCTCTGCCCGTCTCCGCTCTTTATATAACTAAAGAAATCTGAATTTGACCTCCGCAACTTCCCCCACAAAGGGACACTAATGGTAAACAAATATAAACAATAAATCTGAACACTTGATGATCTAAGTCCCTTAAAATATCATAACATATCATAGCATCGTGACATGGCGGGTGTTTAGGTCATTTCCCGCTGAAGCATTTGCAACTGAAGCAGGTGTAATCTGGGCACTGTTACATCACCCTCACATCAAACTATAGATAGACTGTTCTTTAGAAAGGAATAGACAATGGCACCATGCACTTTAAGTACGTAGTAGAGTCACCAGGACCTAAGATGACTTGCTTGGTCAGATCATGGCAACCGTGGCCCGTGTGGATCGAATATTGTAAATGATACTATTGAGACGTGTAAGAAACTGAGTTCAGTCACAGTTAATTTAGAAGGGTCAGCAATCCCTAAAACCCATTTCTTTCCCTGTTTGCTCGAGCGCCTTTGAGGGAAGCCTTTAACTTTTGTCTGCTCTCGCCGAGGGGCTGGCAGTAGATGTCTCTTGGGGTCTTTCTGCAGAATTACAGTCCGTAGGTGGTAGACCCAGGATTATCGCTGCTTCCAACACTGAAGTGGAGATTTGTTGCTAATGTGGTGGGTGCATTGTCCTGGTATATAGAGCATGTTGTCCCTTGGAAGGAAACTGTGTCTCCCTTCCAGGGCGCTTGTAGGATCAACTCTTTTAACTTGAAGTAGTTTAACTTTGCCAGGAAATCCTGAGGCTGCCATCCCTCACTCATCATCTGTGGTCCTACACAACGGACCCACTCCAGTTTAATTTTAGCCTGATGGTCAGCCGAAAGTTCTGCAAACAATACTATTACAAATACCTCAAAATCAGGACCTTCCGCTCCTTCTTATAGATTCCTAAGTCAATTGATATCTCTTCTAGATGTTCACGGTCCTCGCAGTTCAGAAGTGTAGTTTGCAGGTGTTCCTGAATTTGGAAAAAGTTGCCTCCAACGCCCCCAAACTCTGTTCTAAGGATTGGGATTTTGTATCCAGATCCAGAGTGCAAACCCCCACCAAGTCCACGTCCTACTACACTGTTGTCAGAATGAAGATCCTCCAAAGAGTTAGCCATGTTGGACTTCAGTTCCTCCCGAAGCTCTTTTTTGAAGTCCTGCAACAAGGCCGGGAGTTCTTCCTTCATCAGCACCATGTTATCGTCCCCTGGAGGGTGGGGTTGTACTTCCCTGGATTCTGATGGTTGAAAGTAGCTGGATACCCTACTATGGGATACCTTATTATGGTGTGTATGTTGACAGCAAAGGATCAGGCTCAGAGATTCAGCTGCGTCAGAGCGTTAGCTGCTGCTAAATTAGATACTGTGTACTGATCACAAGTTTCTTCTGTGTAGGTCCATCATCAAGTTAGATAGGCTATTATCGTGCAATTAATTAACCATGTCTATGTTCATGGGAAAACCACAGCTTTGGGGAAGCATTCAACCTGTGTCTGTATCATAACAAGGAACAAAGTTGGGGGTTCACTGTGGTGGGGCCTCTCCAAAGTCAGTACCCTCATATCTAGGAGACTCCTCTCGATCTGGGTTGATATGAGATCCACAGCAACCTATGGGGTATAGGAGATAGGAGGCTATGTTCCGTGTGGTGTGTCCCAAGGCTACATTAAGGCCACAAAGTGGACCCGTGGGGGGTCACACCACAGCAGTATCATGAGCCGATTGGAAATTCCCAGGAGTGGGGGCTAATGGTTTATGGACCTTGAAGATTCCCCAGGTGAGCCTTGGTGTAAACACCCAAGGCACAGGACATAGATTTTGTGGGTGCAGAGGTCTCTCACACTGTTCTTACCGACTGGAGCATTCTTGCGGTTGCCATTTTTATGGTCAGGCAGTGTCGAGCCGTGAAAAGGATCTGCATTGCTCTTCCTCCCTACAGGTACAGTTGCGGCTTCAATACATTGTGAGGATGGGGAGAGAACTGCTCAAGCACGCCGTCATGCTGTGGCACTACTCACCTGGAGCAGGGGGTGTTGTACAGTGGTGGGTGCGGTCCGTCTCCCTGCTCATTCAAGGCCGTAACTGAATCCAGCAGTCAAAGCATGTTGCTTGTTCCATTTTAGGTAGTTCCCCCCAGGTCCTACGATTGCGTTGGCGAAATCGCTCACCCTCTCAGGTATCATGGGTGTTCCTATCACCTCAGTTTGCTTCGAGAATGCGGCGAAGCTCAGGTGAATTAATTCCACTCGGTCATGTTGGCTGGTCATGCTCCCTTAGTGATGTTTTTAACGGATGATTTGTGATTGTTTGTATTTTGAGATGCTGTTGAAGAGATACACATATTTTATTTATGCTTTAAACATTTTAGATCATGAATTTAAGCAGATTATTAAAGAAGACAACACTTTTGATCTGTTTTGAAATACGGCAGATTTAATGTGAAATGAACCTTTTATTGCCAATGAAGATGATCAATATTGTAGGCCACTTCAGCCAAGGTGATATAAACGATAAGAATGATGGGCTCAAAAACAGAGTCGTCACTAGCATGTAAATTGCTGAGAGTGAGGTGATTGTCACCTTGATTAGAACATTGACAATGGGTACAACTATATTGTAACAAAACTGTTTTGAATGTCAAATAAACATTTCTGTAAAATGTGTTTCCATGGCATATCCATATTTCTTTTGTTTATTTTGCAACATATTCACATTATCAGTTATGAAGTTGGGGTGTTTTATATGGGGAAAAAACATTTTTGTTTATGTTCACTTTGTTGTATTTAAATAATGGACACAAATCATAACTGATTATGTGACCAAGGCTCAGGCAGGGTCGAAATGCAACATTTCTTTGCCCCAATATATTATATTGAACAGCAATACGACTCTTTGAGTGGCTCATCTTTGTTTCTTCCACAAACACAAGGGAGGAAAGTTCTGAAGATATTTGGTGGTGTTGAGACAACA
Source organism: Pleurodeles waltl (assembly GCF_031143425.1). NCBI lineage: Eukaryota > Metazoa > Chordata > Amphibia > Caudata > Salamandridae > Pleurodeles > Pleurodeles waltl. The sequence goes on along the minus strand of NC_090444.1, from coordinate 1,022,117,778 downwards.
GTGCACACAAGCCCCGGCTCTGGAGTCTGGGAGTCCCTGATGCAAAAATATAAAAAAAATGGGCCTGAATAGCTCAAGTGTGAAGGTTGCGGATCTTCACATTGAGCATTAAGGGTTCAACCCCAAGTGTGTTCCTGGTCATTTCCCACCCTTATTATTTTTTTTTACCATAAATGTTTAAGGTCTATACTGGAAGGTGATCTTACACTTTTTAAAAGATAAATACATTTTTCTTTTCAAATTGTGCAGAAATATCTCTTTCTAAGTATATCATATGTCATAGCCGAAAAAACTCTCTCTCCCTCTCACTCTCTTTTACTCTATCTCTATCTCTCTCTCAATCTCTTTCTCCCACTCACACATCCCCTCAGACCCTTATGCACCCAATCACAGACCCACTCAGACCCTTGTGCACCTTCTCACAACCCCAGTCAGACCCTAATGCACCAACTCATACAACCACTCAGGTAATTACGCACCCACTCACAGACCCACTCAGACTCTTACACATCCACTTACAGACCCATTGACACCCTAATGCACCCACTCACAGACCCGCTCCCACACTCACGCACCTACTAAAACACATGTGCTCACTCTCACACCCAGACAGACAGTCTCACAGCTGCTCTCACCCCCAGATACACGCTCTCACACCAATTCTGACACCCAGAGAGGCTGCTGCAAACTCCAGCCACACATGGCCAAAGGGCAATGCACAGCATGGGGTTGGGGGATTAGGGATATGGCTGCAGGGTCTGGCTGCAGGCGAGGTCTTGTGGGAAACCTCTGCTGCACATAGGCGAAGGCCATGCACGGTGCAAGATTGGGTGCTTATAGGGGACTGGCCTCAGAGCGTGGTCCCTGTGGCCAACCGCCACCGCACATTGTAGAAGAGCGTGTGCAGCAGTGGTTGGATTAACATATAGGGGGTCATTCTGACCCCGGCGGTCATGGACCGCCGGGGCCAGGGTTGGCGGGAGCACCGCCAACAGGCTGGCGGTGCCCCGCAGGGCATTCTAACCGCGGCGGTTTGGCCGCAGTCAGTTGCGGAAAACCGGCGGTCTCCCGCCGGTTTTCCGCTGCCCAAATGAATCCGCTGCGCCGCCATGGAGGATTCTGACACCCCATACCGCCATCCTGTTCCTGGACGTTCGCCCGCCAGGAACAGGATGGCGGTATGGGGTGTCGGGGGGCCCCTGGGCACTCTCCAACATAATGGGAGCTTAACACCATTCCCAAGAGACCATGGGCACGGTACTGGCCAAGTTTCAGGAGACCCAGCGGCTGCAGGACTACCTTGGGATGAGGGAGGACTTGAAGTCCATTAACAACACACTGGTCACCATTGCAGGGGTGCTGGCAGACCTTGTCAACACCACGAGGGACACAGTGGCACACCAACGTGCCCCTGACACTAGCCTGGATGATGAACAGCCCTCCACCTCCGCCGGCGCTAGTGGACTTGCGGAACCACCACAGGACCAACAGGCCACCAGCACCCCACCCCCTGCAGAAGAAGAACCACCCCGCAAATGGTCCCTGAAATCCAGGACAGAGAACATTGCCAAGACCCCGCCAGGAAATAAGACCCTCCTGAATGTCACCCTTCTGTCCCACTTTGTCACCCTGTCCACCTTAAACTGCGATTGCTCCCCTTCCTATGACCCATTGGACAATGCACCTGTGAGACCAAGAGACTGGACTCTGTCATGGACATTCCTCCACCATCACCCCAGCCCATTTCACATACCCCTCCACTTATTTGCACAGAAATAAACACCCTTGAATCACCAAAAAATCTGGAGTCAGTCTGTGCTTTCACAAATGTGTAATTGCAAAATCTCTGGAATATAGCAATGTCAATGTACTTGTTCACATACCAGTGTTACACAGCTGTAGGCCAGGAGTAAACATAGCAGAGGGCACAAATTGGGACCCAGATCTGTGAAATGGAAAGCCAAAGTAACAAGTCAGGTTCCATACACAGAGTGAAAAAGGCTGACTTATGCTAGGTCCTACAATAGTATGAGATGTGGGAAGCAGTTCCATCTTCATACCTGTGTCTCACTGGAAGTATTGCATGATGATTTTGTTTCGGTTGTCTACATCTTCTTCTTCTGCCTCCTCATCTTCACTGTCCACAGGCTCCACAGCTGCCACAAGACCAGCATCAGGCCCATCCTCCCGCAGAAAAGGCACCTGCCGTTGCAAAGCCAGGTTGTGCAACATACAGAAGGCCACGATGATCTGGCACACCTTCTTTGGTGAGTAGTATAGGGAGCCACCTGTCAGATGGAGGCACCAGAATCTGGACTTCAGGAGGCCGAAGGTGCGCTCGATTATGTGCCTCATTGTAGTGTTCCTCTGCCCTTGTCCTGGGATTCCTCACTGGGGTCAGTAGCCATGACAGGTTGGGGCAACCAGAGTCATCTGCAAATATCGAGGGACAACATCCTCCAAACATTAGGGAATCTCCCATACCCAGACAGCAAATTAAACTGTGTGGGGACTTTAGGCTCACCTATTAGCCACACACGGTGCCTCTGTAGTTGCCCCATCACATAAGGGATGCTGCTATTCCTCAAAATGCAAGCGTCATGCACTGAGCCAGGATACTTGGCATTCACATGGGAGATGTACTGGTCTGCCAAACACACCATCTGCACATTCATTGAATGGTAGCTCTTCCGGTTACTGTACACCTGTTCATTTCTGCAGGGGGGGGGGACAAATGCCACATGTGTACCATCAATGGAACCAATGATATTGGGGATATGTCCCAGGGCATAGACGTCACCTTTCACTGTTGGCAAATCCTCCACTTGAGGGAAAACAATGTAGCTGCACATGTGTTTCAGCAGAGCAGACAACGGTCTGGACAACACGTTAGAGAACATTGGCTGAGACATCCCTGATGCCATGGCTACTGTTGTTTGAAAAGACCCACTGGCCAGGAAATGGAGTACAGACAGGACCTGTACTAGAGGGGGTATTCCTGTGGGATGGCGGATAGCTGACATCAGGTCAGGCTCCAACTGGGCACACAGTTCCTGGATTGTTGCACGATCAAGTCTGTAAGTGATAATTATGTGTCGACAGGTCCACCAGGGGTCAGCACCTGCCCCAGCGGACGTGCCTTATGGAGGAGAACGGTGAGCAGAGGGTCATACAACACTTAGGTATCACAAGGCTGTTTTGCAAAAACGTTACATTTTCTCTATGTGCCTTTGTCTGTCCGTATTCCTGGCCTAAATAGGTGTGACGCAGTTATTTGGCCTGCCATGTGGCCCCCTGAAACGCAACTGTACGGTCCTCCAGACAAAGAGGTGAGTACACTGTGAGCATGGTGGATGGCACATGATTGTATGGAGTGTCGTGGATGGAAGAGGGGGGACACAGGCCAGCATGTGAGGATAGTGTGTGTGTATGTATGTCTGGGCCAGAGTGGGAGGTTTTTAGGCAATGTGTGAGAAGAACTGTACGGAAGAGTAACATCGATTATAACTTCACTTTTCCTCTAGGTCAGCGACCACCAGAAGAAGGGTGTTTGGCATGCCATCTCGAAGGGAGTGCGGACCCTGGGGGTCTACCATAGACGGAGTACCCACTGCCGGAAAAAGTGGGAGGACCTGTGCCGCTAGAGCAAGAAGACGGCGGAGGACCAGCTGGGGATGGCCTCCCAACGTGGAAGGGGTGCCTGTCCACTGTGTCCCCCTCCTCCACGTTCTCCTCCTCCCTCCCTGTCTCGTCTCCACTCACACCTGAATGCACTACATCCTCAGCCACTACCTCCATCAACAGCACGCCCATCACCACACACTGCTCACGTGCACTCACCACCCCCACTACCATTCACACATCCCCTGTGTCCTCTCCCAGTGTGCCTTGAGCCCTCCTCCCAAAGTACACAAACCAGGGCACACACCCACCCAACAGCCATCCACCTCACAACAGCCTCTGGCCCATGCACCTTCACCCAAATTCAGCAAACGTACACCTCCTACAACCACTACCTCTTCCTCCACTCCCAAATCCCCTCCATCTTCCCGTCCCAGTGTGTCTAAGAAACATTTCCTGGCTAACATTGACCTCTTCCCTACACCTCCCCCCCCCATCCTTCCCCTAGGGCCAGGTTGTCCAGGTCCCAGCCCAGCACCTCAGCCACCAAATCTGCAAGCACAGTGATCCCAGCAACTCCGGTCTCATCGCGGGCGCCACCCATCAGGGCTGCCAGTGTGCCACCTAACGAGGCCAAGGAGCAGGCCATTCCGCCACCTGCCAAGGTGAAGAAGGTGCCCACATGCCGGAGTCAGAAGCCGCACCTACCAGCAAGCAAGGGCTCCTCCAAACCAAAAGGGGACAGTGGGAAGACACCAGCAGCGACATCAAAGGTGTGGAAGGGACACAAGCCTGAAGATCAGGTCAGGACAGGGCACAGAGGCTCCGGCTGAGGGACCAGAGTGACCCCTTCTGTCAACCACAACACCAACCTGTACAGCGGTGGACACCGCCACCAGCACTACCACCTGCACCGCCACTTGCATGTCTGCTGCCTCAGCATCATCCCCAGTGGGCAGCCGTCCGAGGCTGCAGGAGACGTCCTGCTGTGTCCCTCAACAGGTGCAGACACATGCACCACCGCCAGCACCTCTGCCACAGACACCGCCGCAACCACCGCCACCAGCACCGCGACGTACTCAGACAGTGCCACCACAGCTGACATGGCAATCATCCCCAGTGGGCAGCCGTCCGAGGCTGCAGGAGATGTCCTGGACCCTACCCAGCGTCCATGAGGCATGACTCCCAGCACTGTTTGTACCTGCAGGTGGCAGGTGAAGTCGCAGCAGGGTGGAGTGTGTCTCTGCCTCCATGGCGTATCATGCTACCTGTTCCCAGGCAATCTCATGGCACACACACCCAGGTGAGGGAATGGGACACTGCATGCGAAGCACTCTGGGCACAAAGCCCCCCTCCAGAACCAGTGGAGATTCACATCCACTACCTCAGTCCTTGGCAGGATGAAGCACTCTGGGCACAAAGCCCCCTCCAGAACCAGTGGAGATTCACATCCACTACCTCAGTTCTTGGCAGGATGAAGCACTCTGGGCACAAAGCCCCCTCCAGAACCAGTGGAGAATAACATCCACTACCCCAGTCCTTGGCAGGATAAAGCACTCTGGGCACAAAGCCCCCTCCAGAACCAGTGGAGAATGACATCCACTACCTCAGTCCTTGGCAGGATGAAGCACTCTGGGCACAATGTCCCCTCCAGAACCAGTGGAGAATGACATGCACTACCTCAGTTCTTGGCAGGATGAAGCACTCTGGGCACCAAGCCCCCTCCAGAACCAGTGGAGAATGACATCCACTTGAGAGACTGTGGCTCCTAATGGCAGTGATAACTCCCATAGACAGCCAATGTACCACACCATCTGCCAGGGCGTTAACACATTCTACCACGGTGATAGCCATCAACAGCCAGGCGGAAGACCAGGTACCGTCCACCATATCATGATACTGCAAACCGCCACGATTTCCGGGGCGGTACCAACATCATCAAAAGCCTGGCGGAAACACATCATAGAAGACCAAAGACTCACCAACAGAGCCACAACGAAGATCAACGCCGCCATGGAACCGGAACTTCAAGTCTTCCTGATGCTCTTGTACACCATGCTCCACCTGGAACACCAACGCTGACAAAGACGATGGTGGTCAGTACAGCCGCAAAGCACACCAGGGAGGGAAGGAGGAAAAGGAGAATGACACACACACGCACAACACATACCAGACACATACACACCATATACACAACCAGCTGCAGATGTAAACCAATGGCACAGGACACACTGCATAATAATACTAGAGGTCGACAGTACTGAAATTGTAATTGCAAGGAAACAGCCACCATATGAACCAATTGTAAAACAAAGATACATGAACAATTTTCCAGACAGAGCAAATGCCCAGTCCAAAGTACATAAGGCCCACATGGCCACAGTTCACAGTCCAAGCCCCAACTTGATCCTGACTAACTGCGCGCAAAATTGTGGAAGGGCAACATCTTGGACAGGCATCTCAGGGGAAGGGGGGCTGGGGGCACCTCAGTTGAAGTCGGGAATTTGCCCACTGCTTCTGGAGGGAGTTCCATGCCCATTTCCCAATGCTGGGGAGTGCAAGGTCACAGTCTCTGATGTGGGGAACTTGCCCACTGCTTCTAGAGGGGGAATATTGCCCATTTCCCAATGCTGGGGAGTGCAAGGTCACAGTCTCTGATGTGGAGAACTTGCCTACTGCTTCTGGAGGGGGCTCCTAGTACAACAGTCCATGGAGGGTAGCCTACATGCCCTCTGGTGGAGGTGAGGGCTTCATTGACTGCTGGGGGAGGTGTCACCTGGGCAGCCTCTGCTGGAGGTGAGGGCTGCATTGTCTCTGCTGGGGGAGGCGTCCCCTGGGCAGCTTCTGCTGGAAGTGAGGTATGCATTGCCTCTGCTGGGGGAGGTGTCTCCTGGGCAGACTCTGCTGGAGGTGAGGGCTGCTGTTTCTCAGCTGGAGGTGAGGGCTTCTTGCCTTTTTTATTGGTGGTTGAGTGGGAACCATTACTGTCATTGGTGGTTGAGTGGGAACCTCTTCTGTCATTGATGGTTGAGTGGGACCCGCTGCTGTCATTGGTGGTTGAGTGGGAACCTCACCTATCCTGGCTGGTGGAGTGGGATCCTTCCCTTTCATCACTGCTGGAGTGGGATCCTTCCCTTCCCTGGCTGGTGAAGTGGGATCCTTCCTTTTCCTGGCTGGTGGAGTGGGATCCTTCACTGTCTTGACTTCACGACTAGCAGGTGCCTCCACAGTTCCCGTGGACTGTTTGGCCGAGGTGCTGGGCTGGGTCATTGGGAATCTGCTCATACAGTCAGGATGGGGGAGAAGGGGAGGGAAGAGGTCAAATTGGGCAAGGAAAAGCTTCTTAGGGACGGTGGGGCGGGATGAGGGAGGAGGGATGGGAGTGGAGGTTGAGGGAGTGGTTGTTGGAGGAGTACGTCTGTTGGACTTGGGTGCAGGTGTATGGGCAGTGTGCTGATGTGAGGTGGATGGCTGTTGGGTGTCTGAGTGCCTGTGTTTGTGGCCTTTAGGAGGAAGGGGACAGACAGGGTGGGAGAGGACACAGGGGATGCGTGGATGGATGTTGAGGAGGTGTCTGCTAGTGAGGTGTGTGCTGCTTTGTGTGTTGCTTGATGTGGTGATGGTGGTGGCTGTTGAAGTAGTGCATGCAGGTGTGAGTGTGGATGTGACTGTGAGGGAGGTGGAGGAGTAGGAGTAGGGGGAGACAGTGGAGGCAGTGGATGTGGATGTGGATGTTTGTGCAACTGTCTGTTTTTTGTGTGAGTGCTTGTGGACTGAAGTGTGGTACCTGTGTTTGACTGTGCCACTCTTGTGTGATGTATTGTGTGCATGGGATGGGTTGGGGTTGAGGAGACTGGGACTGAGAAGTGGTAGTTGGACGGGGACAGTAGGAACAGGGACAATGGCTGCCATCAGAGAGGAGGCCAGAGCCTGAATAGATCTCTGTTGGTCCGACAATCGACCGTCGATGCCCTCCAGGAATACATTGTATTGCTGCATCTGGGATGCCAGCCCCTGGATGGCATTCACAATGGTTGACTGACCTACAGAGATGGATCTCAGTAGGTCAATAACCTCTTCACTCAGGGCAGCAGGGATCACTGGGGCAGGGCCTGAGGTGCTTGGCGCGAAGGAGATGCCCAACCTCACGGGTGAACAGGCACAGGCAACTCGCTGAGGGATTACTGGGGGGGCGGTGCTGGTACAGGGGGTGGTGGCTGTACCTGCAGCTGGGGTGGTCACAGAGGTGTTCGCCACCACCAGGGAGCTTCCATCGGAGGACGAATCAGAGTCTGTGTTGTCACCTCCTGTCTCCGCTGTGGTGCTCTCCTCTCTCTCTGTCACACTGGTTCCCTTGACGTTGGTGGAGTCTGCCTCCTGGGTCCTGTGGGATGCAGCTCCCTCTGTCGCCAGTGCCCCTGCTCTTCCATCAAATGATGCTAATGCACACATGGACAGGATGACAGAAGGAGAGAGGGGGGAGAAAGGGAGCACTCAGGCAATTACTGCACCAACACCTCAGTTGGCATACACAGCACAATCACACACAGGGATCAGGCCTGAGCACTATGCATTGCTCTGGCATTCAATTGGCTGGATGCCACAGCAAGATGAGGGCCAAACACCACCAACTGCACCCCTCCTGGAACCCACAAAGCCCTGACTGACATGGAATGCAAACGAGCTAGGTTAACTGCATTTGCTATACACCCACTGCCCTTGAGCTGGATCACTCTGCAATGTCTGTCCTGGCATTAAGGGCACACACTAACTCACACCCCCCACCCGGATCCCATGCCACCTACCAATTATTGTAGTAATGTCCACAGTACGCAGCCCCTTGTGGCTGTTGTGATGGCCTCAAGCACCCATCCAGCTCTGGGTAGCCCCCTGCGAGTATGCAGGCCATCAGGGGGGTCAGGTTCTGATGGGCACCCCTTCCTCGTTGGGAGGCCATCCTCAGCAGGCCCAGCATCTCAGGTCCTCCCACCATTTTCTGCAGTGGGTGCTCTGCCTGCTGTAGACCCCCAGGGTTCACACATCCTTGGCGATGGCATGCCACAATTCCTTCTTTTGATGGGCGCTGACCTGCAGAGGTAATACAGACAGGATGAGAGCATTACACATATAATCCAGCCTGTCACACATATGGCCAACAAAGCCTGTTTCCAAATCCATTGGCACACAAATCACCCAGCGCACACCATGTATACTACCACCAGACATCCCCCCTTAAATTACACAATGCCTGCACACACATCTCCATGGAACCCTCCCACATGCATCGTGCCCAAGGTGTACTCACCTGTTGGTCTGGAAGCCCATACAGCCATCCATACTGGGGCAGGGCCCCATCCACTAAGCGCTGCAACTCCATCGAAGTGAAGGCGGGGCCCTTTCCCTGCTTTCACAGGTCATGGTAGGTTCCAGACACAGGTCACAGCAGCACACGCAGTGTAGGTGTTGTCCTGTGGAAAGTCAGAAATCAAGTGAGGTTATACACAGAAAAGGGTGGTCACATCCGCAGTGGTGTACACCATCACCGCTGATCCCCATTGGCCACTGCATTCCATAAAGCCCCATATTATCCAATGAGGAATTGCATGGTGGTGCAAGACCGCCTTCCGCCACGATGCCCAACATCGGCAGAGTTACCTTACTTACACCTGTCCCTGGATAAAAGACAGGCAGTCACCATTTAATGGTGCTGGACTACATTCCAGATCTTCCATAACTGCGTCATTGCCGAAAATTGCACATACATTGCCATTCCCACTGTCCCATCACATTATTGCTGTATGCACACTGAGGTGGTGGTTCCATTGCTCAAATTGTGACAGCCTACTCACTCATGTGTCCCTTAGATACCTACCACTGCGGATGAATAGGAGGAGGAGGAGACAAACCCCCATGTACAGACCCCTTGTGGACTTGGCTACACTGGAGGACAGGCACATAATACTCACCTATAGACTGGACAGGGCCACAATCACAGAGGTGTGTGCCCAATTGGAGCCTGACCCTATATCAGCTATCCGTCAGCCCACTTGGATCCCCCCTCTTGTGCAAGTTCTATCAGTGCTCCATTTTCTGGTAACTGTTTCCTTTCAAGAGGGAGTGGGCTTGGCAGCAGGAATGTCACAGCCAATGTTCTCAATCGTGCTGTTAAGGGTATTGTCTGCTTTGGTAAAACACATGTGCAGCTACATTGCTTTCCCCTAGGTGGAAGATTTGGCCACTGTGAAAGAGGGATTCTATGCAATGGGACATATACCCAGTATTATTGGGTGATTGATGGGACACATATTGTGTTTGCCCCCCCCCCCCCTCCAGAATGAACATGTGTTCTGGAATCGGAAGAGTTTCCACTCACTCAATGTACAAATGGTGTGCCTGGCGGACCAGTACATCTCCCACGTCACTGCCAAGTATCCTGGGTTGGTACATGAATCCTTCGTTCTGAGGAATAGCAGCATCCCAAATGTGATGTCTCAACTACAGAGGCACAGGGTGTGGCTAATAGGTGAGCCAGAGTCCCTACCCACTGTATGTCAGTGTATGCCTTCAAGTGATATCCCCATAGCATTGTGTAAGGCTAATTTTTGTGTCTCAATACTTGCAGGTGACTCTGGCTACCCAAACCTATTGTGGCTCCTGACCCCTGTGAGGAATGCCAGGACAGGGGCTGAGAACCGTTACATGATGCACATGGGCAAACCAGAAGAATAATCAAAAGGACCTTCGGCTCCTGAAGGCCAGGTTGAGATGCCTACATCTGACAGGTGGATCCCCGTGCTACTCACCCGAGAAGGTTTGCCAGATAGTAGTGGCATGCTGCATTTTGCACAACCTGGCCCTCAGACGACATGTGCCTTTTCTGCAGGAGGAGGAGAGTGGAGATGACCATGTGGCAGCAGTGGACCCTGAGGACAGTGAGGATGAAGAGACTGAGGATGTGGACAACAGAACATCAATTATCTGTCAATACTTCCAATGACACACAGGTGAGACAGGGGAACTGGCCATTACCATATTGATTTATCAGTTTGGCTGTAGTAACAAGGCATTCACTTCCTTTGCATCTCAACTTACTGTCACTTTTGGCTTGTCCTTTTACAGATGTTGGTGAAATGACAACAGTGTCCTGGTGTTTTTACTACAGACAGCTACAGATCATTATTTGTATGCTATCACAGTGTTCAGATCATTTGCCCTAGATGTGACTGTTCCCATAAATGCACATTTTCAACACATAAAACAGTGTCACTCAAGTTGTGTTGAAGGGTGTTTATTGTAGGGCAAATAATTGACTGAAAAGTGCAATGGAATAGGGTGATGGTAGAGGAAAGTCCAGGGTATTGTTCCAGTCTGTTTGTAGCACAGGCCCAGTGTCCAAGGGGCCATAGGAAGGGGAGCAAAGGCAGTTCAAAGTGGACAAGGTGACAGGGTAGGACACAGCGGGGTAAATCAGGAGAGTTTAATTTCCTGGTGGTGGTCATGGTCTTGGCAAGTGTCTCTGGCTTCCCTCTGGGTCACAGTGAACGTTTGTGGGGTGGTTCACCTTCTGCAGGGGGAGGGATGCTGGTGGCCTGTGGGTCCTGTGGCGGGGCCTCCTGCCCACTGGCTGCAGCAGAAGTGGAGGGTGGTCAATAGACTGGCTAGGTGTAGAGGCCCGCTGGTGTGCTGTCGATTCCCTCATGCTGTTGGCCATGTCTGCCAGCACCCTTGCTATGGAGATCATGGTGGTGTTGAGAGCCTGCAAGTCCTCCCTGATCTCCTGATGGTGTTCCTCCTGCAGCTGCTTGTTTTCCTGCATGTTGGCAGTGGATATTTGCTGTACCTGTGCTCCAAACAGCTGTGGCTCTACCCTGACTATTTCCTCTACCATGACCTGCAACTCCCCATCTGTGAAACGGGGGTGCCTTTGTGGGGACATGGGTGTTGTGTGGTGTGTGTAAGTGTGTGGGTGTTGGGTGCTGCGGTTGGGTGTGTGAAGTGGGTTTGAGTGAGGGATGTATGGTTGTATGTGGTGTGTGTGTCTAGTTGTTGCAGTGGTCTTGGTGTCAGTCTGGTGGCAAAAATTTGTATTCGTAAAGGTTTATGGGTAAAGTGTGTGTTTTGTAGTGCTGTGGGTGTGTGGATGTGGTGTGTGTATTAGTGTCAGGTGTGTGTTTTTGGTATTGGCCAATGTTGTGTAGTTTAGTATTTGGGTGTCCATTTTGAGCATGCTGGTGTGTACCGCCAATGGTTTACCGCCATTAAATGTCCGCTGTGGTGATTCGTGGGTCATCATGTGGTGGGCATTGTTTTGTTGGCATAACGGTATGGTTGTTCGTACAGCCACTTTAGCTCTGACCTTTGGGCTGGCGGATTTGTGTATGTGGCAGTATTGTGTCGGATTGCTGTGCGTGTGTCATAATTTGGCAAATTGATGTTCGCCTCCACGGCGGTATGTTGGTGGCTGTCACCTCAGCGTTAAGCGGGATTTACCGCCAATATCGTGATGAGGGCCTTAGTGTAGCACAGATTTGCATTATCATTATTCCCAGGCAGGTGTCTGTTGGTGAATTGTCTTTTGTTACATGTTTCTGTATACAAGAATTGATCGCTGTGGGTGGCGGTCACCAACAAGAAGACTCCACTGAGGAAGGAACGACAGATTACCACTAGTGGTGGAATGTGAAGTAAGAAGTCTTCAGGGCAGGCAGGAACCAGCAAGAAAACTCCTCACTTCTGAGGCAACATGGAAGAATAGCAGGCGTCTTAGTATTGGGCAGACACAGCTTTTGCCCTTGCCACATCCAAAAATGGTTGCTATTCTTTTGAGAGCTAGAACTCTTGTGAATGTACAGTCCAGAGTTTGTCGCTAAGGTGTACCAGACACTGCACAGCGTGTCAGCTCAGGACTTGCTCGTCCATTTCCCTTTTTTCCAGGGTGAGTCCACCTGGTAGCCCTGACACTAAATGTAGTGGTCCCTGCAGGCACGAAAATGAAATAAATCTCAGCAAACACTTTTTTTTACTAATTAATTACTAGTGAAATAAACTTTTTGTTTTGGGGTGTGTGTGTCACATTTAAACAATGTGACAGCACTAATAATTTTGAATTACATCAAACATTAATGTAGGCATATTAGATTAAATAGAAATCATTTTTTGAAATTTAAATAAAAAATATCTTCCCATCTAAAGTCAAAATATTACATTTTTGGTATTGTGAATTAATAATTATTAAACGTTTTGTATTGAATTTAGTAGTGTATTTATTTTTTAAGAACATTTAATGATACATTGATTTATAAACTGAAATACATTTGTTAAAGTATACTATAATTAAATATTAAATCGTTTTTAGACTTTTTTTACCATTAAATTATATTTTTTATTTTGTTAACTATATTAAATAACTAAATTTAACTTAACATTATTTCCCATGACTATTTATTGCAGGTCAATATCTTTATTATTTTCAATGGGAGTCTGCAGCATAAAGCTTAACTAAAAGGTCCTTTTATCATGTCAACAAAGTAGGGGCATGTCTTTAAGCTTATGTATCTGTTGTATTGCATGAGCTATTTAAACCTCTCCAAAAGGGCTTCATTTCCAGCAAGTTCTCTAAAGCATTCGCAACCTCTCAGTTGCACAGTCTTCTTGGGCTGTTATTTGATCATGAAATGGCTTTCATGATGGATCCAGACATAAGTCAAAGGGTCTATGGGAATAGACCTATTGATAATATATTGTATTTCAATGCCATGCAAGAGTATGAAAGAAAAGTATTCTATCTAAATCATTTGTTGCCACAGAGGTATATTGTCTTTTGGAGTGGTCCCAACTGAGAAAGATTACTCTTGACCACAACCATCCCAAACAGGCACAGGAGTATATGAAGACAAGGTCAAGTTAGTTACTAAAGTAAAGGACTTAGTGGTGTGGGAGGACAAATATCCTAGTGTTTTTAGAGAGAAACTAGGTTTATTCTTTGTCTTGTGCCACAAAATTATTGTGCAAAACCATTCCAAAGGTACATAAAGTTAGAAATGTTCCAATGTCTGTGATGACAGGACTTAAAGATGAGCTACATACGTTTTGCAAAAATGGGAATAGAAAAGACAGAATCTTCTGAATGCTATCCCCAATTAATTTGGCATACAAACAATGTGGAAAATCTGGCTTTGCATAGATTTGTTTGACTTAAATAAGTATGTCTGGGTAGAATGCCTACCATTGCCAAACATAAGGGAGATGTGGTCAAAACTCAGAGGTTTATGGGTGTGTGCCACATTGGATTTATCATAAGAATAATATCAAATAGCTTTGAATGATGATCCCAAGTCCCTGATTTTTTTTCCAGTGGCTGAAGATACAATGGGATGCCTTTGGGTGTGGATGAAGGTTGCATTAGATAGAAAATGGTTGCCTTTGGGTTAGGTGTCAAAATCCAGTATATTCCAAAGAGTAATACGCCAATTATTTGAGGAGGTATCTAATGTGACAAATGCTTAAGATCATATCCTCAACTTTAGAAGGTGTGAAAATGTACACGATCCTTATTGCATGACAAAGTATTGACAATCAAAATGATCAAATGTTTATTTGCCTTTGGAAGTATTTAATATTGATGACATACGATTAGTGAAAATGGTGTGGCACCTAAGTCAAATTTGATTGAGGCTGTTGCAGATGCTCAAAGACAACCCTAAAGATAAAGGCCAGTTACAATTAATTATGGCTTCGGCTATATGCTATGCAAGATTTATATTAACGTTTTTCCCAGAAATCTATAAACATGAGAAAACTGTTAAAGAGGAATGAACAATTTGAAGGAAGTAAAGATTATGGGAAGGAATTTATGAATTTGAAGGAAGAAAGGCAAGTGCTCCTGATTTAAAACCCTTTGATAAGCATCGTATATCTGTGATTGTGACAGACATCAGTAATTTAGGTCTTGGAGCAGAGTTTTTGGGGATTCATAAGAGATGATTGGAAACAATTGCTTATACCTCAAGACCACTGAGGGAAGCGGATCAAAAGTACTCAAGAAGTTAAAAAGAAATTCTGGTGTGTTATTTGAGCCTGGTACATTATTAACAATGTTTGGTGTATTAACACAGATCATGGACTCCTAGTGGATTTGTTGTCCAGAAGGAGAGGTGTTAAGGCTGCACCACAAATTGCTAAATGACAAATTAAAATGCAAGACTACAGTTTTGATGTAGAGTACTTGCCTGAGCGTAGACATTTAATGGTTGACTGCCTTTCAGGCTTACTAGTGAACAAATGTATATAACAAAAAAAACTAGGAAGATAATGATGTGTTTACCCGTCTTGCCAATGTGACCTTGAATGGCATTTCAAAAGATGAATAATTGAAGGTGATTGAAAAGGATAAAAATCTTAAATAGTGATGAGTAGGGTTGTGTTGGATTAGCTGAATAATGAATAATCAGATGGGGAATGAGGCAGGGAGTTTGGCATGAAGAATGAGCGTAATATTCTGGAACATGTTTTGTACAGTAGGGAGTTACTGGTAGTTCTCGGTGGTGTGAAAAAGAGAATACTTAGATATTGCTCACAAAAGGGATGCTTGGAACTAAATATAGATTGACAACTGAGTTCTAGTGAACAGGAAAAGACAAGTGTGCAGATTAATTAAATATTTAATTAATTAATTACTTGCATATGTAAAGCGCATAGCTGCTCGGAGTGCTTCCCAGCGCTACGTCAGAAACAATAGAGAGGGCACCTATAAACCACTAAAAGAGCCAAGTCTTCACTTTCATCTGAAAGGTTTCAAGGAAAGTGGCAGCCCTAACTCCAAGGTGTAGTGAATTCCAAAGTTTAGGGCCAAGGTGTTTGAGGATCGTCCTCCCTGCCTCAACAATTTCAGTTGGGGAATAACCATAAGGCTTATGCTACAAGAGCGTAGCACATGCTTCGATGCATATGGTATGACCAGATTATTTATGTAATCCGGGACCTTCTGAGTCATAGTCTTATACAGAAAGCACAGTGTTTTGAATTTGCCCCGTTTTTCAATGGTTAGCCAGTGAAGCTCACACAAACAAATAGAGACTGAATCTGCCAAGGGACATGACAGAGAAGTCTGCCATGGCATTCTGCACTATTTGCAGTCTTTTCAGAAGGTACTTCGGGATATCTAGATGCAACACATAATCAAGATGTGAGATTATTAAGGCCTACATCACAGTTCTTTGAGCAGAGACTGGGAGAAGCCCCAGAATTTCACACAAGCACTTACTTAAGAAGCCCATAGCATGTGACAGATACCTTGTTTATTTGGGTCTCCATCCAAAGTCTATTATCCAGGCTAATCCCCTGGTCTTTTACAACTGATTTAGGAGTGGGCACAGGACCTAAGACCTGAGGCCAGTCCAATAGACAACAAAGTGTAGGTTGGTTTCCCACCAACAGGACCTCGGTTTTATTACCATTCAACTTTAAAAGGTTGTCTTTTATCCAGAGGGACTCTGCCATAAGCCCAGGTTTCAACCTGGTTACCACTTTTATATTAGTGGAGGCTAGGGAAAAGATTATTTAGTATCATTGCCAAAGAGAAACGTTTGTTCACACCTGCCATGTGATTGGAGCTTGTTTACAGCTGGCATTTGCTTGGAACAATACATTACAACAACAGCTATGTGTCCCAAATGAAGAGACTAGAAGACCCACAAGGGCATGGGGTGAAGTTGTGCTTGTCATCACTGGTCCATTCAGAGTGAATGTGTGCATTCTAAATATGACATAGTATTGGTGTATCAATATTCACAATGACCTGAGGTTAAATAGGTGACCCAGGTGATCACAGAAGAGGTTACACAGTTCCTAGGAGACATTTTTGCCAAAACTGGTTTACCAAAAGAACTAGTTATAGATCATGGGATGTAGTTGGTGTCTCAAGAAATGAAATATTTTTTAAGGAAATCGGGCATCACCCACATACATACCTCTGTCTATTTTCAACAGAGCAAAGGTAAAGTAGAAATATTAAATAGAATACCAGAGGAAGGGATACAGCTTGCAACTGGTATTGGAGAGGATTGGAGGCATGCAGGCAGTTGATGAGTTAGTGCCGGCATGACGCTTCATAACAGTGTTGATAAATCACTTTTGAGAAAATGAGAGCTAGAGAGCCCAGCACTCTTTTGAAACAACCGTTGATGCTGAAAACAAGGTTTGTGGTCTGGTGTTGAAATATCCGTGAGTATGCCCGGTACATGCTTGACAAACAGATCACAAATTAAGGAGAAAAAGCGGAGGTAGAGGGGCGACAAATGTCAAGGTTGGTGCCTTGGAGAAAGTAGGAATGGAGAGAAGTGTTGTTTGAGACTTTTAGATGAAACAGAGGTTAGGATGGTTGGCAGATTTGCGGTGGAATTGAGTGATGGTCATGGAATGAAAGCAAGCTGAGGAAAATACCAATGGCTACCCAGAGGTTGTTTCCAAGTTTCGCCCTTGAAAAGGGAAGTCTGGAAGGAATTGTAAATGGATTACTCTGTAGAGTAGACCTGGTAGTTGAGAGTCTTGTTAAAAGATGTACTTTTGTAGATATGTATATGTATATTTAAAATTTTCAAAGCTACATAAATATGTTACATTTACCTTTTTATTGTTATGCTTGTTTTCTTTTGTTATTTGGTTGTTCTTATCGGAGCAGTGACTGTTTTATCGTATTATTAAATTGTACTGCTGCCTTTGAAGTAAAACTTTGGGGTTTCAAATTCCTGTGTGGTTCAACTTTTGATGAACATTTTACTCCGAGCAGGCCCTCATTACGACCTTGGCGGTCGGCGGAAATTTGCAGAAAGGTACTGCCAACAGGCTGGTGGTACCTTTTCCCAAATTATGACAATGTACCACTCAGTCCTCCAGGGTAGTAACGGTCGCTGGGCTGGAGACATGGCTCTCAAGCCTGGGGGCCGTCACAATCCCACCCTCTGGATTATGACCCCGCCTACCGCCATGGTTTTCGTGGCAAGTGTACCGCCACGAAAACCATGGCGGTAGGCACTATCAGTGCCAGGGAATTCCTTCCCTGGCACTGATAGGGGTCTCCCCACCCCAGATCCCACCCTCCCCCTCCCTCTCCTGCCCCTGCACATTTACGCACCCACACATGCACACATACACACTCATACACACACGCATATCCACATCCACCCACGCATGCACACATACTTACCCACACACCGCAACACACACCAACATACATTGTCGCACACACGCATTCACAACACACAACATACACGTAAACTCACATTCAGTAATTCATGCACTCATTCATCGTGACTCACACCTGCATGCATGCATACAAAAACAGACACCCCCCACACACTCAAGACCCCCACTCATGCAAACACCACCCCTATCCCCCTCTCCTGTCAGAGAACCTGATTTACCTGCTTGCAGGTGGTCCTCCGGCAGGAGACGGGATGCGGCGCTGCTGCCAGCAGCAGCGTCTGCCAGCAAAACACCGCAAGGCCGTATCATTGCTCATGATCGTCGTCAGTGTTTTGCTGGTCTAGTGCTGCAGCTGGCAGCAGCGCCACCTTACTGCCATCCGCCGCCATGACTGTTGATGGTATTCCGCCAGCCTGCTGGCGGAATTCCATCTACGGTCATAATGTGGGTGGGCGGCTGGTAGCCACGGCGACGGTATGTTGGCTGCCAACGCTGTGGTGGTAGGCAGTCAATACTGCCAATGTTGTAATGAGGGCCTCAATTCGAACTATTGAAGGTAATTTGAATTTTAAACCAAATTTCTCTTGTAGTCATAGTGCACATTGGAGGTGGTCAATTCTGCACTAAAGTCTATGGGGCATATTTATAATGCCCTAGTGCCACCTTGCGCCACATTAACATCATTATTTTTTACGTTAATGTGGACCAATGAGGCTGCAATTCCTGCACCGTATTTACAGGTTGGTGCAATGCATGCATTGCGCCACTCTGTAACCTGTTGCGCGACATTATGCCTACACCAGGCATCATGCATACAAAAGGGGCGTTCCCCCATTAGGGGAGCTCAAAAAATGGCATATGGAAATCTACATGATTTCCTTGCGCCATCTTTTATGGCACTTTTAACGCCTGCTTAAGAGCAGGTGTTAAAAGGGGGCTTCTATTCTTTAGAATGTGGCTCTATGTACCTTGCAGGAGTAGCACCAGTATTTTGGTGCCACTCCTGCAGAGTACATCAATAGCGTCATAAGAAATGACGCTATTGCCCCCTACCCTGAGCCATGGTGGGTAGTATTTCAAATACGGTGCACACATGGTGGCAGTAGGGGGTGTTAAGATGCAGAGGGAAAGTGGACCTGCACTCAGTGCAGTGCCACTTTCCATAAATCTGGCTCCCTCCCACACCCCCCAGTCAGGGATGGAAGAGGAATCGCTTCCCCTTCCACCTCCGACCCTCCCATGATGTCAGCGCGCAAATCGCACGCTGACCTCATCACAGGTCACCTCAGATGACTTTTTATTTCTCTTCCAACCGGAAGGTGGGGCGAGAGAGAAAAGAAAGAGGAGACCTTTCCTTTCTTATCTCTCACAGCCTTTCTGCTGCCCGATCGTGATGCGATTGGGCAGCATAAATACCCACTAGACACCAGGGAATTTTTTTTTTTTAGTAAATTTCAATAAGGGGAGTGGCCCCTTTGGCAAGGGCCGCTCCCCAGGGGGCCAAATGATTTTTAGGCCATTTCTGTCCCCCATGGGGGCAGATCAGCCTAATATAAATAGGCCAATCTGCCCCCGGGGGGGGCAGAAATCCATTAGACACCAGGGATATTTTTATTTTTTTATGTGTGGGGAGGGACCCCTTAGGCAGGGGTCACTCCCGGGGGGGCAAATTCTTTTTACTCCATTTCTGCCCCCAGGGGGAGCAGAAAACCCCTAGACACCAGGGATAATTTTTGTTTTTTGTTTATTTTATTTTTTTATATGTGGGGAGTAACCCCTTAGGCAAGGGTCACTCCCCAGGGGGGCAAATTAGTTTTAGGTCATTAAGAAACCAGGGATTTTTTTATTTTATATACTAACGCATAAGGGGAGCGGCCCCTTTGGCAAGAGCCGCACTCCTGGGGGCAAAATATCTTTAGGCCTTTTCTGCCCCACCTGGAGGCAGATCGGCCGAATATAATTAGGCGGATCTGCTCCCGGGTGGGGGCAGAAACCTTTAGACACCAGGGATATATATTCTTTTTTATTTACTTTATGTTTTTATGTATAGGGAGTGACCACTTAGGCAAGGTTCGCTCCCCTGGAGGGAAATTGTATTCATGCCATTTCTGACTTGGGGGCAGATCGGCCTATTTTTCTTTGGCCAATCTGCCCCAAACCTCTAGACACCAGGGATTGATGTGTATGTATGTGTGTGTTTTGTTTGGGGGGGCAACCCATTGGGCAAGGGTCGCTCCCCATGGGGGCACATTACTGTTGGCCATATCTTCCCCCTTTGGGGGCAGACTGCCTATTTTTGGAAGGCCCATCTGCCCCCAAGGGGGGACAGAAAACCCACCAGAGACCAGGGAAGATTTTTTTTCAAAATAAGAGGTTGGGGGTATGGCCATACCTCCACCCAAAATCAATGGGGCCAAAGTTGTTCGGCCCACCAAGGGGTAGATTGGGCAATTTCCCCCGATCAACACCCCGGGGGGGCAGGAAGTCTACTAGATGCCAGGGAATAAAAAAATAAAAAAATAGTGGGGTGGTGGCTACCAACCAGTATGGGCCTGGTTATGCCCCCACCCGAACAGAAGGGGTAACAGTCTTTCAGCTCTCCCCCGCACACTAAAACATCTTACCCCTTGGCAAGCAAGAGGACATGATTATTTTTGGTTTTGGTTTTACATTTGGGCCATGAGAGCATGGTAACTCTCAAAATTGTCCGACTTGGAATGGTGAGGGCTGCACTTTTTTGACTTTGGGCAGCTGCCATATAGAAAAATCCACAAGACCTAGACACATCTGAAAACTAAACATCTGGTTGATTTCAGGGTGCTGTGCTTCACATGCACCCCGCACCATTTTCTTACTCCCAATGCCCTGCAAACCTCCAACTTTGCTGGAAATCACACTTTTTTGCACATTTTTGTGATGGGACCTTCCAGAATCTGCAGGAATCCACTAAATTCCTACCACCCAACATTGTCTCATCTATAGCGATGCAAATTCTGCTGCACTTGTCAGCCTAAAAATGTTTTTTTTTCAAACTGTCCTTTTGGACCTGCTTTGGTTCCCTCTCAATTTTGACACGTTTTTGGCTCTTCCCTATCACACGCACTTGGCCCACCTACATAAGTGAGGTATAATTTTTGCTTGAAGACTGAGGGGGACGTTGGATGGTAGGAAATTTGTCCCGGTGTGGTAATCCCACACAGAGATGTGGGAACAATTTGATTTTTTAGCTAAGTTTGAGGCTTGCTGAGGATTCTGGGTAAGAAAACATTGGGGTATCCACGCAAGGCACACCTCCCTGGACTCCCTCGGGTGTCTAGTTTTCAGAAATGTCTGGGTTTGGTAGGTTTCCCTAGATGGCTGCTGATCCCAGGAGCAAAAAGGCAGGTGCCCCCCATCCCAGGCGCAAAAACAGGTAGTTTTGTGTTTGATATTTTTTATGTGTCCAGATAGTGTTTTGGGGCATTTCCTGTCGCGAGCACAAGGCCTACCCACACAAGTGAGGTACCATTTTTATTGTGAGACTTGGGGGAACGCTAGGTAAAAGGAAATTTGTGGCTCCTCTCAGATTCCAGAACTTTCTGTCACCGAAATGAGAGGAAAACATGTTTTTTTTGCCAAATTTTGAGGTTTGCAAAGGATTCCGTGTAACACAACCTGGTGAGAGCCCCACAAGTCACACCATCTTGGATTCCCCTAGGTGTCTAGTTTTAAAAAATGCATTGGTTTGGTAGGTTTCCCTAGGTGCAGGCTGAGCTAGAGGCCAAAATCCACAGCTAGGCGCTTTGCAAAAAACGCATCAGATTTCAATTTGAAAATGTGATGTATCCATGTTGTGTTTCCTGTCGCGAACATTAGGTCTACCCATGAAAGTGAGGTACTATTTTTATCAGGAGACTTACACAGAATAGCAAAACAAGTGTTATCACCCCTTGTCTTTCTCTACATATTTTCCTTCCAAATGTAAGACAGTGTGTAAAAAAGACGTCTATTTGTGAAATAGCCTGTAATTCACATGTAATTCACATGCTAGCACCCCGGAATTCAGAGATGTGCAAATAACCACTGCTTTTTAACACCTCAGCTTGTGCCCATTTGGGAAATACAAAGGTTTTCTTGATACCTATTTTTTACTCTTTGTATTTCAGCAAATGAATTGCTGTATACCCGGTACAGAATGAAAACCCATTGCAAGGTGCAGCTCATTTCTTGGCTCTGGGTACCTAGGGTTCTTGATGAACCTACAAGCCCTATACATCCCCACATCCAGAAGAGTCAAGCAGACGTAACAGTCTATGGCTTTCAAAAATCTCACATCACAGGAAAAAGTTACAGAGTAAAAGGTGGAGAAAAATGGCTGTTGTTTTCTCCTCAATTTCAATATTTTTTCATTTCAGCTGTTATTGTTTTTAGGAAACCCTTGTAGAATCTACACAAATCACCCCTTGCTGAATGCATAATTTTATCTACTTTTCAGAAATGTTTAGCTTTCTGGGATCCAGCATTGGTTTCACACCCATTTCTGTCACTAACTGGAAGGAGGCTGAAAGCACAAATAAATCATAAAAATGGGATGTGTCCCAGTAAAATGCCAACATTGTGTTGAAAAACTGTGTTTTATGATTCACGTCAGCCTGTCCCTGAAAGCTGGGAAGATGGTGATTTTAGCACTGTAAACTCTTTGTTGACGCCATTTTCAGGTAAAAAACACAAATCTTCTTCTGCAGCCCTTTTTTCCCTTTGAAAAAAAAAATGAAATGTTCGCTGTATTTTGGCTAATTTCTTGGTCTCCTTCAGGGAAACCCACAAACTCTGGGTATGTCTAGAATGCCTAGGATGCTGGAAAAAAGGACGCAAAATTGGCGTGGGTAGCTTATGTGGACAAAAAGTTATGAGGGTCTAAGCGCAAACTGCCCCAAATAGCCAAAAAAAGGCCTGGCACCTGAGTGGGAAAAGGCCTGGCAGCGAAGGGGTTAAGGAAAACAGGATGCTTCCACAAAAAATAATAAAGAAAATCTTTACTCAAAGGCAATTATTTGGAGGACAATGGCATGCACAAAACACAGAGACACTATTAGACCAAGAACAATATGACAACTATACCTACGTAATTGGGATTGGGCCATCTGGGTCACCGAGGGAAGGTGACTGAACTGGGACATATAACACTTTGAACAGGAAATGGCTCTACATGAGTCTCATGGACAATCAATACTAAAACCCATAGTCATGCACATCTGCACAATGGGCAAGGCCAAGTCAACAAAACACATACAACTCCCACTGCATGGGATATACGTGTAAAGTGGACACATGCTCAGGCAAATGCAAACACAGCTAGTTTAACACAATCCATGTCTGCACAAACAAAACTCATGATTGTACATATCACATGTATACACAAGCTATATCAGGGGGACAAGTCTAACACCATATCGGCCTACATTGGACAACACAAAAATAAATACTTACCATACAAAACATTACACAGTGCCGTGACACCACCATTGCATATACACACACGTACTTATACACACAACATATACCCTTCTGTTGGGGGACAACAACACTGCACACAAACTCACATACTGCAAACAACAGCACATGGAGCAGCAAGAAGGCCCAAAGTCACACAACTGGAGGCATGCAACCAAAGTCACTAACAAACAACATCAAGCTAGAAAAGGAATTGCAGGACAAATGTATACAAAAAAAAACAACTGTTTGGGTTTATTACCTTGAAAAACTATTAATGTCCTAAGGCCATTGGTCAGTCCATATTGATGTCAAATAATAGCAAAGTGTTGTGTCTAAACTTGACTCCCTACTGCCATGTAACCTCCACAGGAAGAGGCATCAAGGGGGCAGGCAGGTATCTCAGCCTATTCAGGGGTCAGGGGGGTGTGGGATCGGATTTGGGGTGGGGGGTGTTGGGCTTGAAAGGGGTGGTCATCAGAAGGGGGTTGGGATTTGGAGGTTGAGGGAGTGATTGTCTGATCTGTAGGTATGGATGTTGTGGGTGCGTATTTCTGGGAGGTATGCTTGTGTGTGGTGAGTGTTGGGTAGGTGAGGGAGGGCGTTTATGTGTCTTGGACTTAGGGGACTGGAGGTACTGGGGGATGCCGTGGGGGTTGGGTGAGTATTTGTTGGGGTGGTTACTGCAATGTATGGTGGATGTGGTGGATGTCTGTGTGTCTGTAGTTGTGGTGTTTGTGGTGCTTGTGGTGGATGTCCTGAGGTCTGTTGGGATGGTGTCTGCGGGTAGGATGGGCATGGTGGTTGTGTCAGTGACTGTTGTGGTGGTGTCTGTAGGTATACTTGATGTTGGGTGTGTGATGCTGGAGGTGGTAGCTGTGTGAGGGGAAGTTGTGAGTGTTGCTGTGTCTATGGGTGGATGTTGTTTATGTGTGTGCCGGTGTGTCTTGTGTTGCTTGTGTTTGCGTGCTCTCCATTTGTCTATTGAGGGAGATGTCTACAGGTCTGTCTGTGTGCTTTGAGTAGGTAGAGGAAAGGGGGATTTGGACTGGGAGGAGGGAGGTTGCGGGGGGACGGAAGGTGGGAGATGACTGGCTGCCATCAGTGTGGAGGCCAGAGCCTGAAAAGATCTCTATAAGCCAGCCATTGCACCATGAATTCTTTCCAGTATTGCATTAGTCTGTTGGAGTTGACTTGCCAATCCCTAGATGGCATTCACAATGGCTGTATGACCCACATAGATACATCTCAGGAGGTCAATAGCCCCATCACAGATGGCAGCAGGAGTAACAGGAACTGGGGCAGAGGTGCCTGCGACAAAGGAGATGCCCACTCTCTTGGGTGAGCAGGTATGGCTTTGTTCCACAGTAGAGTGGCCCCATCTGCTGGGATGTCCCTGCCTATCTTCAGTCTTGTTTTGAAGGATGTACTCTCAGCAATTTTGAAACACCTTCACAGGTACATGCAGTTTCCTCAACATGAGGATTTCGACCATGTAAAGGTATTTTATGGTTTGGAAAACATCCAACATGTGGTGGGAGCCATACATGGTACACATGTTGCCTTAGTCCCACTGAATGGCAATGAACAAGTGTATCAGAACAGAAAGAACTTCCATTCCATCAGTGTCCAAGTTGTTTGTTTGACGGACCTCTAAATTTCACTGGTCTGTGCCTTTTATCCGGGTTCAGTCCATGATGCCTTCATTATGCGGAACAGCGCGATCCCCCAGCTGATGTCACAACACTACCCAGAGAAGGCCTGGCTGGTTGGTAAGTCACATCTCTACTGTTTGTTTGTGAGCAATGTCTGTTGCAAACATTGCAATGTGAGGGATTCATAGTTGCACATATGTCCCATTCCATCACAGGGGACTCTGCATAACCAAACCATCTGTGGTTGTTGACGCCGATGAGGAACCCAACTACACCATGGGAAGTCTGCTTTAACGATGCCCATGGAAGAACACGGTGTGTCATGGAGCTGGCTTTTGGGCTCCTGAAGGCCTGATTTATGTGTCTGGACTAGACACATGAAGCCCTCTTCCACTTACCCGACCAAAAAGATTGTAAGATCATTGTGGCCTGATGCATGCTCCTCAGCATTTCCCTGCGGAGGAATAGCCCATACATTCCACATGAGGGGGAGCGAGCTGTGCTGAAATGCTAAGTGAGGATGACAGTGATGAAGAGGAAGGTGAAGACTTTCGGGCAGATCTCATCAATCACTACTTTACTTGAGTATAAGAATGTAATGTGATTACTGTGACTGTATGAGGAACTGTAGTTGTTAGGATGTATTGAGTAGGGTTTTTTTCCAAAAGGCAGGGGATCTTGTGCTTTGCATTATACAGCCAAGGTTTGATTGCTAAGTCAGACTTGAAGGTTTCACTACCTTGATTATCTGCTTTGGTTCTGTCAGTCTCATCGCAATGTAATTGGATCCACTAATGTTTGTTATGAGGTTTTGGTCAGAGGTATTTCTTCTTGTATTGTTTTTGACCAGGTACCTTCACCATTCCATCCACATGTGGGCATTTCACAGTTGTGACATTGGCAGACATCTGTTGCTGTTCTGACATATGAAGTGAACATGGATTGATCCAGGTAATGTTAGGATGTCTGATTCCTATGCCAATGCAGCTTGGACACTGGGTGGGTGGAATTTTGAACTGCAGAATACACTGGTTTGATGTGGTGTGTTGTTCCAGTTGTCTCATGAGTGTGGTCATATGGCCTTGAAATATGTTCTCATCAAGTGCAATCCATGCATTCTTCCTTCACATTGTGTCGACAATGATCCACTACAACCTTTTTGTAGCTGTAGATGAGTTTCATTATTGCAGGCCACAGTGGCTGTGCCACAACAGTGACATAGGTTTGTATCACCCCATCAGATGCTTGGTCATTGTGATGGGTTGGACCTATTATCAGTGACTGTTGTACTGCCCTCTGTCTGTGCCATGGTATATGTCATGGCAGACCTGGGTTGGGTATGTGTTAAGGCTCAGGCTGATGACAACATCCACCAATCTGTTAACTTATTCTATGTGACGAGGTCTGACAAAGCCCTTTCTACTGTGGTCTGGGGGATGGTACCTTGCGATATCTAGCCTCACTCAATATGGTTCGGCTAGTCTTAGCTATAACATTACAGACATTTTAGCATCCTATGTGCGGGACAGTGCAATAACATGTTTGACGTGACCAGACACTTGTATCATTGTGTTGCAAGTAATCCTCAGCATGACACTACCTGAAACATATCCCTCCTTCCATTACTATCTTGTGCCTTCCTCAGATGCATCACATGGGCTTACATTTCAATATTTCAAAAAGTGGAAAAGAAGGTAGCAGGCAATGTTTTAGTGACAGGTGAATTTATTGACATAGTCACAGGAAATAATTGAGAGATGCAACAGAAAAGTAAAGTGGAGGAATCGGTCATTGTGGATGTAATCATATTAGTAGATGCCACAACATCTGAAGTCCAAAGTCCAGTGTCCTACTACTGCAAGAAATGGAAGGTGGTCAAAGAAAAATCAAAAGAGTTAATATGTGGCACATAAAGGATTTCCTTCAGGAAGAGGTCACTTGCTGGTAGAGGTGAGTGTCTTGCCATCTGCACCTTCTGGATGCTTGGGTGGACGTCCATGCTTGTGTGTGTGGGGGGGTTCTGCTGCTACAGAGGCAAGGGTATCTGAGGCAGGTCCTTTCCCTTACACCCCTCCCTTCCAGTGGCTGCCACAGATGTTGGCGGGACTGGTGTTGCTTGGCCAAAGGAAGAGGCGTGGTGTTGCTCAAGATCCCTGATCAGGATACTGCTGATCTCTCTGAAAACCCCTGATTCGGAAGCCAAGATGGTGTTGGCGGCCTCCCACTTTTCCAGAGACTCACGATGGAAGTCCTTCCACAGCTGCTTGATCTCCCTGAGTTTGGAAAGTACCTGGCCGATCACGCCTTCGGATTGTTGATAGGCTCCCAAGACTTGGATGATGGTGTCATGTTCAGGAAAATCCCCACTAACCTCATGCCACCTGCCACAACATCACTGCCACGCACCCTACCCCCACATGCCTGCGCCATTGGCACAGCTCGCCCCCTACCACTGGTTCTAGGACAATCATTGTCGGAGGTGTGTTGCAGAGATTCAGGATTCAGGACTAGGGGGCACAAGATGATTGTCACAGTCCTTGGGACACAGGTTGGGGGTCGAATGGCTGCCTTCGATCTTGATGCTGGGAGGGCTCAATGTATTCACGGAGAGGCTCAGTGGTGTCATGCGACCAGGTTGTCCTAATGGGCCAGAACCATCCTTAATGTCCAGATGTCCAGGAGTGTTGTCATCACTTAGGGCTTCATCCATGGGGGTAGTGGCAGTCTCTTGAGGCGGATCAGTGTTCCCAGTGGCAGTTAAACCTGATGATGTGAGAGCTACAATGTTACAGGTTGTATTGTGACATCTACCTCCAACAGTTTACCTTAACATTTAGCAAAGGCCATGTATACATTGGATTTGCAAGCTTACCTTATGTGACAGGTACATATGCAATCAATTATATTGACCTGAAATTTGAATGTCATACAAATTCCATTTCAGTCAACCAGCTGCAGAATATATGAGTTCATTAGCACTTGGGAGGATGGGCATAGTCTTACATCTTGCCAGCAGTGCAGGCAAAACAGTTGCTGGCTGACTTTGGTTTAGACCATTTTATGGCATAGTTCACTGTTATGCAGGCAAGCCCAGGAGTTTGTTGTATATCTGGTTGGTCTCATCATGTGGTCTCTGCATTCTGAATGTGTCTGCTGGCAATACCATTCAAAAAATGCATCTTGAGGCCTTTGATTTTTTCATTATTGTATTGCACACAGGTTGAGCTGTGCTTCATGTCCACAATATTTTAATCTTTGCTGAGCTGCTCTAGATGATCTAGGTAGTTAACCACATTATAGAGTGTACCATGATTTGTATCTTGGTCCCTCCCAGGTGGGTAAACTTCATTTCTGAGTTCACCGACAGATGCACAATGACATATGGACACAGGTCTGGTTATTAGAGTTACAGGGACTGGCCCTCCTGAGATCTAGTCATGTTACTCCAAGTACTACACATAGTATACATAGGTCATCCTCTCAGGTGAGTGCACTTCCATTGATTTTTGGACAGGTGCATACTGGGCTTGTGTTTGGATTTGGGGAGAGTCTCCTGGCCTTAGCAGTAATGTCACTCCCTGTACTTCATGCACTCGTTATATGTCATCCCCCCAGGTGGATAAACTTCATGTGCGCGTTCCAAAATAAGGGTATATTTGCAAGTATACACTGGACTCGTATATAGAGTGACAATTAGGGAGCCTCCTGTGAGTTGCAGCCTTGTAACTCCCTGTATTATACACACTTTACTGATGGCTTCCTCCCAGGTGAGTACACTTCAATGATGTTGTGGTATACATGTGTATTTTGTGGGAGTACACAGTTTTGTTCTCTGTAGTTAGGGAAGCATTGCCTGCTGTGAGTTGTAGTCCTGTCACTCTCACTGCTTCACAATACTTGACAGATGCCAACTCCCCCATCGAGTACACATCAATAGAGATTTGAAATACTGTTGTCTTCAGGGAAATGGACACTGTTCTGGTGTTTGTAGTGACAAGAGCAGTGCCCCTTGGCCTTCTCAGTCCTGTCAGTCCCTGTACTACACAAACGCTGTACAGATGTCATCCTTCTGGGTGAGTACCCTTCAATGGGGAGTTCTGGGACAAGGGTCATTGGAGCGGTGGACACTGTCTTGGCAGAATGGAGTGAAAGTTGCAGAGCCTCCTGGCCTTCTAAGTCCTGTCAGTGCCTGTACTACACACATTATACAGATGCCAACTCCTCAGGTGGGTACACTCCAATGAGGAGTTGACATACAAGGTAACTTTCAGTAGGATACACTCTTCTGGCTTTTGTAATTGTAGAACAGTGTCTGCTGGGTATTGTAGTGCAGTCAATTCCAGTACTACACACAATATACAGAGATGTTGTTCTCCCAGCTGTGCTAACTTCACTTGTGAGATGCCAGGCCAGGGTCTATGGACAGGTGGACACTGGGGTGGTGAGTGGGGTGACAGTGAAGGTGGCAAAAGGTGATCAGTGAGCATGCATGACAATAAATTGTCGTGATATTTTTGTGTTGTGACTTACCAGATTCCACTCCCCAATGTATTACTGTCAAACCCTCAGGATGGCCAAGACCTTCACCTCCCAGGATGAGAGTTTTAAGGGAGGAGGGTGGACCACTACCAGTCTTATGGACAAGCAGCTGGCGCCTGGATGTCATGGAACAGACCTTCCCCCTGAGGTCATTCAAGCTCTTCTTGATGTCATCCATTGTGTGCGGAGTGGGGCCTACAGAATTCACTGTGTTGACTATCCTTTGCCACATTTCCATTTGCCTGACGATAGTAGGGTGCTGGACCTGTGCTCCAATTAAATGTGGCTTTACTCTCATGATTTTATCCACCATGACTCTTAGCTTATCATCAGCGAAATGTGAATTTTTCTGGGGTGACATGGTGGGGATTAAAAATTAAGTGGTGAGAAATTAATGGGTGATGGTGAGTTAATTGAGTTAGGAAGTGCAAAAGGATGAGATTGGAAATAGGAGTGTGTTGAGGGTGTGGTATATGTGCTTAGGAAAAATTGTGGGGGTGCCTAATCTTTGGTTTGGTAAATTGTGGATGTGCTGTGGCTTGGGTGTTTGATGTTGTAGATGGAAAGCATTGTGGTTAGTGAGGGGGGGTGTTTTATGGTGTGCTTTGCAGGTGTTTTGGGTGTGGCAATGTGTGTCAGCTGTGTTGCTTTCAAATCCATCCAATGTGGTGTTTTGTATTACTTTGTTGACCTTGAACCGCTGGGTTTCAGACCACCTTGGGTATCTGCCACTGCGACTTTTGACTTGTAATACATTTGGTGGTTGGTTGACGGGTTGTCGATACTGGTGGTTGGACTGCCTATTTCCCCGCTTTCAATGGTACTACCCATGTGTTTTTTTTTACTTGCTTTTGTCAGTCCTGCCTGTTTAACTCGTAATACGGTGGTATGTATAACCCCCCAACATGGCGGTCTTTAGGCGGCAGCCACCATGGCGGTCTGGCGGTCTGACCACCAAACTCGTAATCAGGCTCTAAGTCTCCCAGGGGGCTCCATTCACAAAAGGTACTTACGTGTAATAAAGGTATGAGTGCTGAGTCTTTGTACTCGTGGCAGAGTCTCCCCACTCAGGTCAGAACATCCACATGACGCACTCTCTGCAGTGCCCTCTGACGAGATTTCCATCCTGAATGCAGAGATTCCACCACAAATGCAAAGACTCCATGAGTGCAGAGATTCCACACTCGTAACTTTACTACATGTAAGTACCTCTGTGAATCAGGCCCTGTGAAATTATCTGGAAATTTTCACATCAGCTACAAATCCAGCATGAACTTTGTTCACTGACCTCCAGGGTCTCCTGATCAGTGCAGTCTGTGGAAGGCAGACATCTGTGTTTCTGAGCTAGGTGTAGTAGAGCAGCCATGTTCCATGTTACTGGACCTAGTCTCCCTTTCATAAATCTCCTATGGCTATTGCCCCTCTATTCCATGTCTACAATCAGGTATGTGATCAAACAATAGGGGTGGGGGCAGAAAAGAGTCACCATATTCTCCAGCTGTTCTTAGAGTCTCTCTGCAAACTATGGCCCATGTTTGTTAATTAGGCCATCAGATGCACCTTTGATCAGTAAAATATAGGTGTAATGACACAGTTTGTGCACCCAGCTGTTATTCTCAGAACAGATCTGTGTCATCAGTGATGCTGCATGAATCCAGAGGGTCATCTTTTTCAAGGGGTATTACTTGGGCAGAAGCTCGATTCAAGCTTGGGACAAAATGTTGTTTTTCACATCTATTTACTGATGTGGTGCTCAGTTTTACAGAGGAATAATGGGTTCATTTAGGCATAGTAGTACAACTTCAGCAGCAGCAGGAATATGTGAGAAATGTGGGAGGAGCTCACAGAACATTAATCCACCAGTCTCCTCAATAACCACGCCAGGTGAATATCTTTTAGATTGAATTCTGTCAGAGACAGCAGCTGTCTGGTTGCAGAAAATACTCCATGGAGCCATCCTGAAAGTTCTCTGGGAATGCATACACCCATTGCTTACCATTGGCTTAGTGGTTTGTAACCCGTTTGCTTACTTTCTATTTGCTGGCTTTATTTGTTGTAGGCTGTCAAACATGTCCTTGTCCCTTTAGTGGAACATTGCCTGTTTTCTGTATTCTTCAAAAGTGCTCGCTTTCTGTAAACAGACCTTTAAATTGTGTTCTTATCTTGTCACATTTACTGTGAATTCAAAGGCAGAGGTCAATTGTCAGGCTCTATCTTCCAAGGGAGCTTGATGGTTACCTTTCTTTTTCTGACTTCAAAGTGGGAGGACTTATGTACAATGTAGGGATGTGAAAGGAAAGGCTTTTTTCTAGCATACACAATTTGAATGTCTAAAGGAACTGTGTAAATATTTCAGAATACATATAAATTAGGAAAGCACAAATTAAGAAAAATGTTTCGGATGTCTGAGGTGCGGTGGAAACAAATATTTCAATGTGAGCAAGACTAGTCAATACACTACGTGATGCCATTTCCACACTTTATAGTTTATGTGCTGCAAAATTGTATTAGGAAAACTGATTGTCTGTGCACATCTAATAGTCATTTCAATTGAAAATGAGCTGTCTGTAAGGGCAGCATTATTGTTTGTGCACTGTATCATTTTATAAGTAAAACTGCATGTCTGTTCAAATGTAATGGTCATTTCAATTGAAAATGTGTTATCTGTAATGGCAGTACTCTACCACTCCATGCATTCTCCACTCTATGCTACTCCACTGTACAACACTATACGCCACTCTACGCCACTCCATGTCTCTCCACTCTGAACACTCCACGCACTCCACTCCATGTTACTCCACAGTTCTCCACTCTACTCCACTGTACACCACTCTATTCTACTCTATTCCACTCTTTGTCACTCTACTCTATAGCGCTCTATTTCATTCTAACACACATTGTCACTCTATTCCCCTCTACTCCACTTCTCTGACAATCTACACCACTTCACTCTGTGGCACTTTATACCACTCCACTCTGTGCTACTCTATGCCACTACACTGTATGCCACTTTATGCCACTGTACTCTATGCCACTCTACTCTATGCCACTCTAGGCCACTCTTTTCTACTCTACATCACTCTACTCCACACTAAGCTATAGCACTCCAGAGGGGGCTATGCCACTTCACTCTATGCCACTCTACTCCACTCTATGCCACTCCACTGTACAGCACTCCACTCTATGATACTCCACTCCACAATGCTCCACTCTATGACACTCTACTTCATTCCTACCTACTCTACTCTATGCCACCCCACTCTATGACACTCGACGACACTCTACTCTATGGCACTCCACTCTATGACACTGCTATCTACTCTGCGCCACTTCACTCTATGACACTCTACTCCACGCCACTCTACTACATGAAACCCTATGCCACTCCACTCTAGAACACTATTTGACACTCTACACCACTTCTCTCTATGCCACTCTATTCCACTCCACTCTATGAAATTCTAGGCCACTCAACTCCTCCCTATGCCACTCCACTCTACACCCCTCCTCAACTTGCCACTCTAAAGCAATCCGCTCAGCAACACTCTATGTCACACTACACCACTTCACTCTACTATTCCGTGCCACTTTATTCCACTCTGTGACATTATATGCTATAGAAGTTCACACAGACACTTTACTCCAATCTATGGTATGCCACTCCACAACACTCTACTCCAGTGTACGGCACCTCATTTAACTCTGCAACTCTTTACTCCACTTTACACTATGCCACTCTGTGACACTCCACTCTATGCATCTCCACTCTATGACACTTCAAACTGTGACACTCCACTTTGCTCTACTCTATGCCACCCTATTTCATTCTATTCTATGTATGACACTCCATTCCACTCCACACCACTCTATGCACTTAACTCAAGGCAACTTTACTCCACTCTGCATCACTCCACTCCACATTACATCACTCCCCACACTCTACTCCATTCTACAACACTCTATTTGACTCTCTGCCACTCCACTCTACAACACTCTACTCCACTCTATGACACTCTACTCACCTCCACTCCACACCCCTCAACTCAAGGCCATCCTAGTCTAACAACTCCATTCTATGGCATTCTACTCCACCCTACTCCTCTCTACAGCACTCTACTTCACTCTCAACACTTTACTCTACACTGGGGCACCTCACTCTAGTCCACTCCATGCCACTACACTCTACTCTTCAACACACTAATCCACTCTACTCCACTACTCCACTCTTTGGCAAGCTACTCCACTCTACACCCCACCACTTTACACATCTCCACTTATTCCCCTCCAGTCTGTGCCCCTCTGCTCTATGCCCCTCCACTGTTCACCATTCCACTCTACTCCTTTTTACACCAATCTACTCCACTCTTCTCCACTCTACTCCACAACACTTCACAAAACTCCATGGCACTTCACTCTACACAACACTCCTGTCTACTCCACTCCCCTCTACAACACAGAACTCCACTCTACACCACTCTACAACACTCCACTCGACAACACTCCACTCTGTGCCTCTCCACTTCAGGCCCCTCCATAACACTCCATGACACCCTACACGACTTCACTCTATGACATTCTTCTCCACTCTATGACCCTTCTCTCCATTCACCACCATTCTTCTCTATAACACTATAATTTAGCCAGGCTGAAGGGCAGCCATTCTGGTGTACAGCATGGCTAGCTCTTGTATAAGCGAGACCTGTTGGCTTTGGCAGTGTTATTTTTAACTGTGACATAGTCTATGATAGCTTTTAGTTGATCCAGAAGCAATGGTCTGTAACCCTGTAAACTCTGTATTGTAAGTGGTTCATGGAATTTACCTTAATCTGCATTCTGATCATTTATTTTGCACGACAGCTTTAAATTCGATTGCAGTTTACTAAAAAGGTACCCCATGCGTGTGCACATAGACATGCCGTATTTCATACCCTATCTACTAGACTACATTCCTGTTGTAGTTAATGAAAAATTATCTGTTTGCCCTTGTTTGTGTGTTTTCACCAGATTAACATTTCAAAGATTTCGAACAGTTTATTCATGCAATCATTTGAATAATTCTAAAATGATTTCTTCATCATTTTTCAATTAAGCATGTGTGACGCTCTTAAAGCTGCGTACGTTATGGAAATAAACAATGACTCCTTTATCAAGCTTCATATTACGCATACTTTATCACTATCAATGTATAATTCATAAAGCTGGGCTTATAAATGCGCTTTGGGAAACAACATTAATTCATTCCTGACACTGATTACTTTTTTGTGTAATTTTGTTCTAAGTCAAATCAGTTGCTAGAAGGGGGAAACAAGGACTCCAGTGTTTACCATCTTGTGATTACAGGCATTTTTAGTGCAATAGGATCACTTGGCCGTATTACAGGCAGATATAGAATTATTTTACAAAAGTTGGACTTAGGGATGAATGACATGAAATAATTAATTGACTTCTTTTTAATCGGCCTCTTTTTAAATATTTCATCAATGCCACATCTTTGCATTTTGAAGCAAATGTTTGAAGCAGCGAGGAAGCCATAAGGAATGATCCATATGGGTTTTAAACAGTTGATAGGCACATAGACGTCATACTAGTTTGCCTGTAGTCCAACATCTCCCACAGTTGTAAGTTGCTAGCAAAGTCAGTAAAGAAAATGTATTGTATCAAAGCAATATTTAGCTTTAAGCTTTACCTTCAGAAAGTTAGATTTCAAAGCGCATCACTCTAGCCAATCCTCACATTTCCCGTTGGGTCAGATGTACAAGCCGCTAGCAAATCGATAATGACCCAGAGATCCATTTACAAAAGGAAAACCTTGGTCGGAGACGTATAAAGACGTATATAGTATGCCTTCAGCCACTTTTCATTCTACAGTGAATGTATGTTGCTAATCCTCACAGCGACAAACAAAGTTAGTTGAAAATATCAAATCAGGACTGGGAATGTAAATTATGGAAATTGCATGGACTGTAGATAAACATGAAAAAAAGCATGAAACGGCCGACCTTAAGTTGAGCAGGTGCATTGTGAAAAGTTGAAAATATTTCCTATGTTGCACCAAAACCTTTTTGCAGAATTGATTGTGATATTGAGGCGTGTTAGGCTATTGGGCGGAGAGCAATGGAGGAAGATGATGCGCAGAGGCTGCCACAACTACCGTGCAAGATGGAATTTTACATGCAGAAGCCAATAAGTCTGCAGGCAGGCATTAGAGAACGTCATACAAGACGAGGGTCAATTGTTAGTTTGGGACAGTCTGAAAAGTCTGTCTCGATAAGAGTACAGTTATAGTACCTCCACTGTTGGCATTGGGGAGGAGACCGTCATTGCTAAGCACAGAGGGAGATGTGTCTCACCAGTGGCGGCTCCTCCTTTTGGGCGGAGGAGTGTTGCTCCCCCACAAGCAGTGGCAGCTGCAAGCCTTTTTTTAAAGGAAACAATAATTAACTATGTTTGTTATCGTTTTCTTTAAAAGGGGCTGGACCACGGGGGTGATGTGCACTGAGGAGGAGTGATCAGCACTCCCCCTTCAGAGTGCATGTGTGTTTGGCAGGCTGTCTCAGGCCAGCCAAACACACATGTGCTGTAGGCTCTCTCCAGCCCAGCAACTGCACATGCTCCCAATCTTCCTGGGTGCCCTGGCTGGACGCTCCCAGCCAATCCTGACGCTGTTCTGAGCAGTGTCAGGATTGGCACAGAGCAGGCTGGGAGCCTGTGCCTGCAGAGGCAGAGGAGCGTCGAGGGACAGAGGCATGGCAGGTGAGGTGTTTTTTTTTGCCTCCCCACCCCTTCCGCAGCCCTCGAGCTGCTACTGGTCTCACATCGAGTTCTTATTGCTATTCAATACATCACTTGTAATAAGGCTCATTAAAATCAAGGAACGTGTGCGGGACACATGCGTGATGCACAGTTTTGTGCAGTGAAGGGTGCTCTAAACTTGCATAGGGCTGTCTGCAGTGAGGCCACTTCATGAATATTAATGAGGCACAAAACACATGTGACCTTCAGTCAGTGGCTGCTACTTGTCAACAGGGGTGGCGGGGCGGGGGGAGGGTATTAATAAATAAATAGATAAATAAAAACTTACCTCCATGTTGGGAGAGACGGTTCTGTCTCTCTACCTTCCTCGGACTCCCGGAAGCACATGGCTTCCAGACTCCCCTCCAATCACGATGCTGCTGTCAACAGAATGACAGCAGCATTGTGATTGGTCTGAGCGCCCTGCTTCAGCGCTCAGACAGGGAGTAGAACACTGTGCACCTTCTCCTCCTGGCTGTTCAATACAGCCGGATGGAGAAATGCAAAGTGCACATGACTGTTTGGCCGGCCAAAGCATTGTGCACACTTATATGCACTCACCTCTCTGCATCCAGCCCCGCCCTAACCTGGGTCCCCAATAAAAAATGAAATGATAATAATGTTACGTTATAATCATTTTAGTTTTCCCTTTCGTCCAGTGCATAAAGCAGTGGGACGACGCTCCTCTGCCTTAGCGGAGGACCAGCTGCTGCCTTCAGTGCCAGTTGAATCCAGGATCAGAAACCTGCAAGAGGCAGCCGACCTCTGTGCCTGCTTTTAATTTTGCGATGGATTACCATTGCAACGCTTGTCCTGTTGAGGACAGTGGTCACAATGCTCCAAACAGTGGTCCACACTAGCACTTGGGCAGCTGTCACAGGAACTTTGTAAACTGCTCTTCATGGACAGCTTCCACTTTGACAATGGTCATTGCCTACCCTCAGCAGTTTGTAGTTCAACTTTCTGTGAAAGTGAAGAATTGTCTGTTAAGTGTTGAAACATTCCCTTGCAAGTCATGAAGGATGATCTTTTTATATTGACTTTCTTTGTGAGTAACCAGAATTTGCAATATGGAGAATTTCAATTCTCGATGCTAAAAAAAAAGCTATTTTACTTCAGTACAATGTAAATAGGGTCATAAAATCCAGAAAGGCAGCAAATGTACTCAGCACTTTTTGTTGAATGCTAAATCCTCTTCTACATCTGGCCAAGTGTCCCTGTCATGGGAGCTGAGTTGCAGCATAAGCATAAATTATTTGTGGCAACTACATTTTTTAATGCCATATTCTTCTGTACAGATAGGGCACATATTTTGCTGCACGCACTAAGGACTAGGGGCCAGATGCAGGAAACACTTTGCGACTCGCAAACAGCAAAATTTGCCGTTTGCAACTCGCAAATGCGTGTTTCCCATGCAGAAATGCATTTTGCGAGTCGGGACCGACTCGCAAAATGCATTTCCAAATCGCAAATAGGAAGGGGTGTTCCCTTCCTATTTGCGAGTCGCATTGGGATGCAATACCATTTGCGACCGCATATGCGGTCGCAAATGGCATCGCAGTTACCATCCACTTCAAGTGGATGGTAACCCAATCCCAAATTGGAAGGGGTCCCCATGGGACCCCTTCCAGTTTGTGACTGGACCCCAAAATATTTTTTCAGGGCAGGGAGTGTCACGACTCACGTGCTGCTTGCGCCTGGAATTTGCAGATCTGGTGGCGTGAATCTTCAATGTTCGGCTTTGGCCCAAAAAGGGGCGACTCTTTCTGGTAGCCACGGTGCTGTAGGCAATGGAGACACCAAGAACAGACCGTGCCCTTCAGAAAGTAGCGCCAGAGGGAAAAAAACCCTTAAAAAGGGGAAAAAACCTCCAAACAGGAAGACTCCTGGAGAAAAACAAGAACAAACAAACAGGAATCCAAAAGGAGCAAAAATCAGAAAACACAGAATGCTGAATCCAAAACCAAAAGGCAAGGAAATCAGGAGCGAAGACACTAACTGAGCAGAAAGTGTTGCAGCGCAAAGAAAGAGGAAAAACACAGCCCTTATATACCAAAAAACAGGAAGTGACCCACAGGAAGTAAAAGGACACCATCTTAGATAGGGAAACAATACATAGAACAGAATAGTAGAGGAACCATAGAGAATAGGGAACAAGGAATGCTGGGAAAGCACAGGAATCTGGGAAGGAGGAAAAAACATAAAGAAAGGCACACAACAGACTGCAAAAAAGAAGAAGGACAAAGAAACGAAGAAAAACAGGTAAGAGGGTTCAGAGACCCCTGGGACAGTGAAAGGCAGAAGGAAGAACGAGGCCCCAAGCAAATCTGGGGCCTCGAAACACGCAGGAGAGGCTGGGGGCGCGCCGCGTCTTAATAACGCGGTGCGCGGCCCGAGCCGAACGCCCGGCAGAAGTCGAGCTCTCGGCTCGCGCCGCACCGCGCGGCGCGACAGTAGGTCCCCCTCCCGAAGGCCCAGGTTTAAGAGGGAATAAACGGTGAAAGCGTTGAATCAGGAGAGGAGCGTGAACGGAAGAGGCATTTTCCCATGAACATTCACTGAGAGGATAACCCTTCCAATGAATCAGATACTGAAGTCGTTTATGAAAAAGACGAGAGTCACAAATTTCCTGCACTTCATATTCAGGAGCATCATCCACAAGGACAGGAGGTGGACAAGGAAACTGACGTGAGTAAGGATCAGGCACATAAGGTTTAAGCTGAGAAACATGAAAAACCGGATGGATCTTCCATGTATGGGGTAAGTGAAGACGGACAGTGACAGGATTGACCAACTGGAGAATACGGAAAGGCCCATAGTAACGAGGTGTGAACTTGTTTTGAGAGAGACGTGAGGGCAAGAATTTGGAGGAGAGCCAGACTTTATCTTGCAGATGATAATTTGGATTGGTTGTACGTCTCTTGTCTGCAGCCTTCTTCATATACCTCTTGGTATGTAACAAATTAGATCGAATTAGTTTATGGAGTTGGAGAAGGCGTTTGGAGAAATAGTTAATAGCAGGTAGAGGAGAGTTGGTTTGTGGAGAAGTAGGGAAAGAGATAGGATGAAAACCATAGGAACAGAAAAAGGGAGTGACCTTGGAGGCACTATGGACTGAGTTATTGTAGGAAAACTCAGCTAAAGAGAGGTAAGTGCTCCAGTTACTTTGGGTAGAATTGCAAAAGCATCGAAGATATTGCTCTAGTCCTTGGTTCAGACGCTCAGTCTGTCCGTTGGTCTGAGGATGGAACCCTGAAGACAAGGCTCTATTTATATTCAGGGTTTTACAAAAATGCTTCCAAAATCGGGAGATGTACTGAGGCCCTCTATCAGATATTATGGTATGTGGAAGTCCATGGAGACGGAAGACATGATCTATGAATATTTGACTTAGTTCTTGAGAAGTAGGCAGCTTTTTTAGGCCAGTGAAATGAGCCATTTTTGTGAAAGAATCCACTGTGACCATGATAACCCGGTTTCCTGCTGATGGTGGGAGCGAACACATAAAATCAGTAGAGATAATATGCCATGGGGCCGATGGAACAGGCAAAGGCTGTAGTAATCCTGCCGGTCTGGTGTGAGGTATTTTGACTTGGGCACATATGGGACAGGCCTGAACGTATTTTTCCACATCCAGTTTCCAGGTAGGCCACCAGAAAAATCGTGAAAGTAGTTCTTGTGTGGCTTTGATGCCTCTGTGACCAGCTACAGGGGAATCATGGCACATTTGTAATGCTTTCTTTTGCACCTTGTTTGTAGGGAGGAATATCAGGTCTTGGTAATAAAAATATCCTTGTTTCTTATACAATAATGGTCTTAGTTCTTCTATGTCATGGTCCGATAGGTTGGCGTATTCTTGTTGTACTTCTTCCAGGAAAGACTGAGCCACTCCAATGATCTTACTGGGTTCTAGAAGATACTGGGATGAGGAAGGAGAACACTCTGGATATCGGCGAGACAGAGCATCAGCCAGAATGTTTTGAGATCCTGGAATATATGTAATATAAAAATCGTACTGACTGAAGAAAAAGGCCCAGCGGGCCTGACGACTATTCTGGCATACAAAATTTCTTAAACATTGTAAATTACGGTGGTCTGTCCTCACCTCAAATGGTTCCTTGGAACCCATCAGAAACTGTCTCCACTCAAGGCAGGCTGTTTTCAGAGCCAATAATTCCCTTTCAAGTACGGAATAATGTTGTTCAGCTGTGGAAAGGATATGAGACAAATAGAAAACAGGATGTTCAAGGCCATCATCCTCTTGTCGTTGGAGTAAGACAGCTCCGATGGCTCTCTCAGAAGCATCAGTTACTACTATAAATTGCTTGGTGGTATCTGGATGTCTTAAGATGGGGGCTTGGGTGAAGGCTCTCTTTAAGCTTTGAAAGGCTGCTTCAGCAGCCTCAGTCCAGACAAACCCCTTCTTTAAATTGTCCTTCTTTAAGGTGTGAGTTATGTGGCTAGTCTGACTGGCAAAGTCTAGAATGAATTGTCGATAGAAGTTTGCTAAACCTAGGAAACATTGTGTTTCTTTTATGGTAGAAGGAGAAGGCCACTCTAGGATAGCTTGTACCTTTTCTTGATCCATAGCTATGCCGGTGGGACTTAAATGATAGCCCAGATATTTGACTTCCGTCATGTCGAACTCACATTTCTCTGGTTTGCAAAATAGTTGATGATCACGAAGCCTTTGAAGAACTTGTTTAACATGGGAAGTATGGAGTTCAGGATTTCTAGAATAAATAAGAATGTCGTCTAGGTAGATCACGACTGTCTGATTCAGTAGGTCTGAAAACACTGAGTCCATAAATCTCTGGAAGATTGCGGGGGCGTTAGTAAGACCAAACGGCATAACCCTATATTCAAAATGGCCAAATGGGGTCCTGAATGCTGTCTTCCATTCGTCGCCTTCTCTTATGCGTAAAAGGTGGTAGGCTCCTCGTAAATCCAATTTAGTAAAACGTTGGGCCCCTCTGATTGCTTCCAGTATGTCCCTGATGAGAGGCAAAGGATAACGATCTTTAATGGTAATTTTATTCAGACCTCGAAAATCCAGGCACGGACGAAGATCCTTAGTCTTCTTGGGCACAAAAAAGAGAGGGGCCCCAGCCGGAGACGACGATGGAACAATAAGACCAATCTGTATATTTTCGTCCAGATACTCCTTTAGAACTTCCTTTTCGGGTTCCGTGAGGGAGTACATCCTCCCAAAAGGAACAATTGTGCCGGGTTCCAATGGAATTGTACAATCATATTCTCGATGTGGAGGTAGCACAGGTTTTGACGGTTTTTGGAAAACATCCTGAAACTCCAAATAGTGGTCTGGGATCCCTTGGACCGTATTAATGGACATACCAGTGGCACCTTCAGTAGCTAAGGATCTTTTCGGAGACCAATACTTGTCGGAAGTAAAACAGTTCTCATGACAAAATTGCGAAGACAAAGAGACTGTCCGGGTAACCCAATTTATATATGGGTTATGTCTGATGAACCACGGAATTCCAAGAATGATGGTATGGTTAGGGGACGTAATAAGATCGAAGGAGATGTGTTCTTGATGGTTTCCCACCTGTAGACTTAACATCAGGGTAGTGGTGTCTACAGGACCAGAGGATATCAAAGATCCATCCACAGTGTGTACCTGTTCGGGTACTTCTTTTGCTTGAGTAGGGACTAGGTTAGCAGCAGCCCACGTCTTGTCCATGTATATACCACTAGCACCACAATCTAGTAATGCCATAGTCTTTTCTTGACGACCGTCAGGAAGTTGTAACAGGACCGGAAAGATGAACAAGGCAGTTGTATTGTCATTAAAGGAGCTGATGGAAGGTATAGCTGTAGATCCCGTCCCCTCCCTTCTTACAGAGGACGGGAGGTGGCGTTTCCCGAAGGCCTGGACGGACGTACTGGACAGGTACGGAGCATGTGACCAGCAGAACCACAATACAGGCACAACCCTCTCTTGCGTCTGTCTTCTCGTTCACTAGCAGAGAGCGGACCTCGGGTAGTATCCACCTGCATGGGTTCCCCTTCGATGTCTCTAGCAGGAGTGCGAGATTCCTCGGAACGCTGCAGGTATGCACGTGAGCTACTTGGCTGGGCAAACCCTCTACTCCTTTTCTTCTCCGATCTCCGTTCCTGAAGACGATATTCGATGGACAGTGCTTGATCCATCAGGCCACGAAGATCTTCCGCTCTGGTAGAATGCACTAGTTCATCCTTTATTTCTTCTTTGAGTCCTCTACGAAATAATGTTACCAGAGTACGTTCCACCCAAGTGGTCTCTGCCGCCAGCTGATGAAAACGGGTTATATATTGCAGGACGTCTTGGGAGCCTTGTTGGATGTCGCACAAGGCTTCTTCAGCGGAGGCTTCCAATCCAGGACGACTAAACATCTGTTTGAAGCGACTCACAAAGGCGGAATAGTCTGACAATACAGGGTCGTTGGAGGACACCATCGGGGTTGCCCAGGCCAAGGCTGGACCGGATAAGGCACTGATAAGATAACCCACCTTGGTCCTGTCGTGGGAGAATTGAGTAGGTCGGAAGGCGAAATACACCGTTAAAGCATCCAAGAACTCGCGAAGCTTGGTTGGTTCACCAGAGAAACAAGGGGTAGAAGCGGAGATTGTCGGAACATCACTGGTGCGGAGGGCCAAAGCCTGTCGTAACGCAGCATTTTCATTACGTAGTTGTTGCAATTCCTGGGCTTGTTGCTGAATCGTGGTCAACAGAGATTGCTCCGGATCTGCAGCAGCCGCCACTGTATTATCCATGGTGTTTGAGGACGTCGGAATGGTTTGGCGCTGCAATCTGTCACGACTCACGTGCTGCTTGCGCCTGGAATTTGCAGATCTGGTGGCGTGAATCTTCAATGTTCGGCTTTGGCCCAAAAAGGGGCGACTCTTTCTGGTAGCCACGGTGCTGTAGGCAATGGAGACACCAAGAACAGACCGTGCCCTTCAGAAAGTAGCGCCAGAGGGAAAAAAACCCTTAAAAAGGGGAAAAAACCTCCAAACAGGAAGACTCCTGGAGAAAAACAAGAACAAACAAACAGGAATCCAAAAGGAGCAAAAATCAGAAAACACAGAATGCTGAATCCAAAACCAAAAGGCAAGGAAATCAGGAGCGAAGACACTAACTGAGCAGAAAGTGTTGCAGCGCAAAGAAAGAGGAAAAACACAGCCCTTATATACCAAAAAACAGGAAGTGACCCACAGGAAGTAAAAGGACACCATCTTAGATAGGGAAACAACACATAGAACAGAATAG
This sequence comes from Pleurodeles waltl, assembly GCF_031143425.1. Lineage (NCBI taxonomy): Eukaryota > Metazoa > Chordata > Amphibia > Caudata > Salamandridae > Pleurodeles > Pleurodeles waltl. Next base: position 1,022,074,224 of record NC_090444.1, on the reverse strand, counting down.
TAGAGGAACCATAGAGAATAGGGAACAAGGAATGCTGGGAAAGCACAGGAATCTGGGAAGGAGGAAAAAACATAAAGAAAGGCACACAACAGACTGCAAAAAAGAAGAAGGACAAAGAAACGAAGAAAAACAGGTAAGAGGGTTCAGAGACCCCTGGGACAGTGAAAGGCAGAAGGAAGAACGAGACCCCAAGCAAATCTGGGGCCTCGAAACACGCAGGAGAGGCTGGGGGCGCGCCGCGTCTTAATAACGCGGTGCGCGGCCCGAGCCGAACGCCCGGCAGAAGTCGAGCTCTCGGCTCGCGCCGCACCGCGCGGCGCGACAGGGAGTGGTCTAAGGGACCACTCCCTGCCCTGAAAAAAAACCGAAACAAAAGGTTTCGGTTTGTTTGAAGTGCAGCTCGTTTTCCTGTTAGGAAAACGGGCTACACTTCAAAAAAAAAAAAAAACTGCTTTATTGAAAAGCAGGTCGCAAACATGGAGGTCTGCTGACGACAGCAGGCCTCCATGTTAGCGAGTGCCTATACTCGCAATGGGGCCGCAATTTGCGACCCACCTCATGAATATTCATGAGGTGGGTCATTGCGACCCCATTGCGAGTCGCAGTCGGTGTCTGAGACACCGTACTGCATAGCAATTTGCGACTTGCAAATTGCGAGTCGCAGGGACTCGCAATTTGCAAGTCGCAAATTGGTTATTTGCTACAGCTGGCCCTAGATGAATGAAAAATAGGAATAGTGATTACATAATTGTGAATTTTTGTGCATTGCAATTAGGAAAGGGCTACTCCTAATGTATGAAACTGGTTGAGTTTCATTAGTGATTCGTAGTGGGTTGCAAAAAGACCCATGCTCCTTCCAAATACCAATTTGCACGACCCAAATTGTGATTCAGTGGCAAGTTAATGAAACAAAATTTGAGTTTTGTACATCCCAAAATGCATTTTTCCAGTCGCAAACAGCCTGATTCTGCCAATCAGGCTGTTAGAAAATTCAAAAGTGCTTTGTACAGCTAGCCCTATATTATTATCCAGATAGAAACATATGCAAGACACATTATAACAGGTTTTTGTGGAAGCATTAATAGTGTTTCCTCCTTGCCTGTTCTGGATTGCAAGGAATGAACTTGAGATAAGTCTACTTGATATTTTAGCACTACACTTTCTATATAATAACACAGTGGGAAACTCATTTACAATGTGGTTATTACCGCACAATGCCTATGCCACGCATCCATTACCACACATCCATTACCATGTGTTAGAAATGGGGTCTTCGGTTGGCAGTCAGGTTACACCCTGTCCAAGCAAGGACTCACTCTAGTCAGGGTAAAGAGAATCACCCTCTGCTAACCCCCGCTCACCCCCTTGGTAGCTTGGCACGAGCAGGCAGGCTTAACTTCAGAGTGCTAGGTGTAAAGTATTTGTACCAACACACACAGTAACTCAATGAAAACACTACTAAATGACACAACATAGGTTTAGAAAAATAGAAAATATTTATCTGAACAAAACAAGACCAAAACGACAAAAAGTCCACAATACACAATTCAAGTTATCAATAAAAATGCAAAAAGAGTCTTCATGTAGTTTTAAACACAACGCTAACACTGCTAGCGTGAAAATATACCTTGGGCGTGTCAAAAATCACCACGCATGGGCGAGTGTGCGTCAAAAAGGGCTTGAGATGCGTTTATATCACTCACGAGCGAGGCCTTGAGTCGTTTCTCCTTCAGTCGGGTCAGCATGCGTTGTTTCTTCGCTCCGCAGGAGAGCGAGGAGTTGATCCGGTCAGCACTCTCATTCCGGGCAGGCCTTGCGTCGTTTTTACACGCCCAGCAGTATTTGCTTCGGAAATCCAGCTACACGATGATCCAAAAACCACATAGCGCAGGCTGCGATCTCACTAGCCTCCATCAACGATGCTGTGCGTCGTTTCTCCAGCCGTGTGTGTTGATCCTCCAGTCGCGCTGCAGGCGAGCATCGATTTTCAGCTGCAAAGCCGGCAGCATATCAATTTTTCAGCCGCGGATCAGAGTTGCGTCAATGTTTTCCCCGCACGGTGGTCTGTGCGTGGATTTCTCACTCTTGTCCTGCCAGCTTCTCCTTTCAGGACCCCAGGAACTGGATGAGCAACACTTGGCAGAGTAGGAGTCTCAGCAGAAGCTCCAGGTGCTGGCAGAGAGAAGTCTTTGCTGTCGCTGAGACTTCAAATAACAGGAGGCAAGCTCTAAATCAAGTCTTGGAGAGTTCTTCACAAGATGGAAGGCACACAAAGTCCAGTCTTTGTCCTCTAGCACAGGCAAAAGCAGCAACTGTAGGATAGCTCCACAAAGCACAGTCACAGGCAAGGCAGCTCTTCTTCCTCAGCTCTTCAATTCTTCTCCAGGCAGAGGCCCCTCTTGGTTTACAGAAGTGTTCTAAAGTCTGTGGTTTTGGGTGACCTTCTTATACCCATTTTGCCCTTTGAAGCAGGCTTACTTCAAAGCAAAGTCTCTCTCGTTTTTGAAATCCTGCCTTGCCCAGGCCAGGCCCCAGACACACACCAGGGGGTTGGTACAGCCCTTTCTGGTGTGAGTGACCACTCCTCCCCTCCAGCTGAGCACAGATGGCTCATCAGGAAATGCAGACTACACCCCAGCTCCCTTTGTGTCACTGTCCAGTGAGAGGTGCAACCTGCCCAACTGTCGAACTGACCCAGACAGCGAATCCATAAACAGGCAGAGTCACAGAAATGGTTTAAGCAAGAAAATGCTCACTTTCTAAAAGTGGCATTTTCAAACACACAGTCTTAAAATCAACTTTACTAAAAGATGTATTTTTAAATTGTAAGTTCAGAGACCCCAAACTCCTCCACATTTCTATCCACTCCCAAAGGGAATCTACACTTTAATCATATTTAAAGGTAGCCCCCATGTTAACCTATAAGAGGACAGGCCTTGCAACAGTGAAAAACAAATTTAGCAGTATTTCACTGTCAGGACATATAAAACACATTACTATATGTCCTAGCTACCTAGGGTCTATCTTAGGGGTGTCTTATATATAAGAAAAGGTAAGGTTCAGGCCTGGCAAGTGGTTACGCTTGCCAAGTCGAATTTACAGTTAAGAACTGCACACACAGACACTGCAGTGGCCGGTCTGAGCATCGTTTACAGAGCTACTAATGTGAGTGGCACATCCAGTCCTGCAGGCCCACTAGTAGCATTTGATTTACAGACCCTGGGCACCTCTAGTGCACTTTACTAGGGACTTACTAGAAAATCAAATATGCAAATCATGGATGAACCAATTACATACACATTTTGTGTAGGAACACTTGCACTTTAGCACTGGTTAGCAGTGGTAAAGTGCCCAGAGTAACAAATCAGCAAAAACAGAGTCCAGCACACATCAACAATCTGGGAAACAGAGGCAAAAAGTTAAGGGAGACTATGCCATGGATGAAAAGTCTAACACCATGCAATGCCTTTGCAATGCCTTTGCCACACATGCCTACAATGAAATTGTGAAATTGTAAGTATGCATCAGGTAAGTATTTATATATACATACATAAACCTTTGAAATTCAGCAGTTATAGTTAATTATTTCAAGTAACTATAACTCGCACCCTAAAGTTACTATAACTCGCACCCTGCCATGCACAGTTTTTTCTTCAATAAATTGACAGGTAATATTTAATTGATATTTTTAATGATGTCATAAAAGTTGTCATGAATGCTGTAATATCTTGGGTAATTAGCAGTACATGGTGAAGGAGAGGGTTATAGTTACTTTAGAGCATGATTTATAGTTACTTGACCTAACCACATCTATAACTTCTGAATTTCTATGGTTTTGTGCGAGTAAATTTCGATCTTAACTATAATGTCCCTGTACCCTTTGGGTCTTTGGGGACCTATTTAAGAGCCCCTAGCACCTCCTTGCCGAATATTAGCATCAGGCCAAAATCCCAGCGCCATATTTCCAAAGTGGCGCAATGCATCATTTTTTTCGGCACTTTTAACGCCTGCTCAGAGCATGCATTAAAATGAGGTACACTATTGATTACAATGGGCCTCAATGAGCTTTGCAGGATTAGCCTCAACATTTTTTACACTAATCCTGCATAGCTCTGGACAAGCGTCAAACATTCTGATGCTAGTCCCCTAACGTCTGCCATGGTGCGCCATATTTTAAATATGGCATACACATGGTGGTGTTAGGGGGCGCTAAGGGGCCAAAGAAAAGAGGTGCTGCACTCTGTGCCCCTTAGTCTTTCAAGTGAATATCTATGGTTTTAATAAGTCTATTTCCTAACTATAATGCCCCTGTAACCTTTTGTATTTCAGGTAATATCTAAGGTGGTCATTTCAACCTTGGCGGTAAAAGCCGCTTACCGCTGTCAGAAGACCGCCAACATACCGCTGCGGCCGCGGTAAACCGCCACGGTCATTCTGACCCACAACAGGCAAACCGCCAAAATACAGACATCCACAAAAGTCCGCCACACCAAAGGGCAGCGAGAAACTGGCGATGACCAAACCTCCACCGTCACAGCAACAGAAATACACCCACACTATCACGACACACGAATCCACGCGGCGGTATTTCAACCGCGGTATTCCATTGGCGGTACATACCGCCGCGCTCAAAATACACACACATATACAAAACACATCCACATTGGACAATTCAAAATACACACACCTGATACACATACACACACCACTCCCACACACCCAATACATTATAAAACACACACCCACATCACTCACAAACCCCCACTTCTACAGAATCGGGACCACGCACTGAGAAAAAGAGAACTGAGCACCCAGACGCGCACTTTACTTTCACCCAGCAATATTTCCACGCACTTCACACAACACACCAATACACATCACCACACAATCCACCCCACACATCACCCACACCACCCCATGGCACCGCAAAGACTCCCCAGGTTCTCCGATGATGAACTCAGGGTCATGGTGGAGGAAATTGTACAGGTAGAGCCACAGCTCTTCGGGACACAGGTGCAGCACACCACCAATGCCAGGAAGATGGAGCTATGGAGCAGAATAGTCGATAGGGTCAACGCTGTGGGACAGCACCCAAGAAATAGGGACGACATCAGGAAATGGTGGAACGACCTACGGGGGAATGGTATCCAGGCACAACATCGCGGTGCAGTGGACTGGCACCTCCTCCCCCAGAATTTACAACATGGGAGGAGCAAGTCTTGGCGATCCTGCATCCTGAGGGCCTCGCAGGAGTAGGAGGAGGAATGGACTCTGGTAAGTCTCATCTTCACTACTTCATCCCCACCACCCCACCAGCATGCCAACTCATACCCCCACCCTCACCCTCACCCCCATCACATCCTGCACCTTGCAAATGTCTCACCATCACAGCCCACCCATCCCAACACCAAGCCCTGCATGCGACCCCAAAGCATGGACACCCATCACCAAAGCATGCACACTGCACACACCCATCCCCCACCAAATCACCGTCACAAAAGCCCCCACACGGGAATGCCAGCACTGGGGTACAAGGGCACCCACCCATTACACGCTATGGCACACACAAATGCAATAACCATACTTTTATACCCCTGCAGGACCCGAACGCCACGTCACCGCGCAGGAGGGTCCACAAAAGTCCACTCCACCCCCAGAAGAGGCCCACAGTGAGGACAGCACCTCTGTCGACCTGGATCTAGATGACCAGCCTGGCCCATCGGGGACCTCTGGACAGTCGGTTCCCCTCAGACAGCCACAGCCCATAGCAGACCTTCCCCCCTCTGGGAACACCAGCACAGCACCCACCCAGCGGGCCTATCCCTCAGTCCCCAGGACACGTCAATCAGCGGTGTGTCCACCACTACAGGGCACCCAGGTTAACCCCCCACCCCAACAACAACAGGGACCTGGGGGCAGTGGTAGTGGGCACACGGTCCAGGGGACAGAGGCACAGGGAAACAGGGGAACTGGGAGGGCTGCTGTGCGACAGGGGGGGGACAGGCCCAGGGAACCCACTCTCCACGAGGCCCTCTCCAACATCATGGGAGCCTACCACCACTCCCAGGAGACGATGGCGACGGTCCTGGCCAGGTTTCAGGAGATCCAGATTCTGCAGGAGGAACAGTATTTGGGGTTCAGGGAGGAACTACGAAACATCAGTTCCGCCCTGGCCACCATTGTAGGGGCTCTGAATCAGGTAGTCACCACATTGCGGGACACTGTGGCAGGAAAAAGGGCCCCTGACACTAGCATGGACCAAGAACTGCCTACCACCTCCACCGGCGCTAGTGGACAGGAGGCCCTGCCACAGGACCAACAGGCCACCAGCACCCACCCCCTGCAGAAGGAGAACCACCCCGCAAGCAGGCCCTGAGATCCAGGAAGAAGACAGAGTAAGATGCCAAGACCCACACCAGGAAAGGATACCTCCCTGATTGTCATCCCACTGTCCCACATTGACACCCTGTCCATTCTTATACTGCCCATGCTCCACTTTCCACAGGCATTTGGACATTGCACCTGTGATACTTATAGTCTGGACTCTGCCATGGACAATCCTCCACCATCACCCCTCACCGACTTGCAACCACCCACCAATATAGATCACTGAAATAAACAGTTATACGACCAAACAATCAGGAGTCTGGCTGTGATATTGTACTAAGGTATTAGACATTACCATCCCAAAATGCATATTTACATTGTGATGCCAACATACCACTGTCACACAGCTGTAGTCCATGGGGAAACAAAGCAGATGTCACGCAGTATGGCCCACATCTCTGAAATTGGAAGTGAAAGTCACAACTCCGTTACCATACACAGGGGGAAAAGGTCAGACAGTAGAGAGGTAGTAGGGGTTAAGTATATGTAATATGACGGGTTGGACTCTTACCTGTGGGTCATTGAAAATACTGCTGTATTACTGTGTTCCTGTTGTCTATTTCGTCCTCTTCGGCTTCCTCTTCTTCACTCTCCACAGGCTCCACAGCTGCTACAACACCACCATCTGGACCATCCTCCTGCAGAAAAGGCACCTGGCGTCGCAAAGCCAGGTTGTGAAGCATACAGCAGGCCACGATGATCTGGCACACCTTCATGGTGAGTACAATAGGGATCCACCTGTCATATGGAGGCAGCGGAATCTGGCCTTCAGAAGGCCGAAGGTCCGCTCGATCACCCTCCTAGTTCTCCCATGGGCCTCATTGTACCGTTCCTCTGCCCTTGTCCGGGGATTCCTCACTGGGGTCAGTTGCCATGACAGGTTGGGGTAACCAGAGTCACCAATTAGCTACACACGGTGCCTCTGGAGTTGACCCATCACGTAAGGGATGCTGCTATTCCGCATGATGTAGGCGTCATGCACAGAGCCAGGGAACTTGCCATTAACATGGGAGATGTACTGGTCTGCCAAACACACCATCTGTACATTCATTGAATGATAACTCTTTCTGTTTCTGTACACTTGTTCACTCCTGCTGGGGGTACTAAAGCCACATGGGTCCCATCAATGGCACCTATGATGTTGGGGATATGTCCAAGGGCATAGAAATCACCTTTCACTGTAGGCAAATCCTCCACCTCAGGGAAAACAATGTAGCTCCGCATGTATTTCAGAAGGGCAGACAACACTCTAGACAACACCTTGGAAAACATAGGCTGGGACATCCCTGATGATATGGCCACTGTTGTTTGAAATGACCCACTTGCAAAGAAATGGAGTACTGACAGCACCTGCACTAGAGGGGGGATCCCTGTGGGTTGGCGGATGGGTGACATCAGGTCTGGCTCCAGCTGGGCACACAGTTCCTGAATAGTGGCTCGGTCAAGCCTGTATGTCAGTATGACATGTCTGTCCTCCATTGTCGACAGGTCTACCAGCGGTCTGTACACTGGAAGATTCCTCCATCTCCTCGCATGTCCCAGTGGACGGTGCCTATGAAGGACAACAGTGAGCACAGAGTCAATCAGCCCACAGGTATGTGACCACAGTTTGCACAAAACACGATTCCCAATGCATTGAATGGTTTGTATGAGTGTTGATGCAAGGCCTAGGTATGTGTGACGCAGTTAAAAGTAAGCCATGTGGGCCCTTGAAATGGCGGCTGCCTGACCTGTGAAGTGTGACAATGGGATGTGAGGTCAATGCGCTGGCGTGGCACACCGTGGCAGTAGGCGGTCGCAGACCGCGGCACAAAGCAGCATTGGTTAACATTGAACCCTATGGGTCTCAGGAGCCAATGACGATGTGCGCCGGCGGTCACGGTACGCACCGCCGCGGGCGTGACCGCCATTTTCTATCTGCTTAATCACTCAATACCTGATCTTCGACAGGAGGGGACCTACACTGCAAGTGCTGCTGTGACCTCGGTCTGGAAGAGACAATGGCTCATGCGACTGGGGAAAGGGCCCCTGCCTTCACTGCTCAGGAATTGGAGAAACTCGTGGATGGGGTCCTCCCCCAGTATGCGCTACTCTACGGTCCTCCAAACCAACAGGTAAGTACACTGGGACCATGCTTTGGGTGCAATGCCTGTGTTGAGTCAGGTGGATGAAAGATGGTGGGGAGGGGAGCGAATGAGGCATGCATCATACGACAGATGACAGGATGTGCCACATGGCAAGGGTAGGGATGGGGGGCCACTCACATTGAGGGTGCAGAAGGTGATGACTCTTTTTCTCCCCCTGTACATTTCACATAGGTCAGCGCCCACCAGGAGATAGACATTTGGCGTGCCATCGCCAAGGACGTCCGGGCCCTGGGGGTCCACCAGAGACGGGGCACCCACTGGCGGAAGAGATGGGAGGACATCCGACGCTGGAGCAGGAAGACGGCGGAGGCTCAGCTGGGGATGGCCTCCCAACGTGGGAGGGGTGCCAGTCGGACTTTGACCCCCCTGATGTCCCGGATCCTAGCGGTGGCCTACCCCGATTTGGATGGGCGCGTGAGGACATCACAGCAGACACAAGGGGGTGAATACAACCTCATTCTGCTGACTTTGCGTGCAGTGGAGGTGTCTGGGTGGGGGAGGAGGGCTGTCGGTATCCCTAGGCCAGGGCGATTTCTGTAGTCTAGGCCCCTCCGTAAGGCATGGCCCTGTGCCCCCGCCCCCCACCTCTGTAGGGTGCCAAGTACAGTTATCCATGGCCCTGTGTCATCTATGTGTGCAGTTGACGTCCATAGGCTTGTAGGCCATGTCCCACAGATTGAGTAGTGGACCCCAAGTGCGCGGTGTAGTGCAGGGGGCTTCTCTGTCTGTCCTCTCCGCCAACGGTGTCGCCAATGCATGCACTCAACATGTCTTTATTTTTTCCCCCACCCCCTTTTTTGTGGTCTTCCTGTTCCTGTGTGCATTAGCATCATCAGGCGGAGGAGAAGTGGCATCGGAGCACGAGGGAGCTGCATCCCACATAAATTGCTATTCCTGTCCAAACTTGACCTCTTTCCTACAACTCCCCCACCCCGTCCATCTCATAGGACTCCAGTCAGCACCTCAGCCACCACAAAACCAGGCCCTGTGATGACAGTCTGCCATGGACTGTGGAGTCCCCCACCCTCAAGGGCAGCCAGTTCAGTATGGAGCCAAGGCACGGGTAGCCCACCCCCGGAGAAACACCCGAAGATAGTCAGCGGCCGGCGCGAGAGGGTGAAAACGGCAGGCACTAAAATCCCTACCATGGCTCCGGCACGAAGTGTGGAGACAGGTGGCACACAGCCCAAGGTGGGGAAGGGCCATAGGTGAACAGGGAAGGCTGGGAAGGGCAGCACGCCCGAGGAGACCGTCATCAGCCCAGCTGGCCAGGAGGGCCCTGCCAGCCCCATCCCAGGTGGGCAGGAGGTCACCAACAGACCCGGTACTGCAGACCAGGAAGGCCCGCCAGCCACCCGACAGATGGGCAGGAAGGCCCCGCCAGCCACAGGACAGGTGGCAAATGACCTGCACGCCATGGCCGGATCCGTTGAACTGGCCCTTTCACTCAAGCACCGCTGTACAGGGCCCTGCCATCTCAAGCACCGCTGAACTGGGCACCGCCGTCTCAAGCACCGCTGAACTGGGCACCGTCGTCTCAAGCACCGCTGAACTGGGCACCACCGTCTCAAGCACCGCTGAACTGGGCCCTTTCACTCAAGCACCGCTGAACTGGGCACCGCCGTCTCAAGCACCGCTGAACTGGGCCCTTTCACTCAAGCACCGCTGAACTGGGCACCGCCGTCTCAAGCACCGCTGAACTGGGCACCGCCGTCTCAAGCACTGCTGAACTGCGCACCGCCGTCTCAAGCACCGCTGAACTGGACACCGCCGTCTCAAGCACCGCTGAACTGGGCACCGCCGTCTCAAGCACCGCTGAACTGGGCCCTTTCACTCAAGCACCGCTGAACTGGGCACCGCCGTCTCAAGCACCGCTGAACTGGGCACCGCCGTCTCAAGCACCGCTGAACTGGGCCCTTTCACTGAAGCACCGCTGGACTGGGCACCGCCGTCTCAAGCACCGCTGAACTGGGCACCTCCGTCTCAAGCACCGCTGGCCCATTCGCGGCTGGGGCAGGCCCGCATCTGTGTCAGGCAGGGCTGCACGAAGCACTCTGGGCACCAGTCCCCCTCCAGAACCAATGGAGACTGTCATCCACTTGAGAGACTGTGGCTTTGCACTCCCCAGGACGTTACAGTGGGCAACCCACCCACTGTAGAGACTTGTGAGACTGTGGCTTTGCACTCCCCAGGATTGAACAGTGGGCAATCCACCCGCTGTAGAGACTTGAGAGACTGTGGCTTTGCACTCCCCAGGATTGAACAGTGGGCAATCCACCCACTGTAGAGACTTGAGAGACTGTGGCTTTGCACTCCCCAGGATTGAACAGTGGCCATGGAGGCCCCTCTTGGATCTGCCGTCGTGCACTCATCTGGCTGAGGTGCCCTCCCTTCCCTTCCCCCGAGGTGCCTGTAGTTTTCCTATCTGATGCCCCTGCAGTGTTCTCTCCGTTGGAGTCAGGTATCCTGTGTGGGCTTTGCCCATGTGATTTGGGCCCAGTGGTCCACGGACAATGCCTGCTACAATGCTCGGACTTGTACATATATGTTTATAAGTGTTTTTGATGTGTAGAAATATATATATAATTCAGCCAGTATTACAATATATTCCAATGTTTAGAATTATTTCCTTTTGTCTTTGCTTCCTTCCGGGGGGTTTGGGTGGGGGAACTGTGATGTATTTCTATGCATTGATGTGTGTGTTGTAGTGGGTGAGGGTGGGGGTGGGTGTGTCGCGTATGTGTGTGCCCGTAATATTTTCTCCTCCCCCCTCCCCTGTGTCGTAGGTGCAGTACTCACCGTTGTCTTCTGCGCCGGCGTTCGTGCTCCTGGTAGAGGAGCAGGAAGACAATCGCTGGGAGGATGTGGAGTTTGGGTTCCATGCTGTCCTGATTCCTCGTGGGGTATATGGAGATCAGCGTTTTCCGTTTGAAATGGCTGTTTCTGCTGTGTTTTTATCAGCGGGCTACCGCCCCGGAAAAGGTGGCGAATTGGTGTGTTGGCGGTGACCGCCGCGCTGTTTGTTTGTCCCGCCGTGGCGGACGGTGTGTTGATGTGGCGGTCTCTGTTGGCGGTTTCCGCCAGGGTCGGAATTCCATTTTTTTTACTGCCTGCCTGTTGGCAGTTTTGCCGCATCTTTAACACCGACCGCCAGGGTTGGAATGACCCCCTAAGTTTTTTTAATGTACAGTAATTTTAATTACTATACGTTAATGCAACCACCGCCGCTCGCGGCCAACCTACTATAACCACCCAACCCTGTGTCACATATGCCATTTGGTTGTGTGTGCGTTGGCCGCATGGCCTGGCCTGTGGCCAGGCTCTGTGGCCAACTCCTGCTGAACACAGCCAAAGGCTGTGCGCGGTTGGTTGGTTATAGGGGTTGGCCACAGGTAGCCCTGCTGGCAACCCACTATAGCCACCCAACCGTGCATGCATAAGTCACTGAGTGGGTCTGTGTGTGCATGAGTACCACAGTGGGTCTGATAGTGGGTGCATGGGTCTATGAGTGGGTCTGTGAGTGTGTGCATGAGTCTGTAAGTAGATGTGTAATTGGATGCATGACTCTTTGAGTGAGTCTGTGAGTGGATGCATGACTGAGTGGGTCTGTGCGTAGGTGTGTGAGTGTCTGAGTGGGTCTGTGAGTGGATTCATGGGTGTCTGAGTGGATCTGTGAATGGGTGCATGAGGGTCTGAGTGGGTCTGTGAGTGGGTGATTGAGGGTCTGACTGGGTCTGTGAGTGGGTCCGTGAGTGCCTGAATGGGTCTGTGAGTGGGTGTGTGAGGGTCCAGGTGGGTCTGTGGGTGTGTGAGTGTATAAGTAAGTCTGTGAGTGAGTGTGTGAGTGTCAAAGTATGTCTGGTCTCTGAGTGCAATTCTGAGTGAGTACATGATTTTCTGAGTGTGCCTGTCGGTGAGTGCATGAGTCTCTGAGTGGGTCTGTGAGTGGGTGCATGAGCGTGAGTGGGTCTGTGACTGGGTGCTTAAATGTCTGAGGAGGTCTGTGAGTAGGTGCATGCATGTCTGAGTGGGTCTGTGAGTGGGGTGCATGAGTTTTTAAGTGCATATCTGAGTGCATCTGTGACTGGGTGTGTGAGTGTCTGTGTGGGTGTGTCAGCAACTGTGTGAGTGATTTGGCCACAAATGAACCTCACCTGCTGTAGGAGGCTGGACTGGCTTGTAGTGAGTACCAAGGGGTACTTGCACCTTGCACCAGGCCCAGTTATCCCTTATTAGTGTATAGGGTGTCTAGCAGCTTAGGCTGATAGATAATGGTAGCTTAGCAGAGCAGCTTAGGCTGAACTAGGAGACGTGTGAAGCTACTACAGTACCACTTAGTGTCATATGCACAATATCATAAGAAAACACAATACACAGTTATACCAAAAATAAAGGTACTTTATTTTTATAACAATATGCCAAAGTATCTTAGAGTGTACCCTCAGGGAGAGGATAGGAAATATACACAAGATATATATACACAATAGCAAAAATATGCAATATAGTCTTAGAAAACAGTGCAAACAATGTATAGTTACAATAGGATGCAATGGGGAAACATAGGGATAGGGGCAACACAAACCATATACTCCAAAAGTGGAATGCGAACCACGAATGGACCCCAAACCTATGTGACCTTGTAGAGGGTCGCTGGGACTATTAGAAAATAGTGAGAGTTAGAAAAATAACCCTCCCCAAGACCCTGAAAAGTGAGTGCAAAGTGCACTAAAGTTCCCCTAAGGACAAAGAAGTTGTGTTAGAGGAATAATGCAGGAAAGACACAAACCAGCAATGCAACAACTGTGGATTTCCAATCTAGGGTACCTGTGGAACAAGGAGACCAAGTCCAAAAGTCACAAGCAAGTCGGAGATGGGCAAATTCCCAGGAAATGCCAGCTGCGGGTGCAAAGAAGCTTCTACTGGACAGAAGAAGCTGAGGTTTCTGCAGGAACGAAAAGGGCTAGAGACTTCCCCTTTGGTGGACTGATCCCTCTCGCCGTGGAGAGTTGTGCAGAAGTGTTTTCCTGCCAAAAGAACGCCAACAAGCCTTGCTAGCTGCAAATCGTGCGGTTAGCGTTTTTGGACGCTGCTGAGGCCCAGGAGGGACCAGGAGGTCGCAAATTGGACCAGCAGAGAGAAGGGACGTCGAGCAAAACAAGGAGCCCACTCTGAAGCAGGTAGCACCCAGAGAAGTGCCAGAAACAGGCACTACGAGGATGCATGAAATGGTGCTCACCGAAGTTGCACAAAGGAGTCCCACGTCGCCGGAGACCAACTTAGAAAGTCGTGCAATGCAGGTTAGAGTGCCGTGGACCCAGGCTTGGCTGTGCACAAAGGATTTCCGCCGGAAGAGCACAGGGGCCGGAGTAGCTGCAAAGTCGCGGTTCCCAGCAATGCAGCCCAGCGAGGTGAGGCAAGGACTTACCTCCACCAAACTTGGACTGAAGAGTCACTGGACTGTGGGGGTCACTTGGACAGAGTCGCTGGATTCGAGGGACCTCGCTCGTCGTGCTGAGAGGAGACCCAAGGGACCGGTAATGCAGCTTTTTGGTGCCTGCGGTTGCAGGGGGAAGATTCCGTCGACCCACGGGAGATTTCTTCGGAGCTTCTGGTGCAGAGAGGAGGCAGACTACCCCCACAGCATGCACAAGCAGGAAAACAGTCAAGAAGGCGGCAGGATCAGCGTTACAGAGTTGCAGTAGTCGTCTTTGCTACTATGTTGCAGGTTTGCAGGCTTCCAGCGCGGTCAGCAGTCGATTCCTTATCAGAAGGTGAAGAGAGAGATGCAGAGGAACTCCGATGAGCTCTTGCATTCATTATCAAAAGTTTCCCCAGAGACAGAGACCCTAAATAGCCAGAAAAGAGGGTTTGGCTACCTAGGAGAGAGGATAGGCTACTAACACCTGAAGGAGCCTATCAGCAGGAGTCTCTGACGTCACCTGGTGGCACTGGCCACTCAGAGCAGTCCAGTGTGCCAGCAGCACCTCTGTTTCCAAGATGGCAGAGGTCTGGAGCACACTGGAGGAGCTCTGGACACCTCCCAGGGGAGGTGCAGGTCAGGGGAGCGGTCACTCCCCTTTCCTTTGTCCAGTTTCACGCCAGAGCAGGGCTTAGGGGTCCCCTGAACCGGTGTAGACTGGCTTATGCAGAATTGGGCACCTCTGTGCCCAACAAAGCATTTCCAGAGGCTGGGGGAGGCTACTCCTCCCCTGCCTTCACACCATTTTCCAAAGGGAGAGGGTGTCACACCCTCTCTCAGAGGAAGTTCTTTGTTCTGCCATCCTGGGCCATGCCTGGCTGGACCCCAGGAGGGCAGATGCCTGTCTGAGGGGTTGGCAGCAGCAGCAGCTGCAGTGAAACCCCAGGAAGGGCAGTTTGGCAGTACCAGGGTCTGTGCTACAGACCACTGGGATCATGGGATTGTGCCAACTATGCCAGGATGGCATAGAGGGGGCAATTCCATGATCATAGACATGTTACATGGCCATATTCGGAGTTACCATTGTGAAGCTACATATAGGTAGTGACCTATATGTAGTGCACGCGTGTAATGGTGTCCCCGCACTCACAAAGTTCAGGGAATTGGCTCTGAACAATGTGGGGGCACCTTGGCTAGTGCCAGGGTGCCCACACACTAAGTAACTTTGCACCTAACCTTTACCAGGTAAAGGTTAGACATATAGGTGACTTATAAGTTACTTAAGTGCAGTGTAAAATGGCTGTGAAATAACGTGGACGTTATTTCACTCAGGCTGCAGTGGCAGGCCTGTGTAAGAATTGTCAGAGCTCCCTATGGGTGGCAAAAGAAATGCTGCAGCCCATAGGGATCTCCTGGAACCCCAATACCCTGGGTACCTCAGTACCATATACTAGGGAATTATAAGGGTGTTCCAGTAAGCCAATGTGAATTGGTAAAATTGGTCACTAGCCTGTCAGTGACAATTTGAAATAAATGAGAGAGCATAACCACTGAGGTTCTGGTTAGCAGAGCCTCAGTGAGACAGTTAGTCACTACACAGGTAACACATTCAGGCACACTTATGAGCACTGGGGCCCTGGGTTACCAGGGTCCCAGTGACACATACAACTAAAACAACATATATACAGTGAAAAATGGGGGTAACATGCCAGGCAAGATGGTACTTTCCTACACAACCCCCCCCCCAAACGAAGGACAATAAGACTAGCCATGACCTGATGAGTCTTCATTGTCTAAGTGGAAATATCTGGAGAGTCCATCTGCATTGGAGTGGCTACTCCCAGGTCTATGTTCCACTGTATAGTCCATTCCCTGTAGGGATATGGACCACCTCAACAATTTAGGATTTTCACCTTTCATTTGTTTTAGCCAAAGTAGAGGTTTGTGGTCTGTCTGAACAATGAAGTGAATGCCAAACAGGTATGGCCTCAACTTCTTCAGTGCCCAGACCACAGCAAAGGCCTCCCTCTCTATGGCAGACCAACGCTTTTCTCTAGGGGTCAAACTCCTACTAATAAAAGCAACAGGTTGATCCTGGCCCTCAGAATTAAGTTGTGATAGGACTGCCCCTACTCCTAATTCAGATGCATCAGTTTGGACATAGAATTTTTTAGAGTAACAAGGGCTTTTCAGGACAGGTGCAGAGCACATGGCCTGCTTCAGCTCCTCAAAAGCTTTCTGACAGTTTGCTGTCCATAATACCTTTTTAGGCATTTTCTTGGATGTGAGGTCATTAAGAGGGGCTGCAATGGAGCCATAGTTCTTAATGAACCTCCTGTAATACCCAGTGAGGCCTAGGAAGGCTCTCACCTGAGTCTGAGTGGTAGGGGGAACCCAATCAATAATAGTTTGGATTTTCCCCTGAAGTGGTGCAATCTGTTCCCCACCAACAAGGTGTCCCAGATAAACCACCTTACCCTGCCCTATCTGGCACTTTGAAGCCTTGATAGTGAGGCTTGCCTTTTGCAGGGCCTCCAAAACTTTCCATAGGTGGACCAGGTGATCATCCCAGCTGGAGCTAAAGACAGCTATATCGTCCAAATATGCTGCACTGAAAGCTTCCAGCCCTTGCAGGACTGTGTTCACCAACCTCTGAAAAGTGGCAGGTGCATTTTTCAAACCAAAAGGCATTACAGTAAACTGGTAATGTCCTCCAATGGTAGAAAATGCAGTCTTAGGTTTAGCATCTTCTGACAATTTGATCTGCCAATACCCTGCAGTCAAATCAAAAGTGCTTAGATACTTGGCAGATGCCAGTGTATCTATGAGCTCATCTGCCCTGGGTATAGGGTGAGCATCAGTTTTGGTTACCAAGTTGAGACCTCTATAGTCTACACAAAGCCGTATTTCCTTCTTTCCATCTTTGGAATGGGGTTTTGGTACCAGTACCACAGGAGAAGCCCATGGACTGTCAGAGTGCTCAACCACTCCTAGTTCTAACATTTTCTGGACCTCTTGCTTTATGCAGTCCCTGACATGGTCAGGCTGCCTATAGATCTTACTTTTGACAGGTAAACTGTCTCCAGTATCTATAGTGTGCTCACACCAAGAAGTGGTACCTGGCACAGTAGAGAAGAGTTCAGAGAATTGATCTAGGAGATTTATGCAATTGTCTTTCTGCTCAGCAGTAAGACAATCAGCCAAAACTACACCTTCCACAAGAGCATCTTGATCTGTGGAAGAGAAGAGATCAGGTAGAGGATCACTGTCTTCTTCCTGTCCCTCATCAGTTGCCATGAGCAGGGTGAGATCAGCCCTGTCATAGTAGGGTTTCAGGCGGTTGACATGGAGCACGCTAAGGGGACTCCTGGCAGTGCCTAAGTCAACTAAATAGGTGACTTCTCCCTTCTTTTCAACAATTGTGTGGGGACCACTCCATTTATCTTGGAGTGCTCTTGGGGCCACAGGCTCCAAGACCCACACTTTCTGCCCTGGTTGGTACTGAACCAAAACAGCCTTCTGATCATGCCATTGCTTCTGGAGCTCTTGGCTGGCCTGAAGGTTTTTACTGGCCTTTTTCATGTACTCAGCCATCCTTGATCTGAGGCCAAGTACATAATCCACAATATCCTGCTTAGGAGCTTTTAAAGGTTGTTCCCAACCCTCCTTTACAAGTGTGAGTGGACCCCTAACAGGGTGTCCAAAAAGAAGTTCAAAGGGGCTGAAGCCCACTCCTTTCTGGGGTACCTCCCTGTAGGCAAAAAGGAGGCATGGTAGAAGGATATCCCATCTCCTGCGGAGTTTTTCAGGGAGACCCATAATCATGCCTTTGAGAGTTTTATTAAATCTCTCCACCAGTCCATTTGTTTGTGGATGATAGGGTGTTGTGAACTTGTACGTTACACCACACTCCTTCCACATGGCCTTTAAGTATGCAGACATGAAATTGCTTCCCCTGTCTGATACCACTTCCTTTGGGAAGCCCACCCTGGAAAATATTCCCAGGAGGGCCTTTGCCACTGCAGGTGCTGTAGTGGTCCTTAAAGGAATAGCTTCAGGATATCTTGTGGCATGGTCCACTACCACCAAGATAAATCTATTGCCTGAAGCAGTAGGAGGGTCAAGGGGGCCAACTATGTCAACCCCTACCCTTTCAAAGGGAACCCCAACCACAGGCAGTGGGATAAGGGGTGCCTTTGGGGTGCCACCTGTCTTGCCACTGGCTTGACAGGTTTCACAGGACTTACAAAATTCCTTTGTGTCCTCAGACATCCTAGGCCAATGAAACAATGGAACCAATCTGTCCCAAGTTTTCATTTGACCCAGGTGTCCAGCTAGGGGAATGTCATCTGCCAGGGTTAGGAGGAAGTTTCTGTACTCCTGAGGAATCACTAATCTCCTGGCAGCTCCAGGTTTAGGATCCCTATGCTCAGTGTACAAGAGGTTGTCCTCCCAGTAAACTCTGTGAGAGTCACTGACATTCCCATTAGCCTGTTTGACAGCTTGCTGTCTGAGACCCTCTAATGTGGGACAGGTTTGCTGTGCCACACTCAGCTCCTCTCTGGCAGGCCCCCCTTCACCCAAAAGCTCAGCAGTGTCTGCTTCCAGCTCCTCTGGTGTAGGTTCTGCACAGGGAGGGAATTCTTCTTCCTCAGAAGTTGAATCCACTGTAGAGGGAGGGATAGTAGGAAGTGGTTTGCTTCTACTAGCCCTAGCTTTAGGGAGCACTTGGTCCATTGTTCCAGGATCCAAGCTTCCCTGTCCTTTTTGCTTTTTGGCCTGAGCCCTTGTCAAAGCAAAAATATGCCCTGGGATGCCCAGCATTGCTGCATGGGCCTCCAACTCCACATCTGACCAAGCTGATGTCTCCAAATCATTTCCTAGTAGATAGTCTACAGGTAAATCTGTGGCTACCACAACTTTCTTTGGACCAGTAACCCCCCCCAGTTGAGATTTACAACAGCCATGGGGTGGCTAAGTGTGTTGTTGTGAGCATCGGTTACTTGGTACTGGTGACCAAGTAGGTGTTGTTCAGGGTGGACCAGTTTCTCTATGACCATAGTCACACTGGCACCAGTGTCCCTGTAGGCCTGAACCTCAACACCATTTATTAGGGGTAGTTGCTTGTACTTATCCATATTAAGGGGACAAGCAACTAAGGTGGCTAAATCAATAGCCCCCTCAGAGACTAACACAGCCTCTGTGGCCTCCCTAACAAGGCCAACCCCAACTAAGTTACCAATAGTGAGCCCAGCTACTCCCTTGGATTGGCTATTAGTAGGTTTGCTCCCACCACCACTGCTATTAGTAGGGACACTAGGGGTAGCAGTAGGGGTTGTAGTGGTAGGAGCATTGGTGCCTTTCTTTGGACAACTGGGATCTGTTGTCCAATGGCCTTTTATTTTACATAAATAGCACCATGGTTTCTTTTCCTTGTTCTGATTAAAAGAGGATTTGGACCCACCACCCCCACCAGAGTGTTTTTGTGGGCCTGATGAAGACTCATTTTTAGATTTGTCCCCACCCTTGTCTGAAGACTTACCATCCTTCTTTTTGTTGCCATCTTTGTCACCCCCTGTATGAACTTTTCTGTTCACTCTTGTTCTGACCCATTTGTCTGCCTTCTTTCCCAATTCTTGGGGAGAGGTCAGATCAGAGTCCACCAAGTACTGGTGCAACAAATCAGACACACAATTATTAAGAATATGCTCTCTCAGGATTAAGTTATACAGGCTGTCATAATCAGTAACTTTACTGCCATGTAACCACCCCTCCAAGGCCTTCACTGAATGGTCAATGAAATCAACCCAGTCTTGTGAAGACTCCTTTTTGGTCTCTCTGAACTTTATCCTGTACTGTTCAGTGGTTAAGCCATAACCATCCAGGAGTGCATTCTTAAGAACTTGGAAATTATTAGCATCATTTTCTTTCACAGTAAGGAGCCTATCCCTACCTTTTCCACTAAATGATAGCCATAGGATAGCAGCCCACTGCCTTTGAGGGACATCCTGTACAACACAGGCCCTCTCAAGTGCAGCAAACCACTTGTTAATGTCATCCCCCTCCTTATAAGGGGGAACTATCTTGTGCAGATTCCTGGAATCATGCTCTTTTGCAGGATGACTATGGGGAATACTGCTGCTGCCACCATGGGTTTCTAAACCCAACTTCTGTCTTTCCTTCTCTAGTTCAAAAGACTGTCTATCCAAATCCAGCTGTTGCTTTTTAAGCTTCAGTCTGGTTTGTTCCACCCTCAACTTATTGAGTTCCCTCTCTAACATTCTGTCATCAGGGTTGGTGGGAGGGACATTCCTAGATACAGAGGTATGATGGGAATGAACAGAAGGAGACCTGTCCCTTACAGAAGCCACCCTAACAGCTTGGCTAACAGAAACATTACTACCAGTATGGTGAGAATAAATGCTTTTGTTATGATGTGAGACAACACTATTTGTATGGTGTGGCTCATCATCATTACCAACTATGCTAGACTGTCTAGTAATGGGCAGGCTAGGAAGTTTCTTTCCTGAATCTTTTCCTGGGGGAGTCCCTGAATCAGATTGGGAACTATTAGGTACTTTTTCAACAGATGAGGCACCTATGGCCTTATCCTGTTCTCTAAGCATGTTAAGTAACAGTTCCAAGGAAGGATTCTTCCCTACACTCAAACCTCTCTCTATACAGAGACTCCTTGCTCTTTTCCAGCTAAGGTTGTCATATGCAAGTTTTGGACAGATCAACATTTTGGCCTGTGCCAGACATTTTTAGAGAGAGTTAAAGTGATAGTAAAAGATAAAAAGTTTGTCAGAGCTTTTAGAAAGACAGAGAAAAAAACTTTTAAAACTTTTTAGAACTTTTTAGAAAGTTAGAAGTACTTTTCAGCACTTAGAAAAGAGTGAAAAGAGGAAATGCAAAACTTTTGGGCTATGTGTATATACACTGACCTTGTTTTGTATATTTTTCTCTTATGAAAAGTACAATGACAAGAGTGGTAAGTAGTCTCAAAGCACCTATCCCACCGCTGCCACCAATGTAGGAGGCTGGACTGGCTTGTAGTGAGTACCAAGGGGTACTTGCACCATGCACCAGGCCCAGTTATCCCTTATTAGGCTGATAGATAATGGTAGCTTAGCAGAGCAGCTTAGGCTGAACTAGGAGACGTGTGAAGCTACTACAGTACCACTTAGTGTCATATGCACAATATCATAAGAAAACACAATACACAGTTATACTAAAAATAAAGGTACTTTATTTTTATAACAATATGCCAAAGTATCTTAGAGTGTACCCTCAGGGAGAGGATAGGAAATATACACAAGATATATATACACAATAGCAAAAATATGCAGTATAGTCTTAGAAAACAGTGCAAACAATGTATAGTTACAATAGGATGCAATGGGGAAACATAGGGATAGGGGCAACACAAACCATATACTCCAAAAGTGGAATGCGAACCACGAATGGACCCCAAACCTATGTGACCTTGTAGAAGGTCGCTGGGACTATTAGAAAATAGTGAGAGTTAGAAAAATAACCCTCCCCAAGACCCTGAAAAGTGAGTGCAAAGTGCACTAAAGTTCCCCTAAGGACAAAGAAGTTGTGTTAGAGGAATAATGCAGAAAAGACACAAACCAGCAATGCAACAACTGTGGATTTCCAATCTAGGGTACCTGTGGAACAAGGGGACCAAGTACAAAAGTCACAAGCAAGTCGGAGATGGGCAAATGCCCAGGAAATGCCAGCTGCGGGTGCAAAGAAGCTTCTACTGGACAGAAGAAGCTGAGGTTTCTGCAGGAACGAAAAGGGCTAGAGACTTCCCCTTTGGTGGACGGATCTCTCTCGCCGTGGAGAGTCGTGCAGAAGTCTTTTCCCGCCGACAGAACGCCAACAACCCTTGCTAGCTGCAAATCGTGTGGTTAGCGTTTTTGGACGCTGCTGAGGCCCAGGAGGGACCAGGAGGTCGCAAATTAGACCAGCAGAGAGAGGGGACGTCGATCAAGGCAAGGAGCCCTCTCTGAAGCCAGTAGCACCCAGAGAAGTGCCAGAAACAGGCACTACGAGGATGCGTGAAACGGTGCTCACCGAAGTTGCACAAAGGAGTCCCACGTCGCCGGAGACCAACTTAGAAAGTCGTGCAATGCAGGTTAGAGTGCCGTGGACCCAGGCTTGGCTGTGTACAAAGGATTTCCGCCGGAAGTGCACAGGGGCCGGAGTAGCTGCAAAGTCGCGGTTCCCAGCAATGCAGCCCAGCGAGGTGAGGCAAGGACTTACCTCCACCAAACTTGGACTGAAGAGTCACTGGACTGTGGGGGTCACTTGAACAGAGTTGCTGGATTCGAGGGACCTCGCTCATTGTGCTGAGAGGAGACCCAAGGGACCGGTAATGCAGCTTTTTGGTGCCTGCGGTTGCAGGGGGAAGATTCCGTCGACCCACGGGAGATTTCTTCGGAGCTTCTGGTGCAGAGAGGAGGCAGACTACCCCCACAGCATGCACAAGCAGGAAAACAGTCGAGAAGGCGGCAGGATCAGCGTTACAGAGTTGCAGTAGTCGTCTTTGCTACTATGTTGCAGGTTTGCAGACTCGGATGAGCTCTTGCATTCGTTATCTAAAGTTTCCCCAGAGACAGAGACCCTAAATAGCCAGAAAAGAGGGTTTGGCTACCTAGGAGAGAGGATAGGCTACTAACACCTGAAGGAGCCTATCAGCAGGAGTCTCTGACGTCACCTGGTGGCACTGGCCACTCAGAGCAGTCCAGTGTGCCAGCAGCACCTCTGTTTCCAAGATGGCAGAGGTCTGGAGCACACTGGAGGAGCTCTGGACACCTCCCAGGGGAGGTGCAGGTCAGGGGAGTGGTCACTCCCCTTTCCTTTGTCCAGTTTCACGCCAGAGCAGGGCTTAGGGGTCCCCTGAACCGGTGTAGACTGGCTTATGCAGAATTGGGCACCTCTGTGCCCAACAAAGCATTTCCAGAGGCTGGGGGAAGCTTCTCCTCCCCTGCCTTCACACCATTTTCCAAAGGGAGAGGGTGTCACACCCTCTCTCAGAGGAAGTTCTTTGTTCTGCCATCCTGGGCCACGCCTGGCTGGACCCCAGGAGGGCAGATGCCTGTCTGAGGGGTTGGCAGCAGCAGCAGCTGCAGTGAAACCCCAGGAAGGGCAGTTTGGCAGTACCAGGGTCTGTGCTACAGACCACTGGGATCATGGGATTGTGCCAACTATGCCAGGATGGCATAGAGGGGGCAATTCCATGATCATAGACATGTTACATGGCCATATTCGGAGTTACCATTGTGAAGCTACATATAGGTAGTGACCTATATGTAGTGCACGCGTGTAATGGTGTCCCCGCACTCACAAAGTTCAGGGAATTGGCTCTGAACAATGTGGGGGCACCTTGGCTAGTGCCAGGGTGCCCACACAATAAGTAACTTTGCACCTAACCTTTACCAGGTAAAGGTTAGACATATAGGTGACTTATAAGTTACTTAAGTGCAGTGTAAAATGGCTGTGAAATAACGTGGACGTTATTTCACTCAGGCTGCAGTGGCAGGCCTGTGTAAGAATTGTCAGGGCTCCCTATGGGTGGCAAAAGAAATGCTGCAGCCCATAGGGATCTCCTGGAACCCCAATACCCTGGGTACCTCAGTACCATATACTAGGGAATTATAAGGGTGTTCCAGTAAGCCAATGTAAATTGGTAAAATTGGTCACTAGCCTGTCAGTGACAATTTGAAATAAATGAGAGAGCATAACCACTGAGGTTCTGGTTAGCAGAGCCTCAGTGAGACAGTTAGTCACTACACAGGTAACATATTCAGGCACACTTATGAGCACTGGGGCCCTGGGTTACCAGGGTCCCAGTGACACATACAACTAAAACAACATATATACAGTGAAAAATGGGGGTAACATGCCAGGCAAGATGGTACTTTCCTACACCTGCCCTTTTATCCACCAAGAGACGACAGTTTTGCACAAAGTATCTATCCAAGTATAGCTCTTTCTGCCTTCTTGGGTAAATGTCCAGCATGTATTCTACACTACAGTTGCATAGTGGACAACAAGGAAATGTCTCCAGTAACTTTGTGTGCGTTTGGGAATGTGATTGTAGCTTAGGAACCCATGCATCTTTCAACAAAATCCTGTAATAACATGAATCCTTCTATAGAGAGTTCAACAGGACTATAAAGACATACTTTTCCACCAAACTATGGTCCTTACTCTTACCTATATAACATAAATGCTTATTTGTTTTGTGGAGATGTCCTCATATTCCTCGCAATCAATAACATGCCACCAAAAATGGCGTCAAATACACTGGGGGCCCTTTGGTAAGCTGTCCATCATCCTGGCAAAAGGCTGAAAGACCTATCACTATTAATACAATTGGGGTCCCCTGGCTGATTTCGGCCCCAGGGGCCCCATCCCCTGGGGCCCAGCAATGTCTCCTGGGTGCTCCTCAGGGTACCCAGTGTGAAATGGGGCCATTGTTAGGGGAGTCTCAAGGCCCCCGCTGTCCCAGCTGGCTCCCGGCCTCCTGTGACAGGCGGAATTGCTATTGCACACAGGGAGCAGATAAAGATGCAACTCCCTGTGTCCAAGAGCAATCGTTTAATCTCTTTCCCTTCCCACATGTGTGTGTGGAGAAAGAGAGATGAAACCACTGATTCCAGTGGGTAAGAGCACTTTGACAGTACTCACCTGCTGGAACTGGAGTGTTTGCTCTGACTTGCAAGAGTTGTCAAAGCTTGAGCCAAGTCAGAGCAAAGAGCTATGCACCAAGGGTAGGTACCCAGGGACATAGCAGGAGCCGGCCCTGGGTGGTGACGGTCCCCAGGGCCATGTATGGCTCCACAAGGTGGGCTGTATGCCCCCCTCCATTGTTTCTATTTAACCCCCGGGGCTGGGGGTCCATAATGGACCCCCTATCCTATTTTATTTCAGTCTTGCTGAGCTGGCGTCCCCAGGGCTGCAGGGGGAGGAGTAACAGGTCGCCCCATTAAAAATAAATGTTTTGCCCCAAGTAGGTGGTAGTCCCGGGGCACTGAGGAGCCACTCAGCCCCTCATGTATACTTATTTTACAGTGCCCCTGGGAAGTGGCAGTCCCCGGAGCTCTGAAAAGCCCGAAGATGGGGGCCCTGTGCACCTCCATCCTTTTTTCACCCCGTTGGAACATACATTTCAGTAATGCTTTTAGTGACCTAGACGTCAGTAGATGGTTTTATCTTTAAAAGCTTAATGTACAGAAAAGCTGCACTGACACTTATTTTAAAAGTGTTCATGTTTTCATTTGTGGTGGTCACCCTTGTGCCTACTGGATTTAACAGTGTGCTTACAACATTTAAATGATGCCAAAGTATATTTTAGACTCTAGATGAATTGCTAGTAGTGAAACAAATTTTGTTCCCTAATGTTTATGATGTGATTTATGAGTTTAAATGTACATGTTCATAAAAGTAATTGCACTTTCCTGTCATATTTAACATGATGCTTTAACAAAGTTTGCTTAAAATAAATGCATTTCTCTGACATATTTAATGCAATGCTTTAACAAAGTTTGCAATTCATAATGAAATGTTTTATTATTTCTGATAATATATTATTAATGCAGAATTTACAAGTTTGCATATTATGTGTGTTGTATTAACAACTATATTAATGCATTGTATTTCTTGTATTAGCATAACTAAGCCTCCAGAACTTGTATTTTCAGTCATGTAAAAGTGATAAATCATTGTGCTATCTAATGTGAAATGTTCCTCTAGTTTCTGTTCCTATGAAATGTTTTACAAGTAGTAAAGGATTATTTTGTGCAATTATACAGAGACTTGTAGTTAAATTACCTTGGTTCAGGAATATTTAGGTCTGTGGAGGTAAGTGAAATAAATAGTTTCTACTAACTCAGATTCAGGTGGAACTGAGACAAGTACATTGTACACCCTGGGAAAAAAACTGGATTGTTTCAAGCAAAATTACATTGTTACTGAATTGTTTGGATTCACAGAGAAAGAGGAGATGACTTCAGACGAAACCTGAGATTTTAATGTTATTTGATTGGATAATGCCTCTTTTGCGTAGTGAAGGACCACTGAACTGTCAAATCAGAGACATTTGTCTACTTTAATATAGAGCTGGACTTTGTAAGTTTTTGCAGTTTTTCCTTTGGCTCTTGACCCTGCTGTTCTCTGAGCAGCTCATGTCCTGCTCTACCCTGATGGTGCCAGAATTTGCAGATCCGCTGCAATTTTCACTGTAATTTAAAAATATAAAATGGAAGATTAGAAAGCTTTATAACAGACATGTCCCCTAAGATGGCCCCTGCGAAAAAAGAACCCAAATGTGGCACAAATCTCACCCAAATGTTGCTCAAGTATAGCGCAATGCAAGTGTGCAAAACACTTAGGGCCAGATGTAGGTAGAAAGCAAATTGCGAGTTGCAAATTGCGAGTCCTTCCGACTCGCAATTTGCAACTCGCAATTAGCTATGCAGAAAGGTGTCTCAGACACCGTCTGCGACTCGCTATGGGGTCGCAAAGACCCACCTCATTAATATTAATGAGGTGGGTCGCAGTTTGCGACCCCATAGCGAGTCTAGGCACTCACGGGGATGGTGGCCTGCTGGAGACAGCAGACCACCATGTCCGTGACTGCTTTTGAATAAAGCAGTTTTTTTTTTCTCTCTGCAGCCCGTTTTCCTTAAAGGAAAACGAGCTGCAAATAGAAAAAAATACCGAAACCTTTTGTTTCGGTTTTTTTGCTCTGGAAAAATAATTTTGTGATCATTCACAAAGGGGAAGGGGTCCCATGGGGACCCCTTCCCGTTTGCGAATGAGTTACCATCCACTTCAAGTGGATGGTAACTGCGAGTTGATTTGCGACCGCTTTTGCGGTCGCAAATCAACTTACATTGCGGTGCGAGTCGCAAATAGGAAGGGAACACCCCTTCCTATTTGCGAGTCGGAAACACATTATGCGAGTCGGTACCGACTCGCAAAATGTGTTTCTGCATCGCGTGCGGTCATTAGTGCCTCGCAAACGGCGTTTTTCGCCGTTTGCGAGGCGCTAATGCCTTGCTACATCTGGCCCTTATTGTTTTAGTTTTTTTGCAGTTTTATATACTGAAGACTTGACCTGAAGGTATTGGAGTGCTTTACATGAGCATCAGTTACATAATACAAGGACACATTCCTTTTGGGCCTTAGGTATGAGGAGATTAAGTGATTTGCCCGGAATCACAGGATGTTGAGGTGACGCTGAAACTCAAATCTTGTTCCCCAGGTGCAAAGTCTGCAACTCTGTCCATAACACCGCATTCTCTCCCTTTAGTGTAACACATAATCAACTGGATAAAAAAAATCAAGATAGCAAATAATTTAAAATTGATTTGTCACTATTTGTAAACTCAGAAATAAGTCCTCATTTTCGTTTTTTAGAGAACTAACTATAATTTCTAATTAGACCATCTAATGTCAATAATTTCTAAAGGATATGTTTTACGTATTATAGTTTTCATTTCATCAAGATGATGTGAGGCGTGCCACACTTTTGTAATAAATATAGAATGTTAGCAATCTAGTTATTCAGTAGAATTCTGTGGGTAGGAAGATGTCAGTGGCTAGGACTCAGATAATTGAGGGCAGGGAGGAGGGTGCAGAGGCAGCAAGTTCACCATCCTGGGTAGGCGGGAGGGGCAGTGGCAGCACAACGGACCATGGAGGATAGGGGAAAGGGGGCAGGGGCAACAAACCAACCATGCTGGTGAGGCAAGAGAGGTTGTGGCATTATAACAGACCATTGAGGGCAGAAGGAAGAGGCAGTGACAGTACAACCATATATGCCAAATGACCTAATTCAGGCAAGATAGTCCCAATATTTTTAAGTCCAAAAGTGCTTTACTTTATCTGTTACAGCCTAAAATCTCCTCTTTGTGAATGTAAGCCAATGGAAAAAAAATAATTCCTTGTGGTGTATTTTTCAAAATCTCCCTCTTACCAAGTTCAAAATGTAGGCAAGTATTGTACATTGGATCATTGAGGGCAGGAGGAATGGGGTAGGTACATGGCTTCAAATAACAGAGGGCAGGAGGGAGATGGACAGGGGCACCAAACTCACCTTGAAGGCCAGGCGTCAGGGGTTGCAGCAGCATAAAACACCACACAGGGCAAGCAGGTTGGCAGTACAGCACAACGGACCATGGAAAACAATAGGGAGGGGACAGAGCCATGCACATGAACAATAAAAAACAGAGGGTAAAGAGGCAATGGCAGGAAGCTGACCATAATAAACCGACAGGAGGGACAGTTGCAGCATAATGCACCATGAAGGGCAGGAGCATCACAACGTACCATACAAGGTAGAAGGGGGTAGGGGCCTGCACATGGAAAATGGTAGCTGGGGGCAAAGGGCAGGGCTGGATCAGCAAGCTGACCATGGAGGGCAGGCAGCATGGGCACTGGAAGCACAATACACCATGAAGCGCAACCGTGAGGCTATAATGGCATACACACAGACAGCAGAGAGAAGGTGGGAGGGGTCAGGGGTAGCAAGCTAACCACATAGGGCATATGGGAGGGGCTGTGGCAGCACCAAAGCCGATGCATGGCAAGGTGGGAGGGCTAGTGGCAGCACAACGACCATGGTGGGCAAAGCGAAGGGAGCACTGACGTGTACTTAGGACAATGGAGGTCAGAAGGGATGGGTAGCGGTTGGACACAGACAAGAGAGGGCAGGGGAGGGTCTTCACAGCAGACCATATGGGTTAGGCAGGAGAAGCAGTTGCAGTACAACAGAGCTTGGAGGGCAGAAGGGAGTGGCAACAAAATGTACCATGGAGAACATGGGGCGGGAATAGAGGCATGGAACTCGGACAGGCAGGGTGGAGATGGCAGGGACAGGCAGCAGTCATCTGACCATGCTAGGTAGGTCGGAGGGACAGTGGCAGCTCAACAGAACACTCAGAGTAGATAGGAGGGGAAGTGCCAGATCCATGGAACATTGTGGACAAAAAAGAGGGAGCAGGGGCAAGCACACAGATATCGGAGGGCAGGGGTAGGGAGTCTAGAGGCAGCAAGCTTAGCACTGAGGCTATACAGGAGGGCAATGATGGGGCATATAAGTGGTCATCAGAGGGCAGGAGGAGTGGTCAGGGACATCAAGCTAAATGAAGGGAAGTGGCAGCTCATTGGACCATGCAGGGCAAGAGGGAGGGGGCTGGAACATGGACATAGACACCAGAGGGTAGGTAGAAGGTGAATGGGGCAGCAAACTAACTGTTCAGGGCAGGCAGGAAGGGCAGCGGCAGAACATTGGCCGCACAGGGATGTAATGAGTGAGCATGTGCACGGACCTGGACAATGGATGGCAAGGAGAAGGGGGGCATTATCAGCAAGCTTGGATGGGAGCGGTACAATACCAGGCCAGCCCCTGTGTCCAACTCCCCCTCAATTTTGCATTGTGATGGGTATATTACATAATAATAAAAAAACGCTAGAAATTCTCTACATTAAGGCATGAGTTAAAGTTAGTTGAAATAACTCTAACTAAAATATCCAAATTTATATGGTTCTGTGCATGTCAAAATGTGAACCTAACTATAACGTTACAGTAATCTTTGTTTTTTTTGTATATAATATATATATTAATATATATATTATATATATATATATATATATTATATATTTATATATAATATCTATATATATATATCTATACATCTATATATATATATATATATATATATATATATACAGTATATATATATATATGTATATCTATCTATCTATCTATTTATATATATGTGTGTGTTTGTGTGTGTGTGTCCACACAATGCTCCCTAACCTGACCCACTACCTGAGGGGAGTGGAGTGTAAGACAGAGGAGCATACTGACAGCCATATAATCCAAATACAAAAGTAAGACGCTCACTCAGGCTGCAGGTGAACAGAGTTTACTCTGGAATCTGGCACGTTCCGGCTGGCTCCCCTACCTTGAGCACATGACACATAACACCATACACACAGTGAAATACTTCCAGTCAACATAAAAAAACTGACAACAAATAAACATTGTATGTGGGTGCCATTTTGTAAGGAATAATAAGTACAAAACTAATGTGCTGTCATACTGGTACATTGAAGATCTGTCTGTAATCAGAACATGGAATTATGATATATTCTCAAAATTATATGTATAATAAAAATGACAATCGTCAACATAATGATTTCTCAGAAATAAGAGCATAAGATAATATTATGTATATAATGAAAATAACGGTTGTTTATCAACACACCCGATTCACAAAATAGCAGCATAAAATATTGCCACATAACTACATTCTAATGAAACTATCCTGCTGATTTGGTCCGTAATGACCAATAAATGTTGTAATATTAAATTAGGGAGTTGTTATTTGGCTTATCAGACACGTTAACCAGTCCTTGTAAGCAGCATAGTAACGTTTATTCTGGGGCAAAAAAAGTTACGTGCATTCCGCAAGAGAGGCAGAAAAAATATTTTACTACATGTGAAACACCCACAGGGTGACTCAACAGGGTATAAATAATATATCCAGACTCCTGAAAAAATTAGATGTTCAATACAGAAACCAGGCGAAAGGGGATATAGAAAAAACACATAATCCAACATCTATATGTACTTAGAAACATATTGTTACGCATTATCAATCATGCCCAAGTGGGCTAATGCATGTCACTCCAACCCTTCCAGAAAACAAAACCAAAACATAAATGCTAAACCAAGCATAAAATTTCTTCCTGACCCTGGTACTGAATCTTTTTTTGGGAACCGCCTGCCTCACCACCAATACTTGTCCCCAATATAGCATCTCTACATAAAGTGCAGCCACAAAAAAATCAAATGTGAGATTAAAAACCAAACAGATAAAACTTTTCCCTTATCTGAAATCGAAAACTGGACCCCATGTGTTTGAAGAAAAGGGTAGGGGATCCTATGAATGACCCAGACACATAGTGGAACCCCTTTCTTTCCTCCAGTAAGAAAGAAAACAAAATACAGTAAATCTTTGACAACCAAATAAATGGCTTAGATAAACACCATATCTTACAAAAGGCAGGCACCCATTATACTAAAGACAAAAAAAAAATTAACAAATTATTATTATCTGCAGGATGTCTTGATAAAAATTCCAGCAACAGGACCACTAATAAACCTATTTTACTATTGTAATAAGTGTACACTTAATTCTTCGCCTAATTTAAGGCCCCCAGTGCTTAGAGTCTCAAGATCAATAATTAATTGTGATTCATGCTGTCATAATCTAAGGGTGGTGTGATTACCACCTTTAGGATCAGGGTCTATTTGTCCCAACTCAAAAAATGAGAATTTTGTGTTGTCCATATTGTGTTTTTCTTGAAAGTCTAGCAACTGGATATTTTTGATCTCCATAGTCAATTTCCCTCAAAGGTTCTTGCACCCTCTTCTTTACGGGGCAGCTGGTTCTCCCCATATATTTAAGTGAATATGGACACAGTAATATGTGAATGACATATTGAGAGCTACAGGTAAGAAATTGTCTGATCTTATATTTCCTCCCTCCTGCATTCATATATTCACTCATGGACTGACTATTCGTACATGCCTTGCACCGTCCATATGGAAAGAAACCTTTCTGACCATGCTCATTCATGCCCTTGGTGATATTATTGTGTACCATGGCATTCCTAAGGGTTTTAGCACGTCAAAAAGTGATCATAGGTTTTCCCCTATATGGTCACCTATTAGAGGGTCGCTTGGTAAACTGCCCCAATGTTTATTAAGCGTGTGTCTCACCATGTTAGAGTCCACATTGGAAGTTAAAATCAGACTCTTGGTAGTTTCTTTGGGAATGGGTGGTCTGTTCCCAAAGAGGATCATCTCTCTATTGACCTGGGAAGCACGTTTCACAGCCTCATTTAGAATCCAAAGAGGACTGAATCTAGACATAATAACCGTCTCTTCTTCCTGGAAAGCCCCATCCGTGCTACAGTTTCCTTTCGCCCTGAGAAGATCACCGTAAGGAATGCTCCTTTTCAAACTTGTAGGTTGACCACTGTTAGAATAGAGCATAATATTACCAGCCATGGGCTTCCTGAATAACACTGTCTGGATCTTACCCACTGCCACCTCAACCAGGACATCCATATATTCTGTCATGGTTTTACTCATGGTTTGTGTAAACACAATGTGCAAAGAATGGCTGTTCAATTTGGAAACAAATTCCCTGGCTGTATTTTCAGAGGCCTTCAAGATGATAAAGAGGTCACCCATGTACCTAAGCCTGAAGGCCACCTGTTCAAGATCACTGGCAAAGGAATTGTCAGAGAAGCCCTGCTCCTCCCACCAGGCAAGGAACACGTTTGCAAAGCTGGGGGTGAAACAGGTCCCCATCGCAGTTCCCCTGATCTACCTCTAAAGACTGCCATAAAACGAGAAAACGTTGTTCTTCAAATAGTGGTGGATCATCTCCTCAATCATCTCAGAGGTCTTGCTCTTAAGAAATGGTTGCATGTACTGACACCTACTTCACGGTCAATGATGGTATACAAGAAACGGACATCCAATGTCATGAGGAGGAAATCATCTTTTCAAAGGATGCCATTGTTCTTACCTCAAAAATCTTTTTTATCCCTCATATATGAGGGGAGATTCTGTACAAAATCCCTGAGTATTTCAGCAACATATTTTAAAACATTTTCAGTGGCACTCTCTCTAGAGGACACTATGGCCCTCATTACGAGCCTGGCGGCCTGTGACCGCCAGGCTCGCGGTTGGCGGGAGCACCGCCGACAGCCTGGCGGTGCCCCTTAGGGCATTCTGACCGCGGCGCTTTGGCCGCGGTCAGTGCAGGAAAACCGGCGGTCTCCCGCCGGTTTTCCGCTGCCCGTCAGAATCCTCCAAGGCGGCGCAGCATGCTGCGCCGCCTTGGGGATTCTGACACCCCCTACCGCCATCCTGTTCCTGGCGGTTCGCCCGCCAGGAACAGGATGGCGGTAGGGGGTGTCGCGGGGCCCCTGGGGGCCCCTGCAGTGCCCATGCCAATGGCATGGGCACTGCAGGGGCCCCCGTAAGAGGGCCCCGCTTGTATTTCACTGTCTGCATAGCAGACAGTGAAATACGCGACGGGTGCAGTAGCACCCGTCGCACCTTCCCACTCCGCCGGCTCGATTCCGAGCCGGCGTCCTCGTGGGAAGGTTGTTTCCCGCTGGGCTGGCGGGCGGCCTTAAGGCGGCCGCCCGCCTGCCCAGCGGGAAACTCAGAATGCCGGCCGCGGTCTTCAGACCGCGGTGCGGTATTCCTGCGGCGCAACTTTGGCGGGCGGCCTCCGCCGCCCGTCAAAGTTGTAATGAGGGCCTATAGGTCTACCAGGAGGGTTTACAGGTTCTTTGTGTATTTTGGGCAATAAATACAATGTTGGAAGTTTGGGATATTCAATATTCAAAAACCAATACTCCTCCCAACTTAATACCCCCTTATCCCTCCATTTACTACGTTTCTCCCACAGAGAGGTGACACACTCATTATGGGGGTCATTCTGACCCCGGCGGTCTAAGACCGCCGGGGCCAGGGTCGGCGGGAGCACCGCCGACAGGCCGGCGGTGCCCCGCAGGGCATTCTGACCACGGCGCTTCGGCCGCGGTCAGAAGAGGCAAACCGGCGGTCTCCCGCCGGTTTACCGCTGCCCTTTGAATCCCCCATGGCGGCGCAGCTTGCCGCGCCGCCATGGGGGATTCTGACACCCCCTACCGCCATCCTGTTCCTGGCGGTTCACCCGCCAGGAACAGGATGGCGGTAGGGGGTGCCGCGGGGCCCCTGGGGGCCCCTGCCGTGCCCATGCCAATGGCATGGGCACGGCAGGGGCCCCCGTAAGAGGGCCCCGCAAAGTATTTCAGTGTCTGCTAAGCAGACACTGAAATACGCGACGGGTGCAAACTGCACCCGTCGCACCCCTGCAACTCCGCCGGCTCAATTCTGAGCCGGCGTCCTCGTTGCAGGGGCATTTCCTCTGGGCCGGCGGGCGCTCTTTTGGAGAGCGCCCGCCGGCCCAGAGGAAATGTCTAAATGGCCGCCGCGGTCTTTTGACCGCGGTGCGGTCATTCAGCGGCGGTAAATTGGCGGGCGGCTCCCGCCGCCCGCCAACATTAGAATCAGGCCCTATATGTTGACCTGTTAACAACTTTGTAAAATGTTTGATCATTCAACTGTCTCATAGCTTCCTTCACATACGTTTCCCTGTTGAAGACTACAATATTATCCCCCTTATCCACAGGGCAAATAATAATATTGTCATCATGGGCCTGCAACTCAATGGCCTTGAACTGTGCTGGGGTCAAATGATTGTTCCTTTCCTCCTCATTGTTTTAAGATCTTGGATTATTACCTCATGAAATGTATCAATATTGTCATGTGCATAGAAGGACAGAAGGTAGACGGAGGCTTGAATTTACTGGGAAAGACATCTTCATGTGTAATCCCTAAATCATTGAGAATTTCTATGGAATCTTCTGAGTTCTCCAAGCCCGTGGTTTCTGCATCAAGCTCATGTAGTGTTCAAAGTAAATCAATATCACCCACCACCAAAGTATCTGATACTGGGTCAGTCTCATTCTCATTGGACCCTCCTGATTCCTTTTTTAATCTGTGCCACTTGGATAGTTTCAGCTTTCTTATAAATTTAAACAAATCAATTTTAGAATTCACATATTTGAATCCATGAAGTGGACAAAACGAAAGGCAAAAGCATAAGACTTGTTTTCCCATGTCAGTAATCTCTCTACTCCAGAGATTGATAATCGTTTTATTTACCATTTAGAGGTCCATTATTTCTCCTCTATGGGGCTTTTGCCAGCATTTCGTACTTGCCCCAGTGACTTTCCTCCAATTCTTCTGTCTTCTCTGCCTGATCCTCTGTCTCCTTTGTTTAATCCTCCTCATCCTGTTCTTTTGGCTTTCATTGCAGATCTTCTGCCTCTGTTCCTTGGGGTCCCTGAATCTGTTGATTCCTCCTCAACAGTCTGTATTGGTCTAAAAAAGTAGCAGATGGCCGACTGTTTTCACTCCCTGAGCTGATGCTACCTGAGGTGTCAGAATCATTACCGGTGTTATTCTTGTGGTCATGGGTGGGAGTAGCACAATTGTTTCATTCACTTGTTTTTTTTGCTTAGTTTAATAATTTCATCATCATATTTTCAATGATAAATTCTGACACTGGCATAGTCATCACATTCTGTTTGTAGTTTAAATTGTCTGCAAAGTTTAGTATCTTTTTCATGTTCGACGATTAGTCATTTGTGTCATAAATTTCTCTATAATGTCTTTTTCAGGTCTAGTATCCAACTCACCTTACAGGGTTGCTATCTCCTTAGGTGATCTGTCTCTATCGAGCCATGCATATTTTATCAGAATATCGAACATCCCTCCTTGAACTCATTGCCAAATTCTCAGCCCACTCTTCCAACATTTGTGGGTTTGGCATCTCATGAGTGTAAACAAAATGGATACGTAGACCCCAAGGAACCATCCCACTATCCACATAGTTTTGTAGTGACATAGGTTTCCACCATCTGGAAATTTCAGCTCTACTCAGTTTTTCCAAATTGTTTTGTTTTTTCCTCAAGTCATGTCCCGCATTGCTGTTTTTCATTTGTCCTACTCCACCAAGTTGAATTCTGGTGAAAAGAGATTGTGCTGCTGCCTTTCTAATGTTGTCCAATTAATCCATCTTGTATTACTCTATAAGCTGGAGTATAAACATGGAAAACTGGTCAAAACCTCTGATCATGTGCACGCCCCCTATTAAAAAATGGGTAAGTTCTCCCTACCATGTTTGACTGTTGCAAAAACCTTTTTATAGGCTGGTGTGTGCTTAACCTAATGCAATTGCGAACATCCAAAATACTTCTCAGCCAGAAGCACAAATAACTCCTATGTGTATCATTATGAGAATCAACCCACATGATGCTGTGTCGCACAGCGACTGAGGGGAGCCATGGAGAAAGGCACCGGGCAGGGGAACATGCCATGGGGCTTCAAACAACCTACCCTGAGCCTCTCCCGTATATGAAATCTCACCCCCAGACCTCTCACCTCATGCACTGGGACAGATAAATCACAATCCAGTGAATTTATTTCTGTGGAAATAAGCGGCCAATCAGGGTCCCGTACTCTAATTGTCAATCAATGCATAAGAATATGTTTCTAAGTACACATAGATTTTGGATTCTGTGTTTATTCAATCTCCCTTTTTGCCTGGTTTCTGCATTGAACATCTCATTATTTTAGGAGTCTGGGTAAATTATTTATATCCTATTGAGCCAGTTCATGAGTGTTTCACATGTAGTAAAATATTTTTGCCATAATGCACGTAACTTTTTTTGCCCCCAAATAAGTGATTCTATGCTGGCTACAAATACTGGTTATCGTGTCGATTAAGCCGAATAACAACTATCTAATTTAAGATTACAATATTTATTGGTCTTTACTGACCAAATCAGCATGATAATTTCATTAGCATGTAGTTATGTGGCGATATTTGATGCTGCTATTTTGTGAACCTGTTATGCTGATTGACAACTGTTATTTTCATTGTATACATAATGATATCGTATGCAGGTATTTCTGGGAATCTGTTATGTTGTTTGACGATTGTCATGTTTAATAAATATATACTTTTGTGGCATATATCATAATTTCATGTTCTGATTACTGACGGATATTCAGTGTACCAGTGTGACAGCACATTATGTATCCCATACAAGATGGCACCCACATACAATGTTCGCCATGCATTGTTGTCTCATCAATACGTTATTACAAATGTTGCATTGAGAGTGTGAAAGATGGCATAGAATATGTCATCAGTGATATAATATGTAGAGCAATTAGCTGTGCATGGCGAAAGCGAGAAGTATAGTGACTTTAGAGTGTGAGTTTTAGGTACTTGAAAGAACTCTATAAGCGCTGAATTTCTGTGGTTTTGTATGGGTAAATTCAGAACCTAACTATAATGTCCCTGTAACCTCTGTTTTTTTCAATGAATTTCAATGTTTTTTAATGCATAGTAATTTTAATTGCTATACATGACTCAAACCACCACCGTGCGCGGCACAGTTGGCCGCAAGGCCAATCCCCTATAAGTACCCAACCTTGCTCCATGGACTGCCTTCTCCCGTGCACAGTAGGGGTTCCCTGCAAGGGCTGGACTGCAGCCAGTCCCTGCTTCCAAACCCCAAAATTTCCAACCCGATGTTGTGCAAGACCCTCTGCCGCGGCCTCTGTGGGTGTGAAAATAGGTGAGAGAGGCTGTATCTGGGCTGTCAGAGTGTCTGTCTGGGTGAGAGAGTGTGAACATCAGTGTTTTAGTGTGTGCGGATCTGTGTGTGGGTGCATCAGGGTTTCAGTGGGTGTGTGAGTAGGTGTGTGATGGTCTGCCTGGGTGTGTGTGTGAGTGTGTAACTCTGAGGGTCTGACTGGGGCTGTGAGTACATGAGGGTCTGAGTGGGTCTGTGACTGGGTGTGAGTGTCTGAGTGGGTCTGTGAGTGGGTGCGTGAGTGTCTAAGTGGGTCTGTGAGTGGGTACATAAGTGTCTGAGTGTCAACACCAGGACAGTGCGCGCTCTACGGGCATCTAGAATGCAAAAACCCAACACTCGCAAGATAATGTAATATATGCATTGTGATGATATGTTATTGTTTAACCTTTTGCATTGCAGAATTCCATCCAAAAGATTCATTTTTAAGGTGCTTATAAATACTGTACATTTGCAATGTATTGCTGCAGACATTCAGAGTGTGTTAGGGTGTGGCGCCTTTCCAGGGCCTTCTAGAGACTTTCCCTGCAACATGCCTGGGCGTGGTTCTAGGCTGGGCCAATACTCTATAAAAGAGAGTCAGCCCAACTTCCAGTGCTCACTATTCAGAGGTCCCGGTGCAGAGCAGCAGCTTCTTCCTGAGCTCCTGTCCAGGCGGCCTATTTGGATTTTCCAGTCTTCTGCACTCATCTCTCATTGGTGATCACTGTTTCCAGGCGGTAAGACGGTGTTTGGACATTTCCCAACACCGTAATTGATAATTTTCATATTCTTGATTTTAATTCTTAAATGAATAACAGATTACTTGTGTGCTTTTTGACATTTGTATGGTGGTTTGCAAATAGGGAGGACGCGCAATTTATTCCATAAAGATTTGACTTCGTTATTACATTGTTGTTCATTGCGCGCTGATATTTCTTGACATTTACATGATGTTTTACGAGTTGGCAAGACGTGCAACTCGTTTCATGAGCATTTAACTTTGTTGTTCATTGCGCACTACCATTTTCTGGCATTTACATGGTGGTATTTGAATCGGCAACACGCGCGATTCTTTCCTTGAGTGTTTTTTCATGTTATTCATTGTGCGCTACCATTTCTTGGCATTTGCATGGTGGCATTTGAATCGGCAAGACGCGCAATTCTTTCCCTGAGGGCTTTTCATGTTGTTCATTGTGCGCTACCATTTCTTGGCATTTGTATGGTGGCATTAGAATAGGCAAGACGCGCAATTCTTTCCTCGTGTATAAATAATTTAAATTACTGTGCGCTACTATTCTAAGGCATTTTCTTGGTAGCATTTCAAGTTGACACGTTGCGTGATTTATTCCTTGAATCTACGTTGTGTGATTTCATGGTGCACAATCCTTTATGGTGTTTAATACTCATATAAAAATCTGCAATGTGCGCAATTCACTTCCCAATGTTTTTTCTGAGATGAACACAACAATACCAGAGTTCTAGATTTAATGCTGTGTGTTCCTGATATATATTCTTAAAAGGAGATTCATATGGTTGTTTAGAAATTGCTCAGAGTGTTTCCTGATTCTCATGCTAAAGAAAGTACTCGAATCTGAAAGTCCTATTTAACTTTTCCTGTTTCCTCCTCAGGCATTCGGTCATCTAAAGCCTAGTCAGTTTTAGGACTGTTCCAGGGTTGTTCATGTTTTTCGGAAAAGACGAAGCTTAGAGTGTTAGAATGGTACTGATTTCATGAGATGTAATTTTGATGTTGTGTTTTAACCTTTTGCTTCCTACAGGTCTCCT
The DNA here is from genome assembly GCF_031143425.1 of Pleurodeles waltl. Taxonomy (NCBI): domain Eukaryota; kingdom Metazoa; phylum Chordata; class Amphibia; order Caudata; family Salamandridae; genus Pleurodeles; species Pleurodeles waltl. The sequence goes on along the minus strand of NC_090444.1, from coordinate 1,022,035,176 downwards.
TCCCAGCTGTTCCCGTCCTAATCCCCTTTTCCCCACTTGTACTTTCTTAGACTCTGTGATAAATCTAATCAGAGTATTGGAGCTGTCTTGTGGTGGAAGTGTTGGGAACGTGCACAGACCCCGAGGATCTGGTGACTCTGACAGAATAGTGAGCCCACGAATTATTATCCTCCTGGTTTCTGTATGTTCTCAGCATGGCCACACTGGACGAGCTAGTCAAGGCTATCACCCAGCTCCAGTCAGAAGTGGTATCATCAAAGGATTTGACAAATAGTCTAGCTGAGAAGGTGAGTCAGTTACAGAATAAGGTTGAGAAGAAAGAACAAAGTCCCACAGGTGTGTCTTGGCCAGGTACTTCTTCTCAGACTTCTGGAGGTAATCCGACTAACAATTCCCTCAATGTTCCTTCAGCCATTCCTTTAGCTCCTCCAGAACGCTTCTCAGGTGATCCCTTGAAAGCGCAACCTTTTCTGGTTCAAGTGGAACTTCACTTCACCTGCAGACCACATACTTTCCCTGATGCCCAGTCTAAAGTAGCTTTCTTGTTGTCATATCTGTCTGGAGATGCAGCTACCTGGGCTATTCCTCTTGTGCGTAAAAATAGTCCCCTGTTGTATAACTGGAAAAACTTTGTTCGTGAATTTGAGAGAGTTTTCGATCGTAGAACTGTAACACAGTCAGCAGATCGTGAATTATTAGACTTACGCCAAAGAAATCAGGACTTAGGGGGTCATTCCAACCCTGGCGGTCGGTGTTAAAGCAGCGGCTAACCCGCCAACAGGCTGGCGGTAAACAAAATGGAATTCTGACCCTGGCGGAAACCGCCAACAGAGACCGCCACATTAACACTCCGACCGCCACGGCGGGACAAACAAACAGCGCGGCGGTCACCGCCAACAGACAGGCGGGAGTCAATGTACCGCCCACCCTATCACAACCCACCAATCCGCCACCTTTTCCGGGGCGGTAGCCCCGCCGATAAAAACACAGCGGAAACAGACATTTCAAACGGAAAACGCTCACCTCCATACACCCCACGAGGAATCTGGACAGCATGGAACCCGAACTACACATCCTACCAGCTATTGTATTCCTGCTCCTCTACCAGGAGCACGAACGCTGGCACAGAAGACTACGGTGAGCACTGCACCTACGACACAGGGGAGGGGGGAGGAGAAAATATTACGGGCACACATACGCTACACACCCACCACCACCCTCACCCACTACAACACACACATCAATGCATAGCAATACATCACTGTTACAACACCCAAACCCCCCGGAAGAATGCAAAGACAAAATGAAATGATCATAAACAGTCGAATATATTGTATTATTGGCATATAAAAATATCACACATTTAAAACTAATATATACATAAATATTAAAAGTCCGATACTTTTAGCAGTCATTGTCCGTGGACCACTGGGCCCAAATCACATGGGCAAGGCCCACACAGGATACCTGACACCAACGGAGAGAACACTGCAGGGGCATCAGATAGAAAAACTACAGGCACCTCAGGGGGAAGGGAAGGGGGGGCACCTCAGCCACATGAGTACACGATGCCAGATCCACGAGTGGCCTCCATAGCCACTGTCCCATCCTGGGGAGTGCAAAGCCACAGTCTCTCAAGTCCATACAGTGGGTGGCTTGCCCACTGTACCATCCTGGGGAGTGCAAAGCCACAGTCTCTCAAGTGGATGACAGTGTCCACTGGTTCTGGAGGGGGACTGGTGCCCAGAGTGCTTCGTGCAGCCCTGCCCGACACAGATGCGGCACTGCCCCTTCCGCCAATGGGCCAGCTGTGCTTGAGATGAAGGGCCCAGTTCAGCGGTGCTTGAGACGGCGGAGCCTGTTCAGCGGTGCTTGAGACGGCGGTGCCCTGTTCAGCGGTGCTTGAGATGAAGGGCCCAGTTCACCGGTGCTTGAGACGGCGGTGCCCAGCGGAGAGGTGCTTGAGATGAAGGGCCCAGCGCAGCGGTGCTTGAGACGGCGGTGCCCTGTTCAGCGGTGCTTGAGACGGCGGTGCCCTGTTCAGCGGTGCTTGAGATGAAGGGCCCAGTTCAGCGGTGCTTGAGACGGCGGTGCCCAGCGGAGCGGTGCTTGAGATGAAGGGCTCAGTTCAGCGGTGCTTGAGACGGCGGAGCTCTGTTCAGCGGTGCTTGAGACGGCGGTGCCCTGTTCAGCGGTGCTTGAGATGAAGGGCCCAGTTCAGCGGTGCTTGAGACGGCGGTGCCCAGTGCAGCGGTGCTTGAGATGAAGGGCCCAGTTCAGCGGTGCTTGAGACGGCGGTGCCCAGCGGAGCGGTGCTTGAGATGAAGGGCTCAGTTCAGCGGTGCTTGAGACGGCGGAGCCCTGTTCAGCGGTGCTTGAGACGGCGGTGCCCTGTTCAGCGGTGCTTGAGATGAAGGGCCCAGTTCAGCGGTGCTTGAGACGGCGGTGCCCAGCGGAGCAGTGCTTGAGATGAAGGGCCCAGTGCAGCGGTGCTTGAGATGAAGGGCCCAGTGCAGCGGTGCTTGAGATGAAGGGCCCAGTTCAGCGGTGCTTGAGACGGCGGTGCCCAGAGGAGCGGTGCTTGAGATGAAGGGCCCAGGCATGGATGTCACTCGCCACCTGACATGTGGCTGGCGGGGCCTTCCTGCCCATCCGTTCAGCGGTGCTTGAGACAGCGGGGCCCAGCGGGGCCCAGCGGAGCGGTGCTTGAGATGAAGGGCCCAGTGCAGCGGTGCTTGAGATGAAGGGCCCAGTGCAGCGGTGCTTGAGATGAAGGGCCCAGTTCAGCGGTGCTTGAGACGGCGGTGCCCAGAGGAGCGGTGCTTGAGATGAAGGGCCCAGTGCAGCGGTGCTTGAGACGGCGGTGCCCTGTTCAGCGGTGCTTGAGATGAAGGGCCCAGTTCAGCGGTGCTTGAGACGGCGGTGCCCAGCGGAGCGGTGCTTGAGTGAAAGGGCCCAGTTCAGCGGTGCTTGAGATGAGTGTCCAGTGCAGCGGTTCCGGCCCAGGCATGGATGTCACTCGCCACCTGACATGTGGCTGGCGGGGCCTTCCTGCCCATCTGTCTGTTGGCTTGCGGGCCCTCCTGGCCTGCTGTACCGGGCCTCTGGGTGTCCTCCTGCACACCTGGGATGGTGCTGGTGGGGCCCTCCTGGGCAGCTGGCCTGTTGCCGGTCTTGTCGGGCGTGCTGCCCTTCCCACCCTTCCCTGGTCGTCTGTGGCCCTTTCCCACCTTTGGCGGTGTGCCAGGTGGCACCCCACTTCCAGCCGGAGCCAGGGTAGGGATTTTGGTCCCTGGTGTCCTTGGCCTCTCGTGCCGGGCACTGGTAATCTTTGGGTGTTTTTCCGGGGGTGGGCTGGCCGTGCCTTGGCTCCTAGCAGAACTAGTTGCCCTTGAGGGTGAGGGACTCCACAGTCCTTGGACAACAGTCTTGATAGGTCCTGGTTTGGTGGTGGCTGAGGTGCTGATTGCAGTCTTATGAGATGGACGGGGTGGGGGAGTTGTTGGAAAGAGGTCAAGTTTGGAAAGGAAAATCAATTTGGAAAGAGAGTGACGGCTAGGTGTAGTGGGTATGGGAGTGGAGGAAGAGGATCTGGTTGTAGGAGTGTGAAGTCTGGTGTCTTTGGGTGCAGGTGCTTGGGCTGGAGGCTGTCGTGAGGTGGATGGCTGTTGGGTGAGTGGCTGCCTGCGTTTGTGTGGTTTGGAAGAGGGGGTGACAGACATACTGGGAGAGGACACAGGGGACGTGTAAATGGTAGTGGGGGTGGTGACTGCACGTGTGCGGAGTGTTCTGGTGGGTGTGCTGGTGATGGACGTAGTGGCTGAAGATGTTGTTCATGCAAGTGTGAGTGGAGATGTCACAGGGAGGGAGGAGGGAGACGAGGAGGAGGGGGACACAGTGGAGGCAGTGGGTGTTGGTGTGTCTGCATGTGGATGTTGCTTGTGTGAATGCTTGTGTGATGTGTGGTGCTTATGTCTGGATGAGCTTCCCTTGGGTGTTGAGGTGTGTGCAGGCTGGACTGTAGGTGTGTCTGGGATAGGCAGAGGTACAGGGGATAGGGTCTGGGTGGGGGAAGGCTAGAGACAGGGACAATTGCTGCCGTCAGTGCTGAGGCCAGAGCGTTGAACGATCGCTGATGGGCAGCCTGACCCGAATGAATGCCCTCCAGGTATGCATTACTCCGGTGCACCTCCCTTTCTACACCCTGGATGGCATTCAAAAGGGTAGACTGCCCAACAATGATGGTCCTCAGGAGGTCAATGACCTCCTCACTGAGGGCAGCAGGGGTGACAGGGGCAGGGCCTGAGGTGCCTGGGGCGAAGGAGATGCCCCCCTTCCTGGGTGAGCGGGCACGGGGCAAACGGTGAGGGGCTGCTGGGAGGGCGGTGCTGGTGCGCTGGGTGGCGGCTGTACCTGTTGTTGCGGGGGCACGGATGTTGCCGCCACCACAAGGGAGCTCCCATCAGAGGACGAGTCGCTGCCACTGACATCAGCACGAGTCCCCGCTGTGGAGCTCCCCTCGCCGTCCGTCCCACTGGTGTACTCAGAGTCCGTTGCATGGCCCTCCAGGGCCATGTGGGATGCAGCTCCCTCGTGCTCCGATGCCACTTCTCCTCTGCCTGATGATGCTAATGCACACATGAACAGGAAGACCACAAAAAAGGGGGGGGAGAAAGAAAGACATGTTGAGTGCATGCATAGGCGACACCGTTGGCGGAGAGGACAGACACAGAAGCCCCCTGCACTACACTGCGCACTTGGGGTCCACTACTCAATCAGTGAGACATGGCCTACAAGCCTATGGACGACAACTGCACACATAGATGACACAGGGCCATGAATAGCTGTACTTGGCACCCTACAGAGGTGGGGGGCGGGGGCACAGGGCCATGCCTTACGGAGGGGCCTAGCCTACAGAAATCGCCCTGGCCTAGGGATACCCACAGCCCACCTCCCCCACCCAGACACCTCCACTGCACGCAAAGTCACCAGAATGAGAGTGTACTCACCCCCTTGTGTCTGCTGTGATGTCCTCATGCGCCCATCCAAATCGGGGTAGGCCACCGCCAGGATCAGGGACATCAGGGGGGTCAAAGTACGACTGGCACCCCTCCTACGTTGGGAGGCCATCCCCAGCTGAGCCTCCGCCGTCTTCCTGCTCCAGCGTCGGATGTCCTCCCACCTCTTCCGGCAGTGGGTGCCCCGTCTGTTGTAGACTCCCAGGGTCCGGACGTCCTTGGCGATGGCACGCCAAATAGCGACTTTCTGGTGGGCGCTGACCTATGTGACATGTACAGGGGGAGAAAAAAAATCATCACCTTCTGCATGCTTGATGTGAGTGGCCCCCCATCCCCACCCTTGCCATGTGGCCAATGCTCTCATCTGTCGTCTGATGCATGTCTCAATCGCTCCCCTCCCCACCATTTTTCATCCACCCGACTCAACCCAGGCATTTCCCACAAAGCATGGTCCCAGTGTACTTATCTGTTGGTCTGGAGGACCGTAGAGTAGCGCATACTGGGGGAGGACCCCATCCACGAGTTTCTCCAATTCTTCAGAAGTGAAGGCAGGGGCCCTTTCCCCAGTCGCAGCAGCCATTGTCTCTTCCAGACCGAGGTCACAGCAGCACTTGCAGTGTAGGTCCTCTCCTGTGGAAGATCAGGTATCGAGTGATTAAGTAGATAGAAAATGGCGGTCACGCCCGCGGCGGTGTGTACCGCGGCGGTGCGTACCGGGACCGCCGGCGCACATCGTCATTGGCTCGTGAAACCCATAGGGTTCAATGTTAACCAATGCAGCTTTGCGCTGCGGTCTTCGACCGCCTACCGCCACGGTGTGCCACGCCAGCTCATTCACCTCACATCCCATTGTCACACTTCACAGGTCAGGCAGCTGCCATTTCAAGGGCCCACATGGCTTAATTTCTACTGCGTCACACATACCTAGGCCTTTCCTCAACACTCATACAAACCATTCAATGCATAGTGAATCGTGTTGTGTGCAAGCTGTGGGAACGTACCTGTGGGTTGATTGACTCTGTGCTCGCTGTTGTCCTTCCTAGGCACCGTCCGCTGGGCAATGCGAGGAGATGGAGGAATCTTCCTGTGTACAGACCGCTGGTGGACCTGTCGACAATGGAGGAACGACATGTCATTCTGACATACAGGCTTGACCGAGCCACTATACATGAACTGTGTGCCCAGCTGGAGGCAGACCTGATGTCACCCATCCGCCAACCCACAGGGATCCCCCCTCTAGTGCAGGTGCTGTCAGTACTCCATTTCTTAGCAAGTGGGTCATTTCAAACAACAGTGGCAATATCATCAGGGATGTCTCAACCTATGTTTTCCAAGGTGTTGTCCAGAGTGTTGTCTGCCCTGCTCAAACACATGCGGAGCTACATCGTTTTCCCTGAGGTGGGGGATTTGCCTACAGTGAAGGGTGATTTCTATGTCCTTGGACATATCCCCAACATCATAGGTGCCATTGATTGGACACATGTGGCTTTGGTACCCCCCAGCAGGAGTGAACAGGTGTACAGGAACAGAAAAAGTTATCATTCGATGAATGTACAGATGGTCTGTTTGGCAGACCAGTACATCTCCCATGTTAATGCCAAGTTCCCTGGGTCAGTGCATGACGCCTACATCCTGCGGAATAGCAGCATCCCGTATGTGATGGGTCAACTCCAGAGGCACCGGGTGTGGCTATTAGGGGACTCTGGTTACCCCAACCTGTCCTGGCTACTGACCCCAGTGAGGAATCCCAGGACCAGGGCAGAGGAACGCTACAATGAGGCCCATGGGCAGACTAGGAGGGTGATCGAACGCACCTTTGGCCTCCTGAAGGCCAGGTTCAGGTGCCTCCATATGACAGGTGGATCCCTAATGTACTCACCAAAGAAGGTGTGCCAGATCATCGTGGCCTGCTGTATGCTTCACAACCTGGCTTTGCGCCGCCAGGTGCCTTTTCTGCAGGAGGATGGTCCAGATGGTGGTGTTGTAGCAGCTGTGGAGCCTGTGGAGAGTGAAGAAGAGGAAGCCGAAGAGGACGACATAGACAACAGGAACACAGTAATAGAGCAATATTTTCAGTGACACACAGGTAAGAGTACACACCGGCATATTACATTTACTTAAAGACTCCTACCTCTCTACTGTCTGACTTTTTCCCCCAGTGTATGGTAACTGTGTTGTGACTTTCCCTTCCATTTTCAGAGATGTGGGCCCCACTGTGTGACATCTGCTTTGTTTCCCCATGGACTACAGCTGTGTGACAGCGGTTTGTTGGCATCACAATGTGAATAAAATTTTTGGCACTGTCATGTCTAATACATTTGTTAAAATCACAGACAGACTCCAGATTGTTTATGTGCAATAAGTGTGTTTATTCAAGTGCTCTAATTTGGATGGGTGGTTGCAAATCGGTGAGGGGTGATGGTGGAGGATTGTCCATGGCAGAGTCCAGACTATCAGGTTCACAGGTGCATTGTCCAAATGCCTGTGGGAAGTGGAGCAGGGGCAGTTTAAGGTTGGACAGGGTGACAATGTGGGACAGTGGGATGACAATCAGGGCGGTATCCTTTGCTGGTGGGGGTCTTGACATGTTACTCTGTCTTCTTCCTGGATCTCAGGGCCCGCTTGCGGGGTGGTTCTCCTTCTGCAGGGGGTGGGGTTCTGGTGGCCTGTTGGTATTGTGTCGGGGCCTCCTGTCCACTAGCGCCGGCGGAGGTGGTAGCCTGTTCTTGATCCATGCTAGTGACAGGAGCCCTTTGAGGTGCCACAGTGTTCCGCAATGTGGTGATTAACTCATTCAGGGCCACTACGATGGTACCCATGGCGGAACAGATGTGTCTTAGTTCTTCCCTGAACCCCATATACTGTTGCTCCTGCAGAAGCTGGATCTCCTGAAACCTGGCCAGGACCGTCGCCATCGTCTCCTGGGAGCGGTGGTATGCTCCCATGATGGAGGAGAGGGCCTCGTGGAGAGTGGGTTCCCTTGGCCTGTCCCCCCCCTGTCGCACAGCAGCCCTCCCAGTTCCCCTGTTTCCCTGGGCCTCTGTCCCCTGGACCGTGTGCCCACTACCACTGCCCCCAGGTCCCTGTTGTTGTTGGGGTGGTGGGTTAGCCTGGGTTCCCTGTAGTGGTGGACACACAGGTAATTGACGTGTCCTGGGGACAGAGGTATGGGCCCACTGGGTGGGTGCTGTGCTGGTGTTCCCAGAGGGGGGAAGGTCTGCTGTGGCCTGTGACTGTCAGAGGAGAACCGACAGTCCCGAGGTCCCCGATGGACCGGGCTGGTCATCTAGATCCAGGGAGACAGAGCTGCTGTCATCACTGTGGGCCTCTTCTGGGGGTGGAGTGGACATTTGTGGACCCTCCTGCGCGGTGACCTGGCGTTCGGGTCCTGCAGGGGTATAAAAGTATGGTTATTGCTTCTGTGTGTGCCAATGGCGTGCAATGGGTGGGTGCCCGTGTACCCCAGTGCTGGCATTCCTTTGTGGGGGCTGTTGTGACGGTGTTTTGGGGGGGGGGTAATGGGGATGTGCATTGGGCATGCTTTGGTGATGGGTGTCCATGCTTTGGGGTCGCATGCAGGGCTAAGTTTTGGGATGGGTGGGTTGTGATGGTGAGACATTTGCAAGGGGTAGTTGTGGTGGGGGTGAGGGTGGGGGTATGAGTTGGCATGCAGGTGGGGTGGGGGGGATGAAGTAGTGAAGATGAGACTTACCAGAGTCCATTCCTCCGTCTACTCCTGCGAGGCCCTCAGGATGCAAGATGTTCAAGACCTGCTCCTCCCATGTTGTAAATTGTGGGGGAGTAGGTGGGGGTCTGCCGCCAGTCCGCTGCACCGCGATGTTGTGCCTTGATACCATGGAACGCACCTTCCCCCGTAGGTCGTTCCACCTCTTCCTGATGTCGTCCCGATTTCTTGGGTGCTGTCCCACAGCATTGACCCTGTTGACTATTCTGCTCCATAGCTCCATCTTCCTGGCAATGGTGGTGTCCTGCACCTGTGTCCCGAACAGCTGTGGCTCTACTCGTACAATTTCCTCGACCATGACCCTGAGTTCATCATCTGAGAACCTGGGGTGTCTTTGAGGTGCCATGGGGTGGTGTGGGTGGTGTGTGGGATGGATTGTGTGGTGCTAAGTGTGGTGATGTGTATTGTTGTGTTGTGTGAAGTGCGTGCTAATATTGCAGGGTGACAGTGAATTGGGCGTCTGGGTGCTCGGATGTCTTTTCTCAGTGCGTGTTCACGAATCTCTAGGAGTGGAAGTTTGTGGGTGATGTGGGTGTGTGTTTTATATTATATTGGGTGTGTGGAAGTGGCGTGTGTATGTGTATCAGGTGTGGGTATTTCGAATTGTCCAATGTGGTAGTGTTTTGTACGAGTATGTGTATTTCGACCGCGGCGGTGTGTACCGCCAATAAAATACCGCAGTTGAAAGACTGCCGTGTGGATTCGTGGGTCGTGATAGTGTGGGCGTATTTCTGTTGGCGTGACAGTGGAGGTTTGGTTATTGCCAGTTTATCGCTGACCTTTGGTGTGGCGGACTTTTGTGGATGTCGGTATTTTGGCGGTTTGCCTGTTGTGGGTCAAAATGACCGTGGCGGTTTACCGCGACCGCGGCGGTGTTATGGCGGTCTTCTGTCTGGCGGTAAGCACCTTTTACCGCCGAGGTTGGAATGACCACCTTAGTGTCATATTTAGCCAACTTTAATCGGCTGGTCGATGAGACATCCTGGCCTGAAGAAAAACAAGCTGCCTTGTTTTACTGGGGACTCAAAGAGGCGCTAAAAGGCATCTTAGTGCAAATCGACCCACAACCTGCAAACTGTCAAGATTTAATAAACCTTGTCTTGAGGCTTGATCATCGTTTAAACGAACGAAAAGGAACGCGTAAAAAGACTGAAAAACATTCTAGGCATGCTCATGATAACAAAGACTCAAGAACTCCGAGAGAAAGAACGCCGGAACCGATGGAAATTGGAACCATCAGGAGACCTTTGACCAAAGATGAAAAGGACCTACGCAGAAAAAATGGGCAATTTCTCTATTGTGGGCGGAAAAGTCATTTCGCCAAAGATTGTCCAATCAAAACAAAGAGCAAGCGAGGACCAGTTCAGAAAGTTGCAACCAATGCATCAGTCGAGTCGGAAAATCTAAAGCACCCAAGTTGCAGAGAAGGGTTGCTCTTGGGTGTCACCGTGGATCCTTCACAATCCAAACATCTAAAATTGGGAATAAGAGTTCAGGTCAAGAAAAAGACCTATTTCAAGAAGGCTCTAGTCGACTCTGGGGCTACCGGAAACTTTGTTGACGCCCAATTGGTTCGTGCATGGGGGATCCCATGTATTGAAAAGAAGACCCCAGAAACCATCCAGGCAGTTGATGGAAAACTCTTGACTGGAGGTCCGATAACTCTTCAGTCTGTCCCCTTGACAATAATTTGTGAAGGTAAAAATCAAAGAAAGAAACATAAAGAGGAACTCATCCTTGACGTGATCCATGCTCCCCAGTATGGGATCATCCTTGGCTTGCCATGGTTAACTCATCACAATCCAGAGATTAATTGGGCAGAACGAAAGATCGTGTTCTCATCAGTGCTATGTAAAGAACATTGTCTCCAAAGGACTCAAGAATCGGAGGTTCGCCATTCTTACATAGCTACCGCCGCAGAGAAAGAAGTTCAGTTGCCCAAACAGTATTCGTCTTATGAAGATGTATTTGATGAGAAGGAAGCAGAGAACTTACCTCCTCATAGATCTTATGACTGTCAAATTGATCTAGTCCCAGGGGGGATACTTCCCAACTGTCGTGTGTATGCCCTATCAGAACATGAAAATCAACATTTACGAAAATACTTGGATCAATTCTCAGAGAATGGTTTCATCCGCCCCTCTAAGTCTCCCACAGCTTCTCCTTTGTTTTTTGTTCCAAAAGCGAACGGAGACCTTCGAACTTTTATCGACTATAGGGGCTTGAATAAAATCACCATCAAGAACAAATATCCTTTGCCTCTAATTCCGGTCTTACTGGAACAAGTAAAGAAAGCAAAAATCTACACGAAGCTTGATCTTCGAGGTGCTTACCGTTTGGTCAGAATGAGAGAGGGTGACGAATGGAAAACGGCATTCAAAACAAGATATGGCCTTTTTGAATACACTATCATGCCTTTTGGTCTGTGCAATGCTCCAGCAGCATTTCAATTTTTCTTAAATGACGTTCTTAGAGAGTACCTCAATATCTTTGCCATAGTTTACTTTGATGACATTTTGATCTACTCAGACAATGAGAATGAACATGTTCAACATGTCAAGAAAATGTTGGCAGCCCTTCGTAAACACCATTTATATTGCAAGCTAACCAAGTGTGAGTTTCATGTTACCATAGTTGAGTTTTTAGGGGTTATCCTTACCCCTCAAGGTATGGTGATGGCAGAAAGGAAAGGAAAAGCTGTATCTGAATGGCCCATCCCAAAGACTGTTTGTGATGTACAATGTTTCCTGGGCTTTGCAAATTTTTACCGGAGGTTCATCAATCATTTCTCCCAGACAGTGGCTCCAATTACTAAGTTATTAAGAAAGAAAGAAAAATTTGTATGGTCCCCAGAAGCAGACCAAGCCTTTTCAACTTTGAAAGAAGCTTTCTCCACTGCCCCAGTCTTGACTCATCCAGATGCGGCTCAACCTTTCATAGTGGAAGCTGATGCTTCAGATGTGGCGATAGGAGCAGTCTTGTCACAACGAAACAAAGACACTGGTCAGCTTCATCCTGTAGCTTACATGTCTCGGAAGTTGAACGAAGCCGAACAGAACTATGTCATTGCTGAAAAAGAGCTTCTGGCGATTTGTGACGCCTTTAAAGAATGGAGACATCATTTGTTGGGAGCTAAATATACTGTCACAGTATATACTGATCATCGCACTCTTCAATTCATGAGTTCTGCCAGACTTTTGACTCCTCGGCAATTACGCTGGATGCTGTTTTTTGCCGAGTTTGATTTTGTGGTAGCCTTCAGGCCTGGTAAAGATAATCGCAAAGCTGACGCCTTGTCCCGCCAAGAGTCTACCATATTGCCTGCAGTTCAAACCTCCAGAGCTATCATTGCTCCTGACAAGGTCCTATGTATCATAAAAAACAGAAGATTTCTTTGAAGACATCCGCAATTCATTCGCTGTTGAAAAATGGCAGGCGTGGGCCCAAGTAGATCCGAAAAGATCAATCAAGCAAGGATTACCCTTTCACGATGCTCGTTTGTTCGTGCCCACTACCAAACTTTGCAAGATAGTGTTTCATTGGTTGCATGTTATACCTACAGCAGGTAACCCTGGTACTCCTAAAACTCTTGAATTAATCCAACACTATTTTTGGTGGCCTACCTTAACAAAGGATGTAAAAACAATGGTAAACAACTGCAAAGTCTGTGCTCGTACTAAAACAAGTCATTCAAAACCGAAAGGGTTGTTACACCCACTCCCAACCCCAAGTCGTCCTTGGGAACACATCTCTTTAGACTTTATTACAGGTCTGCCAGTGGTTCAACAGCATTCAGTAATTCTGGTGGTAGTAGATAGTCTCACGAAATATGGACATTTCATTGCCTGTAAGAAATTACCCACCTCTAGTGAACTGGCAACTATCTTACTGAATAGAGTGGTTCGTTATCATGGACTGCCAAAAGTGATCCTCTCCGATCGGGGATCGCAATTTGCCTCCAACTTCTGGAAGACATGGTGTAAAACACTCCAAGTGACATCTACCCTATCTACTAGCCACCATCCTCAAACAGATGGTCAAACGGAGAGACTAAATCAGACTTTGAAGCAATACCTACGTGCTTACGGTGAAAAAGCACTTAATTCATGGACATCAATGCTCTGGATAGCTGAGTTTGCCTACAACAACTCCTTCCACACGTCTACTGGCGTTACACCCTTCCTTGGTTTGTTTGGCTATCATCCTGACACCTTGCCCATCACAATTCCTCAAGAAAGTTCTCTCACTCCAGCTGTGTCAGAAATCATTCAACATTTGCATCAAACTCAGAAATCGATTCAACAACATTTAGAAAAAGCCAAAAAAAAATACAAAAAGCATTATGACAAGAAACATTGTGAGGGACCGCAGTATCAACCTGGTGACAAAGTGTGGCTTTCCACAAAACATATAGACTTCAAGAAGAAGCACATGTTCAACCCCAAATTTATAGGTCCTTACACTGTTCTTCAGCAAATCAATCCTGTGACCTATAAACTACAATTGCCAAAATCATTACGGATTCATCCAGTGTTCCATACTTCTCTCTTAAAAAAGGCAGTCCAAAAGGTCCACCCTCATCCAGCTCCTGTTCTGGTACAGGGAGAAGAAGAATATGAAGTCAAGAAAGTGTTGGACTCTAAACTGAGAGGGCGTAACCTATGGTACTTAATCTCATGGAAAGGTTATGGCCCTGAAAGTAATTCATGGGTTCGGCATCTGATGTTCATGCTCCAGTACTTGTGAGATGCTTTCATCGTCTCAATCCAGATAAACCAGGCCCTAGAGCACGCCTGGGAGAGGGGAGTACTGTCAACACCAGGGCAGTGCGCGCTCTACGGGCATCTAGAATGCAAAAACCCAACACTCGCAAGATAATGTAATTTATGCATTGTGATGATATGTTATTGTTTAACCTTTTGCATTGCAGAATTCCATCCAAAAGATTCATTTTTAAGGTGCTTATAAATACTGTACATTTGCAATGTATTGCTGCAGACATTCAGAGTGTGTTAGGGTGTGGTCCCTTTCCAGGGCCTTCTAGAGACTTTCCCTGCAACATGCCTGGGCGTGGTTCTAGGCTGGGCCAAGACTCTATAAAAGAGAGTCAGCCCAACTTCCAGTGCTCACTATTCAGAGGTCCCGGTGCAGAGCAGCAGCTTCTTCCTGAGCTCCTGTCCCGGCAGCCTATTTGGATTTTCCAGTCTTCTGCACTCATCTCTCATTGGTGATCACTGTTTCCAGGCGGTAAGACGGTGTTTGGACATTTCCCAACACCGTAATTGAGAATTTTCATATTCTTGATTTTAATTCTTAAATGAATAACAGCTTACTTGTGTGCTGCCATTTTTTGACATTTGTATGGTGGTTTGCAAATAGGGAGGACGCGCAATTTATTCCATAAAGATTTGACTTCGTTATTACATTGTTGTTCATTGCGCGCTGATATTTCTTGACATTTACATGATGTTTTATGAGTTGGCAAGACGTGCAACTCGTTTCATGAGCTTTGTTGTTCATTGCGCACTCCCATTTTCTGGCATTTACTTGGTGGCATTCGAATCGGCAACACGCGTGATTCTTTCCTTGAGTGTTTTTTCATGTTATTCATTGTGCGCTACCATTTCTTGGCATTTGCAGGGTGGCATTTGAATCGGCAAGACACGCAATTCTTTCCCTGAGTGCTTTTCATGTTGTTCATTGTGCGCTACCATTTCTTGGCATTTGTATGGTGGCATTTGAATCGGCAAGACGCGCAATTCTTTCCTCGTGTATAAATAATGTAAATTACTGTGCGCTACTATTTTAAGACATTCTCTTGGTAGCATTTCAAGTTGACACGTTGCGTGATTTATTCCTTGAATCTACGTTGTGTGATTTCATGGTGCACAATCCTTTATGGTATTTAATACTCATATAAAAATCTGCAATGTGCGCAATTCACTTCCCAATGTTTTTTCTGAGATGAACACAACAATACCAGAGTTCTAGATGTAATGCTGTGTGTTCCTGATATATATTCTTAAAAGGAGATTCATATGGTTGTTTAGAAATTGCTCAGAGTGTTTCCTGATTCTCATGCTAAAGAAAGTACTCAAATCTGAAAGTCCTATTTAACTTTTCCTGTTTCCTCCTCAGGCATTCGGTCATCTAAAGCCTAGTCAGTTTTAGGACTATTCTAGGGTTGTTCATGTTTTTCGGAAAAGACGAAGCTTAGAGTTGTAGCATGGTACTGATTTCATGAGATGTAATTTTGATGTTGTGTTTTAACCTTTTGCTTCCTACAGGTCTCCTTCCCAGCTGTTCCCGTCCTAATCCCCTTTTCCCCACTTGGACTCTCTTAGACTCTGTGATAAATCTAATCAGAGTATTGGAGCTGTCTTGTGGTGGAAGTGTTGGGGACGTGCACAGACCCCGAGGATCTGGTGACTCTGACACTGAGTGGGTGTGTGAGTCAGAGAATTGTTTGAGAGTCAGAGAAAGAAAGTGAGAGGAAAAGTGATAGAGTTTTTAAGGCTTTGATGTCTGATATACTTAGAATGCGTTATTTGTCTCCAATTTAAAATAAGAAAATGTATTTGTTTTTGTCCCCCTCCAACAAGACATAGCCCGGGGAGAGGTGGTCCCCCAGGTGCAGGGGTCCGATAGGAACCACCTTTCTGTTTTTTACACTTTGTCCTAGGAGGTGGTGGTCCCCAGGGCATTTTGGCAACGGGCCCAGTATACTTTTAAGTAGATGCCCCGGGGAGGCAGTGGTCGCTGGAGTGCAAGGGGGCCACAGGCTCCCCCACTTTTTAAATGAAAGCCCCAGGTGGTGGTTGTCCCTGGGGCATAGGGGGGCCATGGGCACCCCTGCATATTTTTTAATGGATGCCCCGGGGAGGTGGGAGTGCCCGGGGCGCAGGGGCATAGGCCCCCGATATATACTACATTGAAAGCCCCTGGGGAGGTGGCGTCCCCAGGGCAGTGGGGGCTGTGGGTCCCCGATATAAAAAAATAAAAGTTCTGGGGAGGGGATGGTCCCTGGAGCTGTGGGGGGCCAGGAGGTCTCCCAAACTAAGAGCTTAATGCCCCCAGGACCTGGCCCACCTGGGGCCCTATAAAAAACAAGCACGGGAGCCCGTCCTTGTTTTTTTTCTTCATTGTTTTGAGGTGAATTCACAATCTTGCGAACTTGCAGCAAAAAAACATTTAAAAAATGTTTTTTTGCTTTAGGGTTCCCTCTCGGACCCCCCACCAGTGCTAAAGGGTCAGGGTGTCCCGACCCTGGCCCCATTTATTTTTATATTTACTTTTGTTCTGGGACTCAGCTCAAGCCGAGTCCTAAGATGGCTGCCAACACTTCCTGGTTTGAAGTGTTGACATCCAAACAGAGCTGTGCATTTCCCTGCACAAGCTCATCTTTATTCGCCAATACTTCGCAGCCAGAGATATACAAATTTTCATTTCCATAAATTTCTCAAAATCTACTGAACGGATTTACTCCAAATAAGTAAATGCAATATCTGCGTACCGATAACTAGCTTTCTACCAAATTTGGTGTACTTACGTCCAGTGGTTCGGCCTCTAGTTGTGACTAAAGAATCCTATGGAAATGAATATAGGAAATGCAATGTTTTTCAGCCCCCTTTTTCTTGTCCTCCGTCTGACGGATCACTCTGAAACTTTCCATGCAAAACAAAAATCACACAACATTTTTTTGGAAAATTTCGTGAAGACTTGTCAAAAGGTGCCAAACATATAGGTACGTCAAAAAACGATTTTCTATGGAAACATGGTCCTAGCTATAACTACCTACTGGCAACTGCCAGTAAGTATATGTATATATATATATATATATATATATATATATATATATATATATATATATATATATATATATATATATATATGTATTGTTGGACCTGGCCCTTTTACAGGGTCATTCCCCAAACGTTTTGCCTTTTTCCTTCTTATTTGTCTGACCCTTGTTGGCTGACGTTATGACACATTTTCACTGCTAATCAGTGCTAAAGTGCATGTGCTCTCCCCTGTAAACTTGGTATGATTGGCTTATACCTAATTGGCATATTTAATTTACCTATAAGTCCCTTGTAAAGTGGTATCCCCATACCCAGGGCCTGTATATTAAATTCTACTAGTGGACCTGCAGCGCTGCTTGCGCCACCCATTGAAGTAGCCTTTCAAACCTGTCTCAGGCCTGCTAGCTCAGGGCCTGTTTGCACATTTTTCTGCCGCCGGGACCTGGCATCTAAATTTACTTGCCAGGCCAAGAAATCCCCTTTTACTACATGTAAGTCACCCCTAAGGTAGGCCCTAGCTATGGGCAGGGTGCTATGTATGAAGAAGGCAGGACATGTGTCAGGTAGCGTGGCCTGTCCTGGTAGTGACAAACAGCCTAACTTGGTGTCTCACTGCTGTGAGTGCTGCCTTCTCATAGGATTGCATTTGAAATGCCCTGCCTTATGTGTATTGTCTGATTTATGAGGGGTCACGTAGGCATGTTTGGTATGGTTGTAATGGTAGTGAGAAATGCTGCATACTGGTGTAGGTGGATTTTTTATTATCATTACAGAAATGCCACTTCTAGAAAGTGAGAATCTCTCTGTGCTTATGACTCTGGTGTTTTGCAGCTTGACTCCAATCCACGTCTGGGCAGTCTGTACACAGGGAAGGTGGAGATGTCACAGAGGTGCATCTATATACTGAATAGGCTTCCTGGGCTGAGAGAAGGGAAAGGAGTGGCACACCTGCTTTTGTAAGGGTTGTTTACCCCCACTGATGTTTGGAGCCTGTGCTGCAGGAGAGAGGGGGCACTCCCAGGACCAGTTGTAACTGGCTGGAACATCCTCTCCCCTTCACTTGTAAAACACACTGTAAACTGAGTATAAGTAACTGGAAATTTTCCCCACAATTTAGACATTCTTGGGACATGACAATTTGAAGAGACTTACTTGAAACTGGACACAGGACCCTGCTGAATGGACTCACCAGGAACCATCTTGGACTGCTGCTGCTGTGCTGGCCTGTGACCTGCCTGGTCACTAGGAGGACCTGCCGCCATCTGCATCCCTTGTGCTGGCCTGTTATTGGGGTCAGGTAGCCCTGTGCTACCCTCCCTTCTGTCTCCAGGGGCAGGGTACTGTGGCCCCTGACCCATGTAACTTTCCACAGCACGAGGAGTGCTGCTTCAATATCCTAGTGCTTGGAGAGCACTCCTGTGTGCCCCCTTGCACTTCTAGGTGCATTGCTGTGCTGAAATATCACTTCAGCGACCCGGGTTGAAGGAATGCCTCCCTGTGCTTTGAAAAGCACATCATTGCCGAAATCTTAATTCACCACCACAGCCCAGGAGTCTGCCTTCCTTAAGCGCGAGTGCCGCACTGCCCCTGGGACCCTGGGGCATCCTTGATTCCGATTAAGAAGCGAGCGCACTCCTATTGTGGCCCCGGGGCGAAGTGCGCTTTGCCGAGCGCCTCCAGGGCACAAGCAGGCACCAGCTTTGGTGCCTCCACACTGCCATGGCCCGAATGGGCCAAGAGATAGGAAGTAAACATCGGGCGGGGAAGGAAGCCTTGTCTGAGGCTTTCCGCCCCACTGGAGCCCCTTTTTGTTCTTTTGAATGGGCAGAGGGGAAGAAAACCTCATCGGAGGCTCCCCCTGCCCCAACAAAGCCCTCATTTGTCCCCTAGAGATCGCGGGTGGGAGGTCCCCTGCACACCCCCTTTGTCAGCCCCCATCGTGACCCTTGGTTTTGCCTGGGCTTACCTTGCCCCCCCCTTGTTGGAGGGCCAGTGAATGTCCAGGGGTGCCCCTAGTAAGGGGCCTATTATACGCACCGGAGAGGGTGCAGACCTCCCACCTCCCTCGAGGATCACTCCTGGCCCCTGTTTTGCACATAGGAGCCACGGGGGCCCCACATATCGATCTTTTTCAGACATGAGGAGTGTCCTTCACCATGATTCAGGTACTTTTTTGGACATATTTGCCCCTGTGGTTCCGAGATGGACACTGGGGGGGTGATATGTTAACCTGCTTACTTTATGGTGTGATACAGATATGTATTGGTGTTCCTTTCATGCGCATGTCATACTGATAGGTATTTTATGACTTGCCAGATGTTCTCTAATGTTCCTTTTAGGGATATTTATGATGTTTTTATGACAAGTACATATATTTCTTTACAGTGATTCCTGACTACTGCTTATGTTGCAGAATCCTGAGTACTTACGTGTTATAATGTGACAACTGCTTATTCTTGCATAGTATTAGTAACCTGTGTAACGTTCTGACAACTGCTAAGGTAGCAGGGCATTTCTGACATGTAACATTTGGTGTAATTATGTTTTGTGCAATACAGTTTATTTTTACATAGCAAAGTGTTGTGTTTCCTTTGTGGTGTGCATATTGCATCACGCATGTTGTGTGTGTTGTGCAAACGCTTTACAAATTGCCTTCGGGTTAGGCCTGACTGTTCATGCCAAGCTACCAAAGGGGTGAGCAGGGGTTATCTTGGATGTGTAACTTCCTTGCCCCGACTAGAGTGGGTGGGCTCTGCCTGGCTTAGGTGCATACCCTAGCCAACCTCAAACCCCATTACTAACATATATATACATATATAGGTGTAATTTTAGGCTTTAGGGTGGGCAAGGGCATCTGGGTGATACAGTGATTTTAAGTTTTAGGGTGGTTAAGGGTGTTTGGGTGGTAAAGTGTTCTTAGGGTTTAGGGTGTGTAAGGGAATTTAAGTGGGAAGGATGTTTTTCAGTTTGGGGTGGGTAAGGGTGTTTGAGTGGAAAGAATACTTTTAGGATTTAGGGTGAGTAAGGGCATTTGGGTGGTAAGGATATTTTTAGAGTTTAAGGTTGGTAAGGATATTTGGGTGGTAAGGGTATTTTTTGGGTTTCAAGTGGGTAAGGGTGTTTGGGTAGTAAGGGTGATTTTTGGGATTAGGATATTTGGATAAGGATATTTGGTTCAAAAGAGTATTTTGAGGGTTTAGTGTGAGTGAGCATTTGGGTGGTAAAATTATTTTCACAGTTTAGGGTTGGTAAGGTTATTTGGGTGGTGAGGGTATCTTTAGGGTTTAGGGTGGATAGGGGTATTTGGGTGGTAAGTGTTTTATATGTGCATTCTATCTATCTATCTATCTATCTATCTATCTATCTATCTATCTATCTATCTATCTATCTATCTATCTATCTATCTATCTATCTATATATATATATCTTACTGACTGGTGGTTGCCAGTTAGGATCAGGTTTCCATAGAATTTTTTTTTTGTGACTTGCCTATATCTTTGGCAAAATCTGACGAATATGCCCATGGAAAGTTTCCGGGTGATCTGTCAATTAGGGGCCGAAAAAAAGGGGGGGGGCAAAAAAGTTGTGTTTCCCATCTTAATTCGAATAGGACATTTAGACACGTCAACAGGCCGAACCGCTGAACAGAATTACACCAAATTTGGCAAAAAGCTAGCTGTTGGTGTGCAGATTAGGCTTTTGTTTATTTTGTGTAAATCCATTCATTAGTTTACAAGAAATTTAGGAAACTCCAAGTGTGTATATCTCTGGCTGTGAATAAATTGTGAACATTCCAAATTTTTTGTGAATGGGCACACAGCCTGACTAGAAAGGTGTGGCTACCATTTTATGTTATGGAAGAGGGTCCCCGTGGCTGAAAATAGAAATGATAAGTTGAGGTACCCTGACCCCAGGGGTATTTTAGGTTCAAATTATGGGTTTAAAATGATATTTCTTCACCATGCGCGATATCCAGGGATATTTGAGAATATGCAAAAACATTTTTTTAAAACACTCACAGACTCATTCATCCACTAATTCATTGACTCACACGTGCACTCACTCATGCATCCACTCATACACCCATTCAGGCACTCACTCAAACCCACTCATAGACTCACACACCCACTTTCAGAACTACTCACACACTCACACACTTACTCACAGATCCACTGACAAAGACAAGCCATGTGGCCCTCCCCCACTGCGCATGGCCTATGGCCGTGCGCTGCGCACGGATGGGGGTAATAAGGGCTTGGCTGAAGGGCCTGGCTGCAGGCCGTGCACAGCAGTAGTTGGATTAATGTATAGTAATTAAATTACTTTACATTAAAATCCCATATAAGTTCACTGAAAAAAACAAAGGTTACAGGGACGTTATAGTTAGGTTCTGAATTTACTCGTACAAAACCATAGACACTCAGCAGGTATAATTAGAGTTACTATTTCTTTGATATTATCAGTGCTGCATTTGCAATAAAATTGTTGATAAGGAAACTGTACATGGCAAGGGTGTGTGGTATAGTTACCTTTGGGTGCGAGTTATAGTTACTTGAAATAACTCTATAACTATAACTGCTGATTTCTATGAGTAAATTCAGAACCTAATTATAACATCCCTGTAACCTTTGGGCTTTTTCAGTGAATTTTATATATATATGTTAGACCTGACAGCCTTAGGGTGGTCACCCCTAACTTTTTGCCTGCCACCCTCCACTTTTTAGATACTGTTTTTGCTGGTTTTAAGGCTCTGTGCACTTTACCACTGCTAACTAGTGCTAAAGTGCATATGCTCTCTCCCTTTAAACATGGTAACATTGGATCATACCAAATTGGACTATTTAATTTACTTATAAGTCCCTAGTAACACTGAACCAAAACCCACCAGCCATCACCACCGACGCCAACAACGCAGCCCTCAGCCTCTCACAATGGACCACCAACTGTGCCGAAAACCTCGCTCCACTTAAAAGCCACCCAAGCAGGACCAACATCAGGAAACCCCTGTGGTTCACGGACGCCCTCAAAGAATCCAAGAAATCCTGCCGCACCCTCGAAAAAACCTGGCACAGAGAACGCACCGAAGAAAACATGTCAGCCCTCAAGATCGCCACCCGTGAACACCACCAGCTGATCCGCTCCAGCAAAAGGACATCATTCAAAGAGAAACTAGACAACAACACCCACAACAGCAAAGAACTCTTCAACATCATCAAAGAGCTCTCCAACCCCAGCGCCAGCTCCAACGTCATCATGCCCTCATAAGAACTCTGCAACTCCCTCGCTACTTTCTTCCATCGAAAGATCGCAGACCTACACAACAGCTTCGGACCCCAGACCCCGCCGCCCACCACCGAACCAAAAGCCCCCACCACTACCCTCAAGCCTGGACCCCCATCAGCTCTGAAGAGACCAGAATCACCATGAACACCATCACTTCGGCTCCCCCTCGGACCCGTGTCCCCATCACATCTTCAACAAAGCCGACTCCATCATCGCCCCCTATCTCCGGAGCATCATCAACAGCTCGTTCTCATTGGCCACCTTCCCCGAGAGCTGGAAAACGCAGAAGTCAGCGCCCTCCTGAAAAAACCCACGGCTGACCCCAACGACCTGAAGAACTTCTGCCCCATCTCTCTCCTCCCCTTCCCGGCCAAGGTCATCGAGAAGACCGTCAACAAGCAGCTGACCAACTTTCTTGAAGCTAACAACTTGCTCAACCCTTCCCAATCAGGATTTCAAGCCAACCATAGCACGGAAACCGCCCTCATCGCAGTCACTGACGACATCAGAACTCTGATGGGCAACAGAGAAACAACCGCCCTCATCCTCCTGGAGCTCTCGGATGCCTTCGACACCGTGTGCCATCACACCCTAATAACCCGCCTCCGCTCCACTGGAATCCTAGGACAGGCCCTTGACTGGATCATCTTGTTCCTCTCTACCAGAACCCAAAGAGTCTACCTCCCGCTCTTCCGCTCAGAACCCACCGAGATCATCTGCGGCGTACCCCAAGGTTCATCGCTCAGCCCAACCCTCTTCAATATCTACATGAGCCCCCTTGCCGACATCGCTCGCAAACACAACATCAACATCATCTCCTACGCCGACGACACCCAGCTGATACTCTCCCTCACTAAAGACCCAACCACCGCCAAAATCAACCTACAGGAAGGAATGAAAGACGTCGCGGAATGGATGAAGCTCAGCCGCCTGAAGCTGAACTCAGACAAGACAGAGGTCCTCATCCTCAGACATTCCCTGTCTGCCTGGGAAGACTCCTGGTGGCCCACGGCTCTTGGCACCGCACCAACCCCCTCGGACCACGCACGCAACCTCGGATTCATCCTGGACCCCCTCCTCACTATGACCAAGCAAGTCAAGGCCGTCTCGTCATCATGCTTCCACAATCCTCGCATGCTCCGAAAAATCTTCCGATGGATCCCCGCCGAAACCAGAAAGACAGTTACCCATGCCCTCGTCACAAGCCGTCTGGACTACGGAAACACCCTATACACAGAGACCACCGCAAAGCTACAGAAATGTCTTAAACGCATACAGAATGCCTCCGCACGCCTCATCCTCGACATACCGCGCCACAGCCACATATCCGCCCACCTGAAACACCTGCACTGGCTCTCCGTCAACAAGAGGATCACCTTCAGGCTCCTCATCCACGCACACAAAGCTCTCCACAACATGGGCCCCGAATACCTCAACAGCCGCCTCTCGTTCTACACGCCCACCCGTCAGGATCGCTCAGCCAGCCTCGCCCTCGCCACCGTCCCACGTATCCGCAGAACCACCGTAGGAGGTAAATCCTTCACCTACCTGGCAGCCACAGCATGGAACGCCCTCCCCGCTCACCTAAGAACTACCCAGGACCATCTCGCCTTCAGGAAGCGCCTCAAGACATGGCTCTTTGAGCAGCAGTAACCCCCTCCCCTCCTCCCCAGCGCCTTGAGACCCTCTCGGGTGAGTAGCGCGCTCTATAAATGCATTGATTGATTGATTGATAGTAGAGTGCACTATATGTGCCCAGGGCCTGTAAATTAAATGCTACTAGTGGGCCTGCAGCACTGATTGTGCCACCCACTTAAGTAGCCCCTTAACCTTGTCTCAGGCCTGCCATTACAAGGCCTGTGTGTGCAGTTTCACTGCCAATTCGACTTGGCATTTAAAAGTACTTGCCAAGCCTAAAACTCCCCTTTTTCTATATATAAGACACCCCTAAGGTATGCCCTAGGTAACACATAGGGCAGGGTGCTGTGTAGGCAAAAGGCAGGACATGTACCTGTGTAGTTTACATGTCCTGGTAGTGTAAAACTCCTACATTCATTTTTATACTGCTGTGAGGCCTGCTCCCTTCATAGGCTAACATTGGGGCTGGCCTCATATATTGTTTGAGTGGTAGCTACTGATATGAAAGGAGTAGGAAGGTCATATTTAGTCTGGCCAGAATGGTGATATAAAATCCTGCTGACTGGTGAAGTTGGATTTAATATTACTATTTTAGAATTGCCACTTTTAGAAAGTGAGCATTTCTCTGCACTTAAATCTTTCTGTGCCTTACACTCCACATCTGGCTGGGTTTAGCTGACAGCTTCTTGTGCATTCACTCAGACACACGGCAAACACAGGATATTCAGCCTCACTTGCATACATCTGCATTTTGAATGGATCTTCCTGGGCTGGGACGGTGGAGCTCCTACCTTCACACAAAGGACTGCCTCACCCCCTACTGGGACCCTGGCAGACAGGATTGAACTGAAAGGGGACCTGGTGCACTTCTAAGCCACTCTTTGAAGTCTCCCCCACTTCAAAGGCACATTTGGGTATATAAACAGGGCCTCTGCCTCAACCAACTCAGACACTTTCTGGAGAAGAAACCTGAACCAGAACCTGCATCCTGCCAAGAAGAACTGCCTGGCTGCCCAAAGGACTCACCTGACTGCTCTCTGTGAAGGACTGCTGTTGCCCTGCTGCCTTGATGATCTCTGGCTGTGGTGAAGAAGTGCTCTCCAAGGGCTTGGATAGAGCTTGCCTCCTGTTCCCTGAAGTCTCAGGACCAAAAACACCTCATCTCTACAATAGGGACTCCTTGTGCGGCAACATTCGATGGACAGCCTGCCAAAAACAACGCACAGCCTGCACTGTGGTGAAAATTTCCCAGAACAACGCAGCCCGACTTTGCAATGAGAAGATTGACGCAGCGCCAGCGTAGCGACCGGAAATGTGACGCACGGCCCACTGGATTGGCACACAGCCGAGCCGGAATGATGCAGCCCGACTTCCAGAGAGGAATCAACACAGCACCTGCTGTGCGGTAGAAAATTCAACGTAATGCCCACGGGATCGACGCAGCCCCTGTGACTTCATCCTGTCAGTGCAGGAAATCTACACATCGTCCGCAGGGTGTCTGAAAACCCCACAACCCAAAGAGGATCCACGACCGAGCATCGGAAATCGACGCACAGCCGTCCCTGCGTGAAAACTAAACAACGCATCACTGTGTGCGGCCCGAAAAATCGTCAAACACCCCTTTGTTTCCATGCTTATCCTCCTTTTTCATGCAAACCAGGTACTTTGTGCTTGAAAGAGACTTTGTTTGCTTTTAAACGACTTAAGACACTTTATATCACTTTTCAGTGATGTCTCAACATATACTTATTGCATTTTCATCATTTGACATGCATCTTATCAGATAAATATTATATATTTGTATAAACACTGTGTGGTGTATTTTTGTGGTGCTATAATGTGTGATTGTGTGATTTATTGCACAAATACTTTACACATTGCCTTCTAACTTAAGCCTGACTGCTCAGTGCCAAGCTACCAGAAGGTGGGCACAGGATCATTTGGATTGTGTGTGACTTACCCTGACTAGAGTGAGGGTCCTTGCTTGGACAGGGGGTAACCTGACTGCCAACCACAGACCCCATTTCTAACAATATATATGACAAGAGATCAAGTCTGCAGAGACAGCCGAAATGCGTTGTGTGATTAAAGCTTTTTGCTTTATTTTCTGAAATCCTGAGTGGGCGTATTTTACTGTTGATATATATATCCACGTTCTGAAGCTCTCCATCAGCAGGTGCCCTACACTCAGAAGACAGATCGTGCACCTCAAAATACTTGTTATCAAAAACAAAACACAGCGCTGCCTTCAACGATGAAGTGAAAAAAATCATTCTTCATTTCACATTAAGGCAACTGACCGACACGTTTCAACCTGGCAATCTTGTTTATGGTTGGTAAGTCCTACTTTAGTGTCACTATTTATATTCTCATGTCCAATAAGCTCATTATGAGACATTCTGGGACTTGAAGGGACATAACATACAATGTAAATGAATTCAAAATAAAATTTTAAAGCCCAAGTTGCATGTTCATTTCAGCAACGATTTCTCAGTTGTTAAACCTATATTTCTCAGATACCAACAACATAATACTTGTATTACATTGAATATATGGTTGTTCTATTTGTGCTGTCCACGCCAATGCATATTAAAATCAGTTTATAATGATATGCCAATTAATTATGTCCAAGCAATGGTATAGTACCTATATCATAAATCAATGTTTTAAAAAGAAGAGAGAAAATCTTTATGTCCGTAACAACAGCCCTTAATGGTCAGTTAGTACCAAAATGTAGCAAACAACTTTATCTATCTAGTTTATTTTACAAACCTGTGGATATCTGAATGAATGCATAAGCAGAAAATCGAAAGAATGCTCCATTTCTTAGTACTAATTAATTAATTGTTTTTCAAAATTAACAAAATCTGATGAACCATACTAAACTCGTTAAAAACATTTTTGATTGCTTGATCCAACACATTTAAATGTCTCCTATTTTTAGGCATCCAATTGTCTAATCAATGTTTATGCTCTTTCTATATTTGAACAAAAATATATTTATCATTATTTATACCAAAAAGAATCTTAGTTCTCAATTGGATGATGTATCTGGATTCCATTTGTTGAAGTCTTGTTCTTTCTCCCCCTGTTTCATGTTCTGATATGTGGTCAATGCCATACAATCTTAGTATCCTGCAATCTCTCTCTTGATGTATTTGAAGATGCTTTGTCACAGCATAACTCAAGTTTATGGGCCTTATCATGAGTCTGGTGGTCACTTGACTGCAAGACTTGCAGATCGCTGTTGGACCGCTGCCAATGTGGAGGTCCAACTGCATTATTTGGACCATGGCGGTCGTGCCACAGTGGGACCGCCAGCACTGCCAGGATCAGAGGTCCCGTTTGTCTGGCGTTGCGGCAGTCCTGATCCACCAGGGCAGCGCTGCCCTGTGGATTATGACCTCGTTCTACGCTATGAAAAGGGTGATGGAGAAGGGGTGCAGTGGGCCCCATGGGGGCCCTGCAATGCCCATGCACTTGGCCTGGGCAGTGCTGGGGTCCCCCTGACAAGCACCCTTACAATGTTCACTGTCTGTTCTGCAGAAAGTAAACATTGCGAGGATGCTGATGCACCCTGCATCTTACAGCCTTGCCGCTGGCTCGATTACGAGCTGGAGACAATGCCGTAGGCTGTTTCCTGCTAGGCCAGCAGTGGAAACCGAGAGTAGGAAACTCCTAATCGGCCCAGCGGGGAGGTAGCCACTATGGCGACAACCTCCGTAGCGAAAGTTCAGCAGGTGGCTTAAACCATCAGCCAAACTTGTAATAAGGCCCTATGTGATTAATAGCTCTGGTATGTTCTAATATTCTTTCCTTGATCATGCATGTGGTACTGCCAACATAATTTAAACCACAGTGGCATATGATCACATAAACCACAAATTTCATGTCACAAGTGATTCTATACATGATAGGCACCTCCACCTGATCTTTGCTGAAATATGTTCTCATTGTTTGGCCCATCTATAGAATAAAGAATATTCAATAAAGGACTGCCGTTTTGTCCAGAAACTCACTATAATTATTCAGACACAAGGATTGATTTTTATAAGTTCATAAGGAAATTGAAACTAAATACCATGCAACAAAACAACATCAATTTAATCCCCAATGTACGATGAGTGAAAATGAAGAACAAGTAGATATCTGCATCAACCAAATTCCAGATATTAAGACACTCTGGCACTCATTATGACATTGGTGGTAAATACTGGATACTGCCGCGGTGACTGCCGCCAACATACCGCCACAGAGGTGGACATCGTCCGCCAGATTATTACACACACACACACAAAACCGACAGAAATCAGTCACAACCACAAATCCGCCAGACCCAATGAACGTCATAAACCATCGGAGCTACCACCCATACCGTTATGCCAACAAAACAACACCGCCACTGCTGAAATGCCACCCAAAAACAAAGCAAGACAACATTGGCCAAAACAAAAATCCACACCTGACACAGATATACACTCCCCACACACCCACCAACAGTACTATAAAACACACAGCCACACCACCCACAATCCTTTGCAAACATGAAAAGACCGCACAGCTGCGTGTGCCGCTGTGACCTGTGTCTGGAACCTGCCATGTCCCATGCTACAGGGGAAAGGGCCCTAGTCTTCTCGTCAGAGGAGTTGGGGAAGCTCGTGGATGGGGTCCTACCCCTATATGGGCAGTTGTATGGACCTCCACACCAACAGGTGAGTACAACCTAGGTAGATTGCATGCGACATGGCAGCATGGAGATGTATGTGTGTGCTAGCAGTGTGCCAATTGGGGGGTATGGCTGTAGGCAATGTAAATGCAGAGGTACAGGTCATGTGTGTGCTGCATGAGGGGCAAATGCAGTATGTAGGCCACATGTGTGACAGGCTGGATTATATGGTTCATTGTGTCCTTCTGTGTGTTTCCTCTGCAGGTCAGATCCCATAGGAAGAAGGGGATGTGGCACGCCATCGCCAAGGATGTGCGGACCCTGGGGGTCCATAGCCAGTGGAGCACCCACTGCAGGAAACGGTAGGGGGACCTGAGACGCTGGGCCAGGAAGACTGTGGAGGCCCAGATGGGGACAGCCTCCCAAAGAGGGAGGGGTGCCTTTCAGAACCTGACCCACCTAATGGCCCGCATACTGGCGGTGGCCTACCCAGAGCTGGATGGGCGCTTGAAGGCAACACAGCAACCACAAGGGGGAGTGTGAAATTCTTCATTTCTTGCCTGTGATGGGGTTTGGGTGCAGGTTTCTAGTTGGTGGATGCCCCCGTATGCCGGTGTAGACATTCCTGTGTGGTCCTGCTTAGCTATGTAGGGTGGTATGCATTTTGGTTTTGCTATGTAGCTGCCTAGCCATCTCTGACAGGGCTTGGTTGTTCCCAGTAGGTCTGCAGATGGTACTGTATGGGTTTCTACCTGCTGTAGTGCCTAGGCAATGGTTCATCACTGTGGTCCATACCGCCCAATCTTTGTCCGAGGGAGTGATTGTGATGTGTATGCCATCTGTGCTGTTGTTGCTGTGATTGACTCTGTGCTCCCGTTCTTTCTCCCCCACCCTCTCTCCTTTTGTCATCCTGTCCATGTGTGCATTAGCATCATCTGGCGAAGGAGCAGGGGCACCGGCAAGGGAGGGAGCAGCAGCCCACGGGACCCACCGATGCCTAGGGGACCAGTGGGACAGAGGTTGAGGGGAGCAGCACGGGGGGACTGGAGCTGAAACAACTAACTCTGATTCCTCCGTTGGAAGCTCCCTGGTAGTGGCGGACCCCTTTGGCCCCACCCCACCTACATCATCTTCCAC
Organism: Pleurodeles waltl; assembly: GCF_031143425.1. Classification (NCBI taxonomy): domain Eukaryota; kingdom Metazoa; phylum Chordata; class Amphibia; order Caudata; family Salamandridae; genus Pleurodeles; species Pleurodeles waltl. Next base: position 1,022,005,887 of record NC_090444.1, on the reverse strand, counting down.
CAGCCCCTGTACTAACACCGTCCTCCCAGTAGCCCCCCACCCAGTTGCCCATGCGTGTTCACCCAGGAGGGTGGCCATCTCCTTCGCCCCAGGCACCTCAGGCCCTGCCCCAGTCAGCCCTGCTGCCCTCAGTGAGGAGGCTATTGACCTCCTAAGATCCATCTCTGTAGGGCAGTCGACCATAGTGAATGCCATCCAAGGGCTGGCATTCTAGATGCAACAATGCAATGCCTTCCTGGAGGGCATTCGCGGTGGCTTGGTGGCACTACAGAGATTGTTTCAGGCTCTGGATTCCTCTCTAACGGCAGCCAGTGTCCATGTTTCTTCTGTCCCCACTTCAACTACCTCTACCCAGTCCCAGTCTCCTCTCTCCCAAACCATCCCACGCACACATTCTGACAAGCATGCACCCAAAACAACAGTCAAGACTAGTACAGACAAAAACAGGCAGCATACATCAGTCTACAAACACAAACACAGCCAACACACAGTTGCACACACAACAGCAGCCACTGTCTCCACTGGCTCCCCCTTCTCCTCCTCCCTCACAGTCACATCAACACTCACACCTGCATGCACAGCATCAACAGTCCCAGATTCGGCCACCTGCACAGCCTTGCCCATACATGACATGCGCAGTCACAACCACCATCATCACCACCGTATGCAGCACACCCACCTCACTTGCAGACACCACCACAACATCCATCTGCATGTACTGTTTAACCTCCCCCATCCTTTCTGCCCCCCTCCAAAGACGAACAAACACTCCCACTCAGACCCCCAACAGCCATGCACCTGCACCCAAGTCCATCACACCGCCTTCTCTAACAACCACTCTCTCTACCTCCACTCCCATACGTCCTCCCACACCCCACCCCACTGGTCCTAAGAAGCTTTACCCTTCCTGCCTTGACCTCTTCCCTGCCCCACCTCCCCCGTCCTGCCTGTCAAAGAAAGGTCCCACCCCCCAGCTCAGTACCTCCACCTCCTGTTCGACTCCTGTTCCTCCCCCTGAGACTGCAACTGCCACAAAGAGGCACAAGAGTGGCACTCCAGCACTCTGCCCCCCGCCCCAAGCCCACTCCTCTGTCCCCTAAACAGAAGGGTCAAGTCCCGCCCATTCCCAAACCCAAGCCCAAGGACCCCCCTGCCAAAACCCCACCAACACCTCCACCCCACCCCATGAGGTGCCTGCCTATTTCTGACATGATGCCCCTGCCCCGTGGAGTCCAGTTGTTGTCAGGAGTCAAGTTGGGCCCCTGGATGTTGCCCTGTGGCCCTATGTGAACTTTGGACTGGCCAGTGGCCTGCCTGTAAATATGTTGTTTACTATTTTTAGACTTTAGGGTCATTCTCCAATATGATTACAGTGGTTGGACCAGAGGTATGTGTCCTAGCTTTCTTTGCTCCTGGGTTCTGTTGCTGTTGATTTACACTGCAGATAGTTCTGGGTGGGTGTGTATGGTGTTTGTTGTGCATGTGTGTGTGTCAGTCTCCCCTCCCTCCCTCCCTTGTGTGCTAGGCAGCTATACTCACCGTCGTCGTCTTCGTTGGCGTTGGTGCTCCTGGACTGCAATGGCATTATACAGCATTGGGAAGACTTTCAGCTATGGTTCCATGGCAGCCGCAGACTCCTCTGTGTCCCTGGAGGTGAGTGTCTCCTTTTATATGATGTGTTTCTGCCAGGCTTTTGGTGGCCTTACTACTGCCCCGGAAATCCTAGTGGTGGGCGTCTCCTTGTCTTCTGCCTGCCTGTCGGTGGCTACCGCCATGGACGATGGTTGTCCCGCACTGGCGGTTGGTGTGGTACATTGGCTGTCTATGGGAGGGATCACCGCCATGGTCATTACCACCAGCCTGGTGACTGAACTACCGCCATCGCCGGTGTGGCGGTCAGCTGACAGCCAATGTCATAATGACCACCTCTTTATTTTGGAACACAGTCAACCAGATGAGTATCTGACGCAAGATGAAGTCTTGATTAATTTGGGTATTGATACTAATAGACATTAATTCAGTAAATTTAAGGAAAAGTCAACATTTTGCCCTATCCTCTCACTGTTGCAGTGATGGTATCAATGATGCCACAGAATATGTCATCAGTGATGTAATAGGTGGAGTTATTAGCTGATATAGTAATTTTAGGGCATGAGTTATAGTTACTTGAAATAACTATAACTATAACAGCTGATTTTCTTTGTTTTCGTGGTTGTAAATTTAGACTCTAACTTTAACATCCCTGTAAGCTTTGTTTTTTTCAGTGAATTTCTGGGGATTTTTAATTGTATTTCCTAACTATAATGACCCTGTAACCTTTGTTTTCTCAATGAATTTCAAAGGTGTTTTTAATGTTAAGTAGTATTAAATTGCTTTATGTTAACCCAACCCTTGCCGAGCATGGCCTTTGGCCATTCACAGCACAGGTTGTCAGCAGGGTCTGGCCTGCAGCCAGGCTCTGTGCACAACCTCTGTAGGCATCCAAGCCCCCATAACCCACAACTTTTTGCCGTACGCAGCAATGGTTAGCTGCAGACAAACCTCCCTAGGCACGAGGGCCATGCATGACCTTTGGCCTTGCAGCCAACCTCTAGTATGCATCCAACCTTGCACAACGCACGGCCTACAGCTGTGCGGGCTGTGGTTGGTCACATGTGTTTTTCCATTGTAGGACTGCAGAGGAAACACCCTCCTTTTGCCTTGGATAAGTTCCATAAATTGGGAGGATTTGTCCTTTACAGAAGCAGAGCTTCAACTAGGGTACCTTCTAACATTTATATTTGTAAGTGCTTTCTGTTGAGGTGTAATTTCTGAGAAATGAGCATCAGTGCTAGAATGGATCCTCACCTGCTTATTTATCTAAGAAGAGTCCACAGTTTTGTGCAAAATGTCTACCCCACTGGAGTACTTTCTACTAGATAATTAGTAACTGCTAGTCTGCAAACTCATTGAGTAAATATATAGTTCTATTCTATGCTACCACTGCGTAAAGGACCACAGGGTAATGCCTTTAGTAGCAATGTCTGGTGTAATTTTGACAATTTGACTGTTCCTGCAGATTTAGGTAGACTGCGCGTAGCCTCAATTGTCCTTCAATCTCATTGCTCCTGCATGCAGGGAGAAGAATGATGTAATGAGTGATGTCCTCAGTAATGTCATTTGAGATGTTTTACTTACCTGATAGATACTTACAATTGCATTGTAAAGGAATGTGTGGTAAAGGTGTATGTGTGGCAATGTCTTCCATGGTAAAGGCAAAGCGTGGTAAAGGCATTGCCTGGTAATGGGCCTGTGGTAAAGGCATACTTTCGTTATTATCTGGTAAACCCACCAGAGCACTATCCACCCTTTGCCAATGTGGTTTTCTCTTCTTCAGGTACAGTTGACAGCAACTATTCGATCAGTGCTGAAACACTGGCTTATTCAGTCTGTGCTACAGCAAGACTATAAAGGTGCAACAGTGTACAGTGGACCACATGGTATTTAGTGGAACAAACATTTTCCATTTTAGGTCATGCATTTGTTCCTGTTACATCTGTTCTTTCATTCTTCATTTAAAATACTAATTTCTACCTGCAGTGACCTACATCAGATGATTAGAAGGTCAATTCTGTTCTGCCTACTTACTCTGATATATCTGTTACCCATAACTTATTCTCTCTTACTTGGATTACAGATAGATTCCTGTATATGTGAAGACCCAGCTTCAACATGTTCCAATGCTGCCTGCCTTATTCTGGTTCGGAACAGGCACTCCAACATTTCTTTTCATCACCTCCCTACACACAAGCTCTGCAAGTTCAAGGCCCTAAGCCATTGCACTAAGACTTTTTACTCCACCTCACCTAACTGTATGATTTATTACTTTACACTTTATGTCCTACACAGGGCTCTTCACAGCAGCTAGGTTAATCTGCTGGTAGTTCCCAAATTTCTCAAGCTCGTTTGGGCAACCAATTTTTTCTGTCATTACCACCAAATTGTGGTGCCCGCTTACCATTCATGTTCTTTTTTAAGTGTCTGACTACATTTAGTAAAATGTTCAAGACTCACCTTTTTAATACTTGTGCCCATATTTATACTCCTTTTGCGCCTAATTTAATCTAATGTCAAAATATAGGCGTTTGCATCATTTTTTGGATGAGTGAACCTACCTTGCGACAATAAGGTGCAAGGTAGGCATTTCCATTTAAAAAATGGTGCTTCCCCGATAGCCCCTTATTTATCTCCCATGCTAGAATGATGCACGGGTGGGAGGAGGTGCTAAATAATAGTGCTAAGTTTGCTTAACACCATTATTTAACGCCAGGGTCAGACAAGGTGCTAGGTGAACTGTGGACCCATTTCCATGGTTAAACACCATGGAATGGGTCCACAGGTGCCATCCTCAAGCCTCAGGAACACCCCGCCAGTGGGACACCGGATGATGGGGGACCCCAGCCCAGGTAAGTCCAGGTAAGTACTATTTAAATATATATTTTTTTGCCATCATGGGCCCTAACTTGGGGCCACCTGCATGGCACAGGGTGCAATGGCCATGCCCAGGGAACACTTGTACCCTGTGCTGGCCATTTGGGTCGTGGTCATGACTCCTATCTTTACTAAGTCAGGAGTCATGTTTTTGGTGGTTGTGCACCAGGAAATGGCGCTAGTCTGGTTAGAGGCATTTTTTTCTTTGCCTCTAACCAGGCTAGCATCATTTTTTGGGGCACATCATCCTCCTTAACTACCGCCACCCCCACCCACGCTAGCGTCATTTTAATTGACCCTAGCCCAAGCTGAGTTCCGGCTTGTGCCATTCCATTAATTTGGCACCCAGCTGGTGCTCAGGAATAGCGCAAGCCCACGCTATACTTTTTGGTGCAAAACTGGGTTCCCGCAGTTGTGCACCAAAAAGTATAAATTCAGGCCTGAATCTATCTTTCTCACAGCTGCTTCCTTTATGTCCACGACTCTCTTTCCCTAAGTTATATTGCCCTTTAGAGTGACCTTTCCATTAATTCATTCATTCTTAAGTTGTTATTTAGATGTTTGCATGAAATTCTATCCTGTCTGACTTTATTGACTTCTGCAACCTGTTTGTTGCTTGTGCCATGGTTTACAATATTGCAGCCTTGAGTGGACTTCTTCTAGGAATGAGTGACAATGCCTCAAACGAAAATGACGGCTTCCTTCTGTCGACAAGAAAGGGTCAGAATAAGGGAGTGAAAGGTTCATCATATCGAAGAAACCAAAAACTGCACCTGAAGAGGTTACTTGTCATATGAGCACAAGGCTGCTCAAGCTGCCTGATGATTAACATTTATTCGTATTGTTACGGGTGCAGCATTAAATATGGAAATTGTCCAAAAGGGACACTCTGCAATGGTATTTTTCCACTTCCATTGTGGGAGCACAGTTAAGATGAAATAACTATTTTAATATGCAGTGACAATAAGATATGTGACCTGGGCCAGATGTAGGAAGGAAGCAATTTGCGAGTTGCAAATTGCGAGTCCTTCCGACTCGCAATTTGCAACTCGCAAATTGCTATGCAGTACGGTGTCTCAGACACCGACTGCAACTCGCTATGGGGTCGCAATGACCCACCTCATGAATATTCATGAGGTGGGTCTCAAATTGCGGCCCCATAGCGAGTATAGGCACTCGCTAACATGGAGGCCTGCTGTAGTCAGCAGGCCTCCATGTTAGCGACCTGCTTTTCAATAAAGCATTTTTTTTTTTTTTTTTAAATGTAGCCCGTTTTCCCTAAGGGAAAACGAGCTGCATTTAAAAAAATCCGAAACCTTTTGTTTCCTTTTTTTCAGGGCAGGGAGTGGTCCCTTGGACCACTCCCTGCCCTGAAAAAATATTTTGGGGTCCATTCACAAAGGGGAAGGGGTCCCATGGGGACCCCTTCCCGTTTGCGAATGGGTTACCATCCACTTCAAGTGGATGGTAACTGCGACTCCATTTGCGACCGCATAAGCGGTCACAAATGGAATTGCATACCATTGCGAATCGCAAATAGGAAGGGAACACCCCTTCCTATTTGCGATTCGGAAATGCATTTTGCGAGTCGGTAACGACTCGCAAAATGCATTTCTGCATAGGAAACACGCATTTGCGAGTTGCAAACAGCAAATGTTGCCGTTTGCGACTCGCAAAGTGCTTCCTACATCTGGCCCTATATTGCTTCTTCTCTTTTCAGGCTTCCACACTGAATAGCTGCTTCCTCTGTATGCTACATATAGTTTCTCAAGTGCAACTGTCACTTGAAATGAGTACCTTGGATGTGTCTGAATGGAAGCATACAGTGAAAACTTCTAGATTCATGGTACATCAGTAGGGTATGGTGGTACAATTCCGCAATGTACCTACAAAGAGACTTGTGTATGTTCCTATCATCATGGTATTTCTCTCTCTCTATTTCTATATCATCCACATTGTTTACTGATGTTTCTACATCCTTTATAACCCGGGGTATGTCATTTATGTTTCCCTTCATAGACACTTACTTTTCAGCTTCTTTACATACCTTTGCCACCGTACTCATTCTAAGCATATAAACGATACTTAGAATCTCATTTAGACATTGGTTCTTGCAAGGCACATGGAAAAAACAGAGAGAATACCTTGTCTGCCAAACCTTGCAGTTTCCCCATCACAATGAGAGGTTTTCGTTGACACAGGTTCAGGTGACTCCACCTGCATAAATTGTAGATTTGGTGACCTATCCACCACTGGGCCAACAAATGTAAGTTGTGCTTGTCATACCCTATTTATCTCACGGTGACCCTTACTGGATTCCACTCCCTAGGAACACTGGGTAAGGCATGGCAGTCTTGGGGGGGTGAAGGGGATAAAAATAGTCCTCATCTCTGATGAAGATTTTTCATAATTAAATACTTTTCACATATAACGACATTAACATGCAACAAATATATTTTTCATGTTAAAACTGCCTCCATTTAATGTAGGCATGTATTTCAAAATTGCTCAAATTCGTTTGAAATTCAATATTTAAGAAACATGAACCAGATCATGTCCCATTTTGTCCTGTGGTACCGGATTATTCCGTAAAACCCTTTCAAATACCCTATTATGCTGAATGTTTCACATTCATTGACTGGAGTCAAGCATTCCTCTACTTAAAGTGAAAAACCAGAATGCTACTGAGATATAGCACAGTTCATTGCAAGTGGGCACTTCCACGAAGTCAAGTTGCATACAATTAAAGGGACCACCTGATCCTCCTATGCGACTCATGGTTACATCTGTCCTCTTGCCCACGTTACATTGTAGGCAGTTAGCACATTTGTGGAACAAGCGTTCTGCAACTTAACGGAAATGTGGCTTCAACCAGTAGGTTTTGAAAAGATGTGCCATAGCGTCTCTCCCTTTTTGAGTGGGACTGTAGAAATGTCTTGCCATGAGAGATAACAAAGCATCTGGTAGGTCAGGTCCCCATCTACAGAAACCCAAACCTCAACCTGGGTATTTACACATCTTACCTAAGCCACTTCTCCCTTACAGGTTCTCAGACTTCTTCCATGAACAAATATTACCTCTTTCCAGATATTAGTATTGTTTGGTAACATGTGACAGCATCACTTTTAGATTCATATGAATGTTCCTTATTGAATCTGCAGGACTCAAGAGCAAAGTATCTTGGCATCACATCCACATCCGCGGTTTCTGACAGTCACTCAATCCCATTTGATTTTGTGTGCTGCACATTTGACAACTGCCACTTCTTTAGACTATTGCAATGACTCAAGCAAATCCATTACATAACCTCCATTCTGGATAGGGGAGCTAGAGAAAGTCATGAAACCCTTTTGGGACTACAACTGTCTGAATTCATGGACCACTCCAAATCTTTATTGACTTAGTATAGCTTCTGGAGACCCAGCATGCTCTGGTAGGAGCAATCAGTTTAGCCACCTTTGCAGACATTACACTGTGCAAATAGGAGGCTTCCACAATGCCTTCTGAAGTACAAATAGCATATGCTGCTCTCAAAATATCACGTCCAGCTCTCAAACAAGAGCCATCAAGAAACAGGGTACAATCAGGCTCTTCAAGAAGGAAGTCTTGAATGTCAGGTCTTGGCTTGGTACTCAATTCTGTCATTTCAAGAGACTCATGTTCGAACCAATTGTCATTCTCATCCGACAAGGGCAATGACAAAATAGTGGCAGAGTTCAAGGTATAACAGCATTTTAAGGTAACACTTTCAGAGGCTAAAATAATCTGCTCACATCTGTTAAGCCTGCTGTTTGCCATGTGTTGTGTTTGAGTGTGGGTAAAAGAAACATCAACTGAGTAAGGGCACCATGACTTTAAGCGAATAGCCCATCATGATGCCATTGCACTGTTTTGTGCTGATATCAATGCAGCTATTGCTTTTAGGCATCTAGGTAACACTGCAGCTACCAGATCAAATGTGGCAGAGAAAGAGGCAACTGGCCTTTTGACTTCCCCAAGGGTGTGTGTCAACACAGACAATGTACACCCTTCATGCTCAAGATGGTAAAGTATGAAGTCCTTCTCATAATCAGCCATTCCTATGCCCAGGCCGCAACCAAGTTTTTCCCTCAACTATAGGACCAGGCACATCTTTGTGTGTAAGCTCCTGCAGAATTTTTGCCACTATGAAAAATAAGGAATACTGACAACAGTAGCCGGCTATTCCGAGGAACATCCTGATATCTGTCTGCATTGTTGGGGAATCACTCTCAGGATTGCAAAGGCTCTCTTTTGGGACACTTTTTTCAGCTCATTTCTCAATATGATTCCCCAGATAGCAAATCTGTCAGTGCTGCAGTTTTGTAGAGGACACCTTGTGTTCATTCCCTGCTAAATAATTTGACAAAGCAGTGGTGTCTTGCTTGCTTGAATCTTGTGTCTGCCTTTAGCTGCAGATTCCTTTTTTCCATCGTTTAGAGCAGATGCTTGCTAGAGCCTTTCACAGGCTTTTTGACAGAATCTTTTTATCTTGATTTCTCCTAAGATTTCTTCGACTTTTCCCTAGCTTAGCAGTGTAGGGAGTTCCTCTTTATGGGAGAAGTGATTTTTTCCATTCTATTTAAGACAACTTTTTATTGGTTTGGCTTTGCTCTTATGATTTTGAATTGTCTCGAATATATTGACAAATGCATTTATGAATTTGCTATTGAATTACGATGAATCAAGATGAACTGAGTTTGTAACTTTGCAAATCTTTTCATAAATGTTTATGGGCTTGCATTGAAACATTTTCTGGCTTCCTCGTGGGGCTAAATGTGCTTCATGTTATTAAAATGTATTGAATTTGATGTCAGCCTCAGTTTGAACTAAAGATTGATTGGATAACTGCCCTCCACTGAACCTTTAGTTCCTATTGGCAGCAGAATTTATAGCAGAATTTGCATGAAGCAAAGCACCCTAATACCTGCAGGGAGAAAGTGCCTGCTCATCAGAATCATTTTTTTTATGTTTTGCTTCAAAAATGCCTTCTTTTTTAGTTTAGTACAGTTAAACATAAACATTTGATGAGTGGGGCCATACAAACATTTCTCTCGCTAGATAAACTGCCTCACCGTCAGTGCTTTCCCTGCACTGATCGGTCTGCTTATGATGGCCAGTCCTTTGCCACAATAGCGGAGAGAGATGCCTGCTGATACCTTGTGTGACTTTTTACATGAGGTATAAGCGCGCTTGAAAAATTATGGTACGATCACAAGTAATTTTGGTTAATTTTCTAGCCTAAATTTAGTGAAAATAAGTATTTTGAGAAACAGTTTTGTAATTTCACCCATCGCTATACTTATGTCGACTGGTCTTAAAGTCATTGCACAGACATTTTCTTTGTTTTTTCAGGCTACATAGCAACTTTAGCCATGGCTTAAGTCTGATGCCACTTGCGAGCTTTTCTAAATGCTATTGAGCTCTACCAGGATAGCATATTATTGATTTAACACAGTGAACATATTATTGTACAAAATCATCATAATTGTCTAAAATTGGCCTAATGGTGGCCTAAACAAGAGTCATCACCAAACATGAGGCATTTGTTGAACTCAGATTACTCATAAAACATCCCATCGAAATTATCTAACTTTCAAATTATGTAAAGTGAAGGCTCTTCATAACATTTCCTTTATTAACACAAATGTATCATCACACTCCTTTGACTAGACAAAATGAATACCACTGAGACTGTTTTTTCAGAAACTTTGGTAGCAATCACTATAGAATTTCATAAGGCCCATGTATGAGCTCCACGTCCTTATCTTATGGTCCTCCGTATATAATCAACAACATTTAGGCCCTCATTATGAACACAGTGGGAAAGACCGCACCGCCGGCGGTGTCGGTAACTCCAGCCAAGAGTCAGGCAGTCTGTGCTGCTAAATAATGAAGCACATGCAAAACTGGTAGCCTGAAAAACGCCCACTGCCAGCAGAGGAGTGGCAACAACGACAGAAGAGGCCGCCAACAGGCCGACGGAAAGGCCCTCTCTGCCCAACAAATAATAAAGCACTAGACTGCCGTCAGTTCCGGGGCGGGAACCACTGCCACACAAAGCCTGGCAGAAACAAACCAAATAAAAAGGAAACACTCACTGGAGGCTCACACAACACGCCGAAGTAGATATGGAGAGAGGGTTGCAAATCATGCCGGTGCTGCTCCTTGCAATATACCTCCACGACCGTGACCGCGGACAAAGACGGCGATGGTAAGTACCACAACCTAACAAACAAGGGAAGAAAGGGCACAGTTACATACCCACCCACCCCGCAAAGCACCCACAACCCCTCACAACATCACAAACCATTTACACATGAGCAAGAGGTACCTACCCGACACAAGCCCAAGACAACCTGCCCAAAGTACCCACATGTGCAAAACACCCCCCACACAATGAAACGAGGAACGACAGATCCAGAGTGTGCCAACACCAACACTGGGCACACAAACATTATTAAAGCTCCAGGAGCAACAGATTGTCCAAATTAGGCCAATGGCCAGTCCATAGCAAAAAGGCTGATGGGCCCAAATGGCCCGAACTTGACTCCCACATGTGCACATGGTACTCCACCATTAAGGGACATCAATGGGGCAGCAAGGCTTCTCAGGGAACAGGGGAAGGGGACTTACGTCTGGGAGGGGGGGGGCTTGGGCTTACATTTGGGAGGTGGAGGGGGTTTTGGTTTTGCCTTGGAAGGTGGAGGGGAGGGCTTGGACCGGGGGGTAGCAGATGGTTCAGGGCCAGCATGGGGCCTCGTTCTCACAGGGGAAGGTGCACGGGAATGGGAAAGGGCGGACAGGGGCGGACTTGGACGTGGAAGGAGTGGACAGGGCAAGGAGGTGTGCACATTTTGGGACGAGACGGGGTGGCCCAGTGGGTTCCAAAAGGTCTACACAGGATAGGAAAAGTTGCTTAGGGGCAGTCGGGGTGAACCTGGAGGAAGGTGTGGGAGTGGATGTAGAGGAAGTACTTGTAACAGGTGTAGGTGTGCGTGACGTGGATGCAGGTGACTGTACAGTGTGCTGAGGTGTGGTGGATGTGTGTTGGGTGGGTGTCTGGGAATGTCTGAGTGTAATGGGAGGAGGGGGTGGACACAGTGAGACAAGACAGGCTGCCAGGGTAAATTGATGTTGTCTGGGTGTCTGCAAGTTTGGTGAGTGTGCTGCAAGTGTTACATGTAGAGGTGACAGACAGGGAAGCAGAAGAGGTGGACAGAGTGGGGGAAGGGGATGTTGTTGTATGTGCCTTTGTATGTTGGCTGTGTGTTTGCCTGTGGTGGGAAGTGTGGTGCCTGTGTTTCTCTGTGGCTTCTTGTGTGTTGAGGTGTGTGCATGGCTGTCTGAACGTATGCTTGGGATGGGTGAAGGGTGCTGGAAGGGGTAGAGGTGGTTGGAGGGGGACTGAAAGACCAGGGACACTGGCTGCCGTCAAAGAGGTGGCCAGAGCCTGAAAAGATCTTTGTAGGCCAGACATGGCACCGTGAATGTCTTCCAGGTATGCATTGCACTGATGCATCTGGGATGCTAGTCCCTGGATGGCATTTACAATGGTTGTCTGCCCACAGAGATGGTCCTCCGGAGGTCAATAGCCTCCTCACTGACGGCAGCAGGGCTGACTGGGGCAGGAGATGAGGTGCCCAGGGTGAAGGAGACGCCCACCCTTCTGGGTGAGTGGGCATGGGCAACTGGGTGGGGTGCAACTGGGAGGGCGGTGATGGTATGGGGTGGCGGAATATGTCAAAGAATGTGTGGGCCCACTAGAGTCCGCCACCAACAGGGAGCTCCCATCGGAGGAGGAATCATTGTCACTACCTCCAGTGGTATTTGCCTCCCCTTGGTACTCCCCCTGCCCTCCAACCCACTGGTCCCCTTGGCGTTGGTCATCTCTGCCTCCTTGGAACCGTTGGCCGCTGCATCCCCACTCGCCGGTGCCACTGCTCCCTCGCCAGATGATGCTGATGTACACAAACAACATAAGAGTAAAGGGTTGGGAGACAAAACAGGAGAGAGAATATTAACAGCTGAATGGATGTACATATCTGGTTCACCCATACTCTCACCCAGCAAATACACCAACATGCAGCACCTAGAGCTATACTCATGGCTATGAACCTGACTAGTGGCCACAACCCTGGTATACAGCCATCTCCAACATTACAGAAGGACCTGAAGAACTGCAGACCTGCCCCTTATCATCTAACTGCCCATGGGGGCCATAATGCTAAATGACATCAGTCAGAGTCCCTGTCACTAGACAGCATACGTATTACAGCACCCTCAGACATCCATCAAGGAGGCACAATGGTCTTGGTACTCACCCCCTTGTGTCTGCTGTGCAGCCTTCAAGTGCCCATCCAAGTCTGGACATGCCACCACCAGACTGCGGCTCATTAGGGTGGTCAGGGCCCGATTGGCACTCCTTCCTCATTGGGAGGTCTTCCCCAGCTGGGCCTGGCGGGTCTTCCTTACCCAGCGCCGCAGGTCCTCCCACCGCTTCCTGCAGTGGTTGCTCTGCCGGTTGTAGACCCCCAGGGTCCGCACCTCCCTGGCGATGGCCTGCCAGAGTACCCTCTTCTGATCGGTGCTAACCTATAGGGGACACACAGGAAATAAACACTGAGGTCAGAAAAAAGCACATGTGATACAGCTGGCCATACGTCCCCTATGGGACAGACACTTAAAACAGCATTCCAGTACCTCACTCATGCAGAATGTCATGCATTTAACGGCTGTGCAGTTACAAATTGTGCACACATGTTTACAGGCAAACACCACCATCACACACATCCATGCACCCCATCCGCCTACTCACCTGCACCTCTGGTCGACCATATAACTTGGCATACAGGGGTGGGACCCCGTCGACCAGCTTGTCCAGTGCCTCCGAGGTGAATGTCGGTGCCCTTTCCCCTGTGACTCGTGCCATTTCCAGGACCAGAGTCAGGACACAGCAGCACACTCAGTGGAGTACTTGCATGCACGGAATCCGGTAGTCAAGTGAAGCTGGGGTGACGAAATAGCATACGCTCCGCTGCGGTGTGCACCGTCACTGCCGGCGGCGATCATGATAGGCCCAAATTCCCCATTGACAACCATGTTAACCAATGAATGGGTGCACGGCGGTGAAAACGGCCTTATGGCATTACGACAACCGCTAGTGGTACGAGGTCACTTCCACGGCTACATATCTGAATGACAGGGGTCTGACATTTTGTGAACTACTACGCAGTTATTAATTGATCATTGGCCTCATGCAGGCCCTATGGACCCCAGCCCTCAAACGCATGGCCAAAAGACTATTTACTCACCACAACAGTCCAGATGTATCAGTTAGGTCATGTCACTACAGTTTAAAATCCTACAAAGCTTATGTGTCACCTACTTGTTTGACAGCAGTGTTTTACACACAACATGTTGTGCAAATGAATTTGTGTACCTCACATGTGTTCTCCACTCCTCCTAGGTAGAGACCCATGTGGCGAGGGAGGGCCCCATCTGTGTACAGACCACTTGTTGATTTGGAGACCATAGTAGAACGTCACATCATTATCAATTACAGACTCACTTGTGCTACTATTCATTAACTTTGTGCATTACTGGATCCAGCACTGAGACCGGCTAATCGGAATCAGCATGCCATCCCTACTGAAGTGCAAGTGCTCTCTGTAATCTATTTCCTGGCCACGGGCTCATTTCAGGTGACTGTGGGCATGGGTGCAGAGTTTTCACAGCAAACGTTTTGACTTATCCTGTCCAGATTTCTGGATGCATTTGTACAACACCTGCAGTCATATGCGAGGTTTCCCCAAAGTGCTGAACTACCTGCCATCAAATCAGACTTTTATGCCTTTGTCAACATTCCCCATGTGATAGGTGCCATTGATGGCACCCACATAGCTCTCATCCCTCCAAGAGTAAGTGAACAGGTGTACAGAAGCAGGAAGAACTTCCACTACATGAACATTCAATTGGTGGCACTGCAGACCAGTACATCTCACATGTGAATGCCATGTTCCCTGGATCAATCCATGATTCATTTGTGCTGAGGAACAGCAGTGTGCCACACATGATGGAACAACTACAAGGGGGCAGAGGATGGATCATAGGTGAGTGTGGCTGACACTTTTTCTGTACATTGCTGACAGCCAGGCTGTCTGCAACTGGGGGTAGTTAGTTACAATCTTGTTTTGCCCACTTTTGCAGGTGATTCTGGCTAACACAACATGCATTGGCTCCTGACACCAGTGAGGAATTCTAGAACAGATGCTGAGAGGAATTAGAATGAGGCCCATGGACGAACTAGAAGGGTGATTGAGCACACAATAGGTCTCCTGAAGGCTAGATTCCATTGCCTCCATATCTCTGGGGGTTCCCTGTGCTATGGCCCTGAGAAGGTGTGTAGAATAGTGGTGGCCTGCTGCATGCTGCACAATGTGGCTGTGAGGAAATCTATCCTCCTCTTGGAGGAGGAGGGTGCTGTATATCCAGACCAGCTTCTTCTGAGAGGGGATGAGAGTGATGGTGATGATAAAGAGGGGGGAGATGTACACTCCAGGAACCAACTGATCCAACTATACTTCCAGTGACTAAGCGGTACTGTTCGCTGATGTTGTTGTCTGTACTGCATACTGTCGGTCTGACTTATTCTCTATGGGGGTGTAGGGTCTGTAGCCATTTACACTGTAACATGATTTTCAAGTGCCATGTGACATGATAAACAACTTGTTAGACACTTCTGTTTACTCCCCACCATGTTGTGCGTGGGGTGCCATTCCTGCAATAAAGGTCTGATTATTGGATTTAACTGACAAATGCATTCACACTTCGATTTGATTCAACATAATGACAAGTGACATTGACATTGGTGTACATGTGTTTTAATAGGTGTCAGGGATGCCATGGTGCTCTTTACAGTGATGGGAGTGGGCTGATGGTGGATGCCCGCACTAACTTCATGGTCTTAGCTATTGGTGGCAGTGGTTATATGTTCATCTGTATTTTACTAGTTGGTGAGTTGCTATTGGTCGGTGAGGATGGTGGTTCAGTGGCACACTTGGGAGACAGTTTGTGTCAGAGTCACTTCTTTGATGCTGCCTTGGTCTTGGCAGGGGTACCAGTACCATATATGGGCCTAAGGGACCGTTTGAGTGCCTGGTGGTGGGCTGTACGGGTAGGGGTGCTGGTCTCCTGTATGTCCTTTAATACTGGCACCAGTCCAGTCGCTGCTGCTGATGTTGATGGCTGGTTGGTATCGTGGTCTGTGGTAGGGGCTTCCTGGTTTGTGGGGGTCTCAGGCTGGGTTGGGAAGAGATGCAGCAGTGCCCCTGCAATAGTGGCCATGGTGGCATTGAGCTGTTTCCACTGCTCCATGACCTCTTGGTTGTGTGCTATCTGCAGCCTTTGATTCTGCTCCAGGGTAGCCACGATCTCTCCCATCCTGTCCTGGGTATGGTGGTATGCTCCCAGGACCTCAGAGATCACCTCCTGGGCTGCAGCATCCATCCTTTGGCCTCCCCCTGGGCCTCTGATGCCCTCCCACTGGGCCTAGCCCCCCTGTGTCCCCTGCACAGGTCTGGTGGTACCACTTGCACTGGGGCCATCGTCATCCTGCCTGTTGGTCGGTGGTGACTGTGGCCTCTGTCCTTGTGTTCCACCAGTCTGTGGCCTGGATATACTGGTGTGGGGTCATTTGGCCAGAGCTGATGTTGGTGGCTGGGTGGTAGGGGTGTCAGTGGTGTCCTGGGTGGGACTGCTGGATGGTGACAGTCCAGGACTGTGTGATGGGCCAGGGTGTTCCTCACTGTCCATACTTCCCTCACAAGTGTACTGAGTGGTGCTTTTGTCTCCATGTGGGGCACTGCCACTCCTTGTCCTTTCTATCAGGGTGGCATGGTTGGTGGTGCCTGTGGGGGGAATGGACATGTATGTTACATTTACAGAATCGGATGGGGTGCACAGGGCAGGACTATTTTGTGCAGGATTTCCATGATTGGACCATGCAGGGTCCTTTTGTGAGCTTGCCACAGAATGAGATGTGGAGGTGCATTGTGGGTGGTGTAGTGCAATTGTTTTACCTTGCAGCGGTGGGTGGCTGTGGACAGGGGAGGGATGTGGGCCTGCTGGTGGGTTTGTGGGGATACAGGGTGACTGGATGTAGTGATTATGGCCTGGGTGGGGTAGTGGTCCCGGTGGTAGTTGGAGGGGTGAGGTGGTGCATGCATTACAGGTGTGGTGGATACGGGGTCATTGTAGATGAATTACCCAAGTCCATTCCCCCAGTGAGTCCAGTGAGGCCCTCGGGTGCAGGATGGCCAGCACCTTTTCCTCCCAGACAGTGTAGTCAGGGTGTTGGTGGAGGTCCTCCTCCAGTCTTCTGGACCGCAATGTTGTGCCTGAGTGCCATGGACCTCACCTTCCTGCGCAGGTCGTTCCATCTCATGCAGATGTCATCCATTGTGCGTGGATGGTTTCCCACTGCATTGACCTTGTTGACTATTGTCTGCCATAACTCCATCTTCCTCGCGATGGGTGTGTGCTGGACCTGTGCCCCTAATATTTGTGGCTCGACTTTGAGTATCTCATCCACCATTGTTCTCATCTCCCTTTCTGTGAAGCGTGGGTGCTTAGGGGGTGCCATAGTGTGTGTTGTGGGTTGTTGGGTGTGTGTTGTGTGTATATTGGTGAGGGTGCTGTTTTGTGGTTGGATGTGTGAGTTGTGTGTTGTTGCATTCAGCGTCTGCTTGTAGTGTTGTCAGTCTGGCTTCTCCTATTGGTGGTGCAAAGGATTGTGGGGTGTAGGTGTTAGTGTTTTATAGTGTTGTGGATGTGTGTCAAGTGTGTGGGTTTCAAACTTGCCAATGTGTGCATTTCTTGCTGTTGGGTCCCATTGCTGGCCAAGATGGTCTGTACCGCCATTGGTCATTCGACATCCACTGACTGCTGCGGTGATTTGTGCATCATTATTTGGAGGGCGGGGATTTGTGTGCTCGGCGGTGGTAGGGTGGAATGTGCAGCTTTTCCCCCGACAATGCCCTAACGTTGGCTGGTGGCAACAAACATTTTGGCAGGTTCTGTTTTTGGCATCTTTATATGACGGGTTTCTGTTCACCGCCAATGACGTTATTCTGTTCAATGTCGCCACAACAGGCGATGGTGTTTACCGCCATGTTCATAATGACCCCTTAATTTTGAATGCTTTCTAATCTTTTAGATTGCTCCTGAAGTAAATCTACTCACACTCTTTAATGTGGTATTGTAAATTGCTAATATTCTGCCATCATTCCTTTTGATGCCCACTTGCAGATAAAATCTAACATCAAATTCTTCTTCTGTATTTCCTCAGACAAAATATAATTCTGGAAATACCATATTCCGTTCATCACACTGCAGAGATTCAACATAATTCTTTGAAATACTGCAGCAGTGAACCACACCAAATGTCATCCACTAAAAATGAGAAGAATTATGTAAACGACTTGTCTGGATGGAGCTCTCCAGGGTGATAACCTGATGAAAGAGTTGTTGAACTCCTTGTTAGCATGTGTTGAATGCTTTACCAATAATAGTAAATCAACTTAATACTCTTATTAATGTTGTTATGATCAAAACACATTCTCAGATTCCATTCTCTTCATGTTCAAGAAACACTGATCACAGCCATCTCAATGCTTTGATACAATAAATTACATTATTCTTACATGTCTCCCTGCTGTTGAAAACCAATTAGATTCTATATGGAATGAAGCCTTTTACATCTTTTCAACATTTAACACAAGTTTTAACAATTACATTGTTTATGCAGGAATTCAGTAAACGGTTGCATGTGCATTTCCACCACTGGCCTACCATTCGGCATCTCTGAAGCCTGTAAAAATCAGTTTACCTTGCAATCCTAACTCTAATACAATAAATGATTCAACATGGGGTGTCTACTGAAGGAATACACCACCTGTCTTGGCAACATAAACCTTCCCTCAAATAACATGCTTCTTAAATTCAATGTCCATCAACATGCAGCAGAGTAACTTCACTGCAGCTTCCTGAAGGTTGCAAATCATTCACTTCCGTCTTAAATAAGTGAAGAAACATTGAATTAGGTATGATCATTTTGAAGACCCTGAGGCCCAGATTTATGTGGGCCTTGCTCCATTCTAGCGCCAAACTAGTTTAATTTTTTTATACTAATGTGGCATTAGAAGGTGAAAAACGCTGTGCCATATCTACAGAGCGGCACAATGCTTGCATTGCACCACTTTGTAACCCCTTACACCACATTATGCCTGCACCAGGCATAATGTATGCAAGGGGTTGTTCTGGCACTGGGGGGGGTGAAAAAATGGCACAAAGAAATATATGAGATTTCTTTCCGTCATTTTCATCAGCATTTTTTAATGCCTGCAAAGAGTAGGCATTAAAAACAGGCTCCCATTGTTTTCAATGGGCCTCTGGGTGCTTTGCAGGATTAGCGTCATCATTTTTTACCCTAATTCTGCAAAGTACCAGACTAGCGGCAAAAATTATGATGCTAGTCCCCCTGAATACCACCATGGTGTGCCGTATTTTAAATATGGCACACACATTGTGGTGTTAGGGGGGCCCTAAAGGGTGCAAGAAAAGTGACACTGCGCTTTTCATAAATCTGCCCCTGAATCAGCTGAATCCCCTTGAACTTGAATCGCCTACCTATTACTGCTTGCAGTACTAATTGCTATTATTTTATGTATTTTCGGTTCATACAACATACTTTCAGGCTTTACTTCCTTCATGCACAACTACACCTGCGAAGGAGATTTATGAAGACTTTGCACAATTGCAAAGTCATGCAAAGTGACAAAAAGTGGTATAACGTCTTGAAAGAGTATTTACTTTCTAGTGCAAACCTTTTTTGGGCCTGAAAAGTGACCTTTATCAGCGCTAATAGCATTGTGCACTTCTTTTTATACTTTGCTTCGGGGGACATTACAGGGATAATACTGGGGCTTGCCCCACGCAAGCAGCCATTCTGAAAGCCCTACCTACTAAAATTGTCTGATCAGTCTTTGCACTAAAAAATAATGAATCAATGAGGCAGGAGGAAAGCTGTAGATTTATATTTACTTCTCCAAACAGTTTGCATATTGCATATGTGCTGAACTGTACAGAGCACAGTCAATGAGTGAATGTTTAAAAAAAAATGTTTAGGCAGAGGATTTTATACTAGAAAGGTATACTTGGTGTTCGAAACCTATGCTAGATCTCACACACATAACTTTCACCGTGGCACAAAAGAATATTTGTGTTGCTAGGGAGCCTCTTTGTGCACAGGGGAAGAGACAAGAACAGCAAGCCATAGTTAGTAAATAGGACTCTGCATTTCTCTCTACATTTGTTTGTGCACTGCATTGCACTATATGTTAGTATATCTATCCCTGAATGTCATCAACAAAACAGCCATGGTCATTTTGGCGTAATTCCCTTTACTGTCACATCTCCTACAATCTGCTGTAATTACATTTTATAGAGATTTTTTTTGTGTTTAGTCAAATTGTATATATATTTTAAATGCTGAGTGCTATTTCAAAAATATGAATCTTGGATTCTGGTTACAATAGCGAATATGCCCTTCACCCCAAATACATACATGCACTTTTCACAAACTGCCCTGCAACTGGAGTTAGAAAAGTAAATGTGCTCCCACTAATGTGTGTACTTTCTACAATGTTTGTGGGGTTGAAGTTAAAATAATAAATATGAACCTCCACCCCAGATGATGCACTTTCACCCATGTTTGTGGGATTGGAGTTACAGCAGTAATCATGACATCTTTTAATATGTGCATCTTTCTTAGTGTTTGTGAGACTAGGGATAGAATTGCAAATCAGATACCTACCAGTAAAAACACCTTCACCCATGCATGGTGTTTGTGGGATTGCAGTTAGAATAGTACATCTGATCCCCCAATACATTTACTTTCCCTAATGTTTGGGGATTGGAAATGCAATAGTAATTTTGATACCTACAAATATATGTACTTTCTCAAATGTTTGCTTTTTAAAAAGTGATAATTACTATATTAATTTCTACTACAATCATTTTTTTGTGCTGGTGATGTAATGGGCAGGAAGCAAGACTACAGGCCTGATTCACAAAGGCAAACTTGGATCAAAAGTCTAAGCTTAGGCCTAAAGTCCAACATTAAACATAGTTAAGTTAGACTTTTGGTCCAAGTTTACACGTTTGGTCTAGGTTTAGATCAAAAGTCTAAACTTAGACCAAAAGTCTAACTTTAGTCATAGTAAAGTTAGACTTTTTGGTCTAAACTCAGACTTTTGGTCTAAACTCAGACTTTTGGTGTAAGTTTACCTTTGTGAATCGGCCATACATGTTTGCTCTCCTGACCATACAGCATTTCCTGACACTACAGTTATCAAAGAGATGATTTAGCTGATTGAAAGAAGAGTGTTCACAGTTCAGTCTGTCTTCACAAAGAATTCAAAGACTGGGCGCAGTGTAGTAGTTTTAGAGTCTTTGGTGTTGTATGTCATAATTTAATATGCAGAAATATTGTCTAGTAATTATATTGTGTCTACAATACGATTTAGAAAAATATAATTCTTTAGATGTAAATTTCAAATTATTAAATGCAACACAGAAATATTTTAGTAAACAATATTTGGAACACAATATTGATGTCATATGAAATTTTGACAACGATGTTCTGGTACTACATCACCTTCAACACCCCAGACACCTGACCACCATGGATAAAATAATTTGTCAAGTCTTTGTTAACAATGCAAGATACAGGCAATTTCAGAATTTATAAGACTTGTTAGCAAGGCATGTAAGCATATACAGAAAGCACAGGTTTAATTTAGTTTCTCTGGATCTAACTTGTTTCTTGGTGCAATAGACCACTTCAGAAGAGGCCTTATAATTCTTAAAGCAATTATAAAAATGGTGAGTTTATCATGTTTTCTATCTTCAAGAGTTGATGAAACCTACGAAAAGAATGGGAAAGGTAATGTCTTAATCTGAAAAGCAAAATGATACACAAAAGCAACCATAATGCTCAACAAAATAGGTAGAGATAACACCAAGCATCTCAACTATATCACCGGGCCCATTTAGAATTCTGATGTGGTTGATTTGGAATGTTTTTTCTTTATTCTATTTTCTACCTTCTTTTTAATATCTTTGTACCAGAAGATGCCAGATTCATTTCGAGTCACAGAAGTGTTTATAGATGTACTCTTTTGTTACATTGGGTTACAGGCATTTTAGGAAGTGCATCATGCACAAATAGGTAACCCTTCAGAACCAAAAGGGTAAAAAACTAAAATAGACAATCGATAACAAAGACGTACCTACCTTGCTTCACCTACCTTCATGAAATGTTTTATTAATTTATTGTTTTCAATTTGTTGTAATTTTCTGGTCAGTTCTCTTACATTCTTTAAACATGTACTGTATTTAATAACTTTGGTTTGCCAGTGCAGTGCAGTTGTTGCCCCTTCACTGGATCTCAGCACTTTCTCTCACAAGATCATGTTGTGTTGCCAACGACGTGCCAGTTGGATGTCCTCCTTCTGTAAATCCCGCTCTATGAGATCCAGTCGAAGTGAATCACTGCCATCTTGTGCCAGCTTTAGATTTGAGTACTCATCAGTCAGACTGTGTCACAGCCTCTGCCCATTTTATATTTTAATTTGTTGAATTTGTAATTGAGTGTTTCCTTTTTTTAATTTCCATGTTCTCTATTATTTTTTTAACTGGAACGTGCTTATCGTCATCTCTAGCTTCACAAGGTTTTTTAATTGATTTACTGTTGTGTTTTTTTATAATAAGTCAATTGAATTTTATTAAGTCATCAAATATCAACTAGTGAGCAAAGAAGTGAAACAAATCATTAATACTGTAGAGAGCCATCTGGGCTCGCCTATACTTTGTTGCCTTACAGGCCTGGAAAGTAGCCAGTGGCCCTCAAGGTCTGACGGCACAGAAAGCAACACCACATGTGTATCTGTCTTTGCCGCTGCCCGTGACAGCGTCCTGCGTAGCGCTGCACCTAGGCCGGAGGT
Source organism: Pleurodeles waltl (assembly GCF_031143425.1). NCBI lineage: Eukaryota > Metazoa > Chordata > Amphibia > Caudata > Salamandridae > Pleurodeles > Pleurodeles waltl. The sequence goes on along the minus strand of NC_090444.1, from coordinate 1,021,983,334 downwards.
GCATCTCTACACTGACGATGAGGGTGGAGTGCTGCCCTCGCCTCCCATGCCCTCTGGACCAACCATCCCTATCTGTTGTTGCACCAGCGCACAGTGACCTGTGCAGACCCTCACTGGTCCGGCTGCATGGTTTACCTCACCCAGTCGCCTCCTCACCTAAGGCCTGTCGGCATCTGGGCTCCACGCGTCCGCCCTCCGTGTGGTGAAACCACGCTGCATCGAGACTTGCAGGCCGCCTTGGGCTCTTGGCCGCAACAACTGTACTGAAGGCCCTGGCCCCACCTCGTATGACAGAGGGGTGAGGTGAACAGCCGAAGGCTGCATCGTGCCCCGGAGCGACAGCTTGTACCTAGAATCAGGCTGCTCTACCAGGTCAGAGTGCCTCTCGGCTTCTTCCTCCTCTCGCGAGGACCCCAACGCAACCCTCTGTTGTGCTGGTTGCCAGTCGCTGCAACAGATACCTCCCTGGCTCTGAACAGGGGCACTGGGACAATATGCATTGCATTTTTTAACTGGAACATGCTTATCGTCATCTCTAGCTTCGCAAGTTTTTTTTATTGATTTACTGTCATGTATTATTATAGTAAGTCAATTGAATTTTATTAAGTCACCAAATACCAACTAGTGAACAAAGAAGTGAAACAAATCATTAATACTGTAGAGAGCCATCCGTGCTCTCTTATACTTTGTTGCCTTACAGGCCTGGAAGGCTGGGCTTTGGCCCAGAGTTTATAAAATAAAGTAGCCAGTGGCCCTCAAGGTCTGACGGCTTGAGGTGAACAGCAAAGGCTGCATCATGCCCCGGAGCGACAGCTTGTACCTAGAATCAGGCTGCTCTACCAGGTCTGAGTGCCTCTCGGCTTCTTCCTCCTCTCGCGAGGACCCCAACACCACCCTCTGCTGTGCTGGTTGCCAGTCGCTGCAACAGATACCTTCCTGGCTCTGAACGGCGGCACCGGGACAATATACATTGCATTTTTTAACTGGAACGTGCTTATCATCATCTCTAGCTTCTCAAGTTTTTTTAATTGATTTACTGTCGTGTTTTATTATAATAAGTCAATTGAATTTTATTAAGTCATCAAATACCAACTAGTGAGCAAAGAAGTGAAACAAATCATTAATACTGTAGAGAGCCATCCAGGCTCTACCAGGTAAGAGTGCCACTCGGCTTCTTCCTCCTCTCGCGAGGACCCCAACGCCACCCTCTGTTGTGGCGGTTGCCAGTCGCTGCAACAGATACCTCCCTGGCTCTGAAGGGCGGCACTGGGACAATATACATTGCACCATGTGGCTCCCAAATGGACAGGTGCGAGTAGAGAAAAAAAATAAAAAGAGGAGAACAATTAAATCAAAGAGAATACTTTCAACACTGTAAAAAAAAATAGGGTAGGCACTAACACCTCAAAATGAGCTCCCTGCCCCAGACTGACCGCCACGTGTCCAACCCAGGGGCCCATGCATCGGTCACAGCTTTGCCTTGATTCAGCCAGTTGGCGGACCCAGCCACAGCTGAACCACGTTGGCTCCACTGGCTCAGCAAGTTCAGACACTAAGGGCCAGATTTATACTTTTTGACGCTAAACTGCGCTAACACCGTTTAGCGTCAAAAAGGATAGTGCTGACTAGCACCATTATTTAACATCAGTCGGGCATCAACTTTATACTTTGACGCTGGTTGGCGCAAAAAAATGTTTAGAGTAAATTTTTCCAACTTTAACCATTGCACCTTGTCGTGAGGCAAAGTGACGTTAACGGAGGAAAAATGACTCTAATACGCAATAGCGTCAAAAACAGACACTAAAAGAGAAAACAGTGCAGAGGAGCCCCAAAATGGATCTAGGAAGCCAGGAGAGACCCCAGGGAGACACCATTCAACCAGGAACCAGCCAGGATGACACAGACAAGACCCATGGGAGGGAGAAGAAAAAGAGGAAGTGTTGTTTCAGCACAGAGGAGCATGAAATACTGGTGAGAGAGGTGATGGAGCATCAAAGTCAACTCTTCATCCCCTCTAAATTACAATTGGAAGGAGAGAGGCAATCTGGCAGCAGATTGTGGATATGATCAACAGTGTGACAGAGGTCAAGAGCATTGTGACTGAGTGCAAGAAACGTAGGCATGACTGCAAGCGAAGGACAAAGGAAAAAATGGCATGGAACAGGAAGGCAGCACTGCAAAGTGGAGGTGGGAGTCTTGCACCACAAGAAGACTTGGACATGATGGATGGGGATGTTTGCAGCGGTCATCCTGGAGGAAATTGTCACAGGGATACAAGGACAGGATAGCACAGAATACCAGGAAACACCACAAATGCAGGGTAAGTTGCATGGGGAAAATATATGCTTCAATGTCAAGTGCAAAAAGAGGGAGGCACATAGGACTCACACAATGCATGTCAAAGTAGCACAGAAGGATGCAATGCACATTAAGCAAGTTGCACCATGCCAACGTAAGCTACACATGTACCTACGCCTTGGGAGTGCCATGCGCTATTGACACATACACAACCTGGACACATTTAGTACACCAGGCCTAAATACCTACATTTACAAATGCAGCACATGGGATGGATGGCATGTATAATCACTGTGCCACTGGTTGTGACATCACAATATCCCTTGCATGTAGTCACATAACCACGACAAACATAACCAAGACCTCAGAAACCAGGTCTCAACACAATTCCTGGGGTGGTGTCCCTTGCAGTAACACTTTGCAACTGCCTTGCTTAATTGCCCAAACGCATGTGTGCTGCAACTCACAGCACACAAGTCATTGCAACTGTCCCAACAGTACCCAGGCATGTGCCGTTAGCACCACCACACATAATCAACACATGCACATGAGGCAGCCATCCCTACATCATGCAGTCAGGGTGTCCCCTGGGTGCATGGAACAATTAACTCAACAGGTGCTGGGGGAATAGCAGGCTGGACCAGTATCATTGGTACCATGCCAGACCAACTAGACTGAAATTGTGTCCAACCACACATATTGATGCTGAACTGAAATGTGCCACACAAAATATGAGGGTAGTGTTGAATGTATCAATGGTCTGGTGTCACAGGACAGATGCCATAGCCATTCTGTAAGTTGCTGGTAACCTGACATGTCCTGGCCATTGGCCCATAGGGCATTCCACATTGACTACAGTTGCCACTACCACCTGTGCTGTTGGGGGTGGTCAGTTACACAGTGGCAGTCAGGTGCCTCTTGGACTGATGCACATGAAATATGAACTTGCCTTGGGCCTTGAGCTAAGTACAACTTCTGTGAATTGGCTATGTCCATAGACACATTTACCATCAGGCACTGTCACATACAGAATGATGTACACAGCAGAAATGTTATACCCATAGTGCCCACCCCTGGGTTCAACCCTGTTCTTTTTGTCAAATGAGCTGCACTGTCACCATGCTGCATTCATGTATCATAGTGCAAAGAGGGCTGCATTGAGGGGGAGGACATAGATGTTTAGTAAGGCAAACAACCTACCCAGACATGAGTTGAAACAGTACTCTGTCAGGTCCATGAGTGCTATTCAATGTAGCACACAAACAACAACATGAGGAGCCATCAATGGCAACAAGAGTACAATGTCCCAACAATGCCGTCCCTGGGGTGGTACAAGGTCTCAGCACAGCATGGGTGTATGTGAAATATGTAAGACTGTGACAGGTGAAAATAGCCATGTGTGGTGCTGTGGCACAAGAACAACAACACACAGTGCAATGCCTCACCATGCAAATTGATGCAAAGGGAGGGTAGAACAAGATAAGAGAGCATCAAGACACAATAAGGATAGACAGTACACTTAAAAGATATGACGCAGCCAATAGTGTAAACTGGGCTTCCATTCATGTGACATGCAGGTGGTGCTTTGGGCTGTAAACTGCAGCTATGATGTACTAGAACAATCCTTTGGAACTAAGGGGCGCATAATAGGCCCTAGCACCACAGTGACACTCCTGTGGCGTTAAGCACTGCGCTGTGTTGACAAGGTAGCGTTGAGCCACTTTTTGTGGCATTATGTCACCTTGTAAATACGTACCCTCCTGATGATGACTGTGCGTGGAAGGTGGTGCAATGGGTGTTGCTGTGGGCGTGCCACAGCAACACCCATTACATTTTTAAGCAGCCTTAATGGAAAATTTTAAACTTGAGGTAGGGCCAAAACTCCAATGCCAGCCCCAGGGGTGGCATTAGCAGGATGCAACGAGGAAGAATACATTTATACCTCCTCCTTTTCTGCTTTTCCAATTTGTGCTGCATTGTACACCATGAATAGGAAGAGCAAAATGCCCGAAATGATTGTTTCTGAGAGTGAAGGTGTTTCTTCATGCACATAAACAATCATATATAAACAGCGATTTGGCTCTTCAGTGTGAGCTGCATTCTACAGCTCACACAGAAGTGCCAAAACGTCATTAATGATTGTTAATGTGCAGGAAGGGACACCTTCACGCACATAAACAGTCACACCCCTCAACGCATACATCCTTGCACGATGGTGCAAGGATGCCTGCGATGACTTTGGCAGCTGAACCTTGCACCAGCGTGGGTGACAATACAGGGGTGCCCCGTATTGACTTACATACGGTGCATCCTTGCGTTACCAAAGTGATGCAGCGCGGCGCTGATTATTTGTGCACAGCAACGTGCTGCACCACATTTACATCAACATGGGCCTAATATGACAATGAGCCTCAAATATCAAGTCAGTGACATGATTTGTCAACTGCCACAACACAGATAGACTGATTTTACACCATCTCATTACAGAGGATGATGGCTCTCCTGCAGATCTGCCTGTTGTTGAGTACCCTGATGACCTGGATGTCCAGCTGGCAACTATCAGCCAAGAGACCCTCCAAAAAGTCCTTGTAAACCTGCCGACACCACCTCCAGTCGCAAGGAGGAGTATTGAAGTAGCAGACATCCCACAGGCCACACTTAGCACCACAATAGTATCACCTGCCAGCACCACACAGCAGAGGACTCCGAGGACCCAGGCACCAGCTTTGAGAGGTCAGTGGTAGGAGTCCAGCGGGAGCTGGCCAAAGAGGTGTGGGTGGGGATGCAAACTATGGCAGCCAGCCTTGAGGGGATGTGGACGTTCATGGTCATGGCAACAGAACAGACTGCAGCTAACCAACACACACACTCCCCATTGCATGGAGTCCAGGAGTGTCTGAGGGACATAGCTGCTGCCATGAGGGAGAGGCCACAGCAACTGCCTTCCCAAACTGGCATCAGCATGCTTGAGGACAAAATGGACTCAATGTACTGGGAAATAGTCTCCCTCAGGGCAGACACGGCTGCCTACCAGAGGGATGTTGCAGCTATACTTAAAAAACAGCCGCTCCTCCTTGCTGCAGTGATGCCATATGTATTGCCACAGATGGCAGCTGCCAGGAATTGGGAGTCCACATCTGCAATCAGTGCAAGTGTGTGTGGCCCCCTCTACTTCCCAACTACCACCATCAAAGGCAGAGGAGGCACCACACACATTGGAGGATGAAGATGTGGAACAGATCATCTTCAGCCGTAGGAATTCTTGGTAGCACCGGCACATGCCACATGGTCATTGTTTTCCTTAGTCCTGTGCTTTACATCATGCCAGTATTAGCACTGTTACAGATATGCACTCTTCCTCAACACACTGTTGACCTTTCTGCTATGGACTGCTATTGTCCCTAACTTTTCAATTGGCAATTTATGTTCCCCTGCACTGAAAGACACTTTGCCCAAACATGTCCCATGACATGTCCCTCAACCCGGGACTTGTGTTGTGTCACAATTGGATGGATTCCACGAATGGTGTCACAGACCTGGACATTGTAGATATTTAGCACTATTACACTTTTAATAAACATCACCTACACAACCAGCATGTTTATGTGTATTGTGACACATCTACTGTGCCTAGGATTTGTGATGTGTGTAACAAGTCTCAAGTCACAGAGTGTCAGTAGAAGAGTGCATGAATACGTGGGCACATATCTATGCACATGGTACCTACATGTTGTACGGAAATGTTGGCCTCATCCCCTACAACCAATTCACTGAATATGTGATACATGTTGAACACATGTATGCTACACCCACTACACACTGCAGGAATGGGTGTGAAACAGTAATCGGGCAATATCGTCAACTGGGAGTACCAGTTGAACACATTGGTGTGAAACAGAGTGACTCAAACTCATCTATTATTGCCACTGGTCAGTTTAGCTGGATGGGAATGAAATGTAGGCTGTTGTAAAATATCCCACAGTGCCTAACAATCCAAAACAAAACCCATACAATGTCAGGTGAATCCCACACCTACCTGTCCTATACATGGTCAACATAGTCAGCTTGAGTGGTGGGTACACTGGATGGCAGGTGCACAGGTAAGTAGATGTGTTGTAGCAGCCAATCTGACAGCTCAGTCATAAGGAGGTGTTGAACTTGTCAAGAGAGGGATTTGGATGCAGGACGAAGTCCCCAGGACAAAACACAGTTTTCACTGTACACCCATTGGGAAGACACTGAGACCCAAGCACATGACACATGAAGTAAGGGAGTCCCCAATATTAATTATTATGATTATGAAATAAATAAAAAGAAAATATTAACACCTATCCTCATCTAACCTATCCTAACTATACATTACCCACAACAGATCCTAACTACTCCATGCTACACTTACCTAACACAATTAACAACACACTCTTATATCACAGGACACATGCAGGACAACATACACTAAACTACACATTTACTAACTATGACTAAACAAATATATATTTTTTAGTTTTTTTAATTTTTTTATTATTAAACACGTACAAGCCCCAACATCACCCCCACCCACCCAACCACATAGTAAAAATGAGAAGTAGAAAGCCCACCCCCAAACCTACTTATCCTAACTAACCCACTAACCTACTCTAACCTACAACTAACCTCCTAATAGCCACAAAAAAAACTGAAAAAAAGAGGAGCGAGGGGACTGAACTTGGGAGGAGTGACATCATGCCATTCAGAGGTTGGCCATTTTTATTCTCCTCTTAATGGTCTTGAGGGTCTTAGTATTTTTTGCCACCTCCTTTTCAATAGAGTCCAACTTTTTGAGGACCTGTTGTACATCCCTCTGTAAATCAGTTATGGCACTCATGTCCATGTCACCAATAAGGGGTGTATTCTTAACACTGACCTTCCGTAGGGGGAGATCATTAAAAGATATTCTTAGTCCTAGCTTCCCAAAGACTTTCTCTAAGGTGGATTGGTTATCAGCCCAAAAATCAGGTTTCTTTAGATGTGGTAATTGTGGACTATGTAAATGGGCATGTCATGGGAAAAAAGAATTTGCCAATAAATTGGGTGAGACATTCACCATAAGGTCCAGCATTAATTGTAATACGTCATATGTGGTATACATTATTGTGTGTAAATGTAAACGGTTTTACGTTTTGAGTATGATTCAACCCCTTAAAGTGAGAATTGGGGAGCATGCAAGAGCAATCTTACAACAGGATGTCAGATATGCTTTGGTGGCACACATGATGTGCTGTGAATCTCAGCAGATTAGAAACTCTTTTGAGTTTTTAGGATGTGAACATATACCGAAAGACCCTAGAGGGGGGAATAGGGAGCTAATCTTACGAAGGAAAAAGGTTATGTGGCTAATGCACCTTAGAGCTGTGAAAGAGGGACTAAAGACAGACAGGGAATTGGAGTACTTTTTATAAAGAAGCCACAATGTATGTATTATGTGACATTAATGACGGTGAATTGAAGTGTTACATATATTGTTAAAAGGATGGCTTAAAACATTTAATTTCAGGGTATGTTTTCAATGAGTTGTTTTAAATATTTGACAACCATTGTTTGTACTCTTATATTGTGAAAGAACTGCAATTTTTGTGTTCATGTGTAACGGGATAAGGACCAGGGGTTAAAAGAAGATGTGTTTTATGTATTAGAAGGTGTTCATGTACTAAAGTTCTATTGAGGAAGGAAGAAGAAACATGCATTTCCTTTACTGTTTCCAAATTAGATGCAAAATTCTTGGATTTGATTTCTTGAATACCATAAAGTATGACCTATAGACAAGAAGGGGAGATCTTGTCTAACATCGAATAGCACAGGTTGTTTATAGTTTCTTTTTTTCACTCTTGGTTTGTATGATTACATTGTTCTACTAACTTGGGCACTTGTATGGTTTCAGCATTTTCTCTTTATTGTATATTTGGCATTTACTGAAAAAGTGCACTGACACGTGGCGATATAATTATACGTTAATAGAAAGAAAAATTCATTACTGACATATTGTATGCGTAAAGACTTTCAGGCAGGAATGATGAGATGGGGGTAAGTGTGCAGCAGCAACATTAAAGAAATAATTATATAACAATATTGAACTGACATGACCGGTTGCACTACAGCGCTGTGTCTTAGTTTTCCAATTTACTATCTGAGTCCGCTTTCCTTCTTGAAGCTTTAAAGGTTCAATGTGAAGGGTTATGGCAGGAGCGTAGTCCTTTGTCGAGTTTTATGTGTGTTTCGAGGACGGGAAAGGAAGTCCTCTTTTTGTGTCGTTACCTCGAGGGTATAATATGAGGAAACACGGGTGCGGCGCGTTTAGCGTACTCGCGTTCATCTCAGGGGGGTTTAATTTGGAACTCTGTACTTTGGAGTGTCGGTGGAGCCACGATTCTCACTAATAAGGTATTGTTCATTAGTTTAGGTAAATGGATAGGAAGTACACTTGAAGAAGTTTGTGTAAGTAATTTAGTGACTTTATTTGACTTCAAGAAACAACAATGTAATTGCTATCTTTTTGGTCATTTCTCTGTTGCAGCAAATTAACGTCATTTATATTCAATATTATATTTGGAAGCATATATTTCAATATTGACATATTGAAGGTCCTTTCAGTGGAGGAAATATTGACGAGTTGAATTATTGTCTTTTAGAGGTAACTATGTAAAGTTTTGTTGGGGCAGGAAACTTGTTTGGATTTGCGCACTAGGTATGGCAGTTAAGTATGTGTTTTTTTTATTTACTAACGTTTGCATGGTAGTAGTTGTAATGACCTTCATTGGTATAATTATGGCAACATTATGGTTGACACATGATTTGCTTCAGCTATATTCATGTTGGGTGCATGTGTATACTAACATTTTGGCACTCATGGCTAAGCACAGTACCTCAGAGTGGTGGAGTGGGGTTTCTATTCTTTAATAATTGGAAAGTGTAGTTAATAGTATTGAAACTGATTGGTTAATCCATGTTGACTACGGATGTTTTTCTAGAACATGGGAGGTTCAATTACATTGCAACGTAGAGTCTCAGCCCTGAAGAAGTCAACTGACGAAACACGTGTTGGCTGTGATGGCTCTATGAACAAGGATGGAAAATGAATTAACCTTCTTCTTATGGAAGTGATGGATCAATACTGGATAACTCATTGAAGAAAGCAGACTAATATAGGACTACTATCTTGATTTATTTTATTTTTGACTGGGACTTGCAATTTTGTTGACGAAGGAGGATGATAATGAGACATGAAATTCATTAGAGGAGTTTTGCTTTGATTTAAGTGTATTAAATAATATTGGAATGATGTATGTTGTTGTAATCCTGTAGATACTATTATAGAAGACAATGAATGAATATTTGGGTCGATCATGATATCACGTGTAAATATTTAAGTTTTGGTAACTTAAATATTAGTACCTTTCTCTAGTCTTATTATTTTGCATGGCTATACAGCATCTGAAACTATAGGAAATTGTAAGGAACACTACTGTTTACTGATAGGAGACCAACCAGTGCCGCAGCTTAGGTTTTCACTCGTGTCCATGGCAGCAGGTGTGGGTGGCTGTGGGTTGGTAGTAGAGGGTGCAGCAGCTGGAGCAATAAGTGTGATGGCAGCTGCAGGCCCCTCCACAGCTGTGGTGCTTGTTCCAGCCTGTGTGGGCAGTGTGGGTCCCCTGTGGCTGAATGCCTGCCACTCACCAGTTGATTGCTCCGACCGATAGCGGTGTGTCATCCTCCTGAACGCAGATTCCACTGCCAATATGTGCCTATAGCGCACTGCCCTCTTCTGAAAGGCACGGAGATAGTCATTATTCATGTTGGCAGCTGTTAAAATGAGACAGGCAAACATCAGTATCAGCATTGTGTGAAGTATGTACAGTAAATTAGCTTACTATCTACATTGATTTGCACATGCACTTCTACTCACATTCTGGATGACACAATGGCCCTGATGGATGAAACAACAATGCTGCCTTAGCACCATTTCCTTGACACCATAGCCACCTGCAACAAGATTATGAATCAAACCAAGTTAGATCTGCTTAGTTTTTGTACCATGTGTGACAATGCTAAGCAGCATTAAAATAACATTGATCAAGGCCACTATTTCTCATCATCTGTGTCAAATTTTCTAAACTACATCACCAGAAACTTGAATGTCTTATTGGGAGAATGGGATGCTGTTGGTAACCATAAGGGTTCAGTGTTGATAGGTACACATGCAAGCCTCATCAAAATGACTGTCACCTACACTGTGAGCATCACATTTACATACAAATGTGTTGTTCCCACCCCCTGTGCCTCAGGGGGTATGGCCATGCAGTTCAACAGCTCAACTGTCCAGGTCATTCACCAATGCATGCCCATTTATACATGAAGTCAGGGAGTGGACCATATGTTAGGTGATGACAAAAATGAAGTTGGTATCCATAGGTCTATCACTTCTACATTCATGTGTCCAGGTGTAGAGAACCATCAATACCTGATCAGCCAATACCATTCCTCACACAACCATTACCATGCCAGAAAACAATTGGACTTGACCTGCATGCACGCCTGTTACATTCCATATAAGTGTCACGTAAGTGGGGTAAAAATTTAGTTGCACCATGCTGGGGGACAATTGGCCACCTAGTCCTACATGTTCATTTCAATACAGGGATGCACAAATTTGTCCACAAAATGGTGCATCACTGTGTTATGGGAATGATGGTGTGTTCCTGTGCCATTATTTACCCAACGGTGCACATCTATGACACATATGGAGCAACATGCGGCTTGTCGTCGCCTTGTTTACACAAAGCTGGCCATTGAGCGCCACAAGCCTCACAAGATATGACTATCTGCACGTGCATGGGGAACCATTTAAATGTGACACAGTGTCACTATCCAGCCTACTTTGATTTCTGGTTATTTTACAGCTCATCCGTTCTAGCATTAGATGCAACACTCATGACTCACTCACACAAAACACTTCAACACTACAAAGGACAGGAAAAATCACACTTACTGGATACATCTGGGTCCTCAAATCTTGCCACTTCGCCTATGGTGTAGGGGCAGGTCCTCCTGAGGGATATTGATAGAAAACCATGGTTAGTATCACATCACTGTCACTACTAGTGGACAACATATGGTAGTGTGTACTATTTCATAGGAGTGAGGTAATTATCCAGGTTGTGGACAGTGCAACAGACATACCACTGCAAACTCACATTGAGGCTGACACTGAGGTGAGTGAGAGCCATACTTCTGCACTCACACACTGCGCCTGAGACTCATGTAGTGCTGCACCATGCAACAACCATTTGTGGGCAATCTGTAGAAGATGGAACTACATGGAATGAGGGGGAGTTGGGAGACAGAGAAATGACACTACCCTTGTGCTCTGCAAGACAACTGACTCAGGTATACTGGCTTGTCCTGCAAGGCACACAGAGGCACTTTGTAGAGGACAAGCGGCAACATTTTTAGTCTTTTGATCAATTTAAATGCATTGAGTAATACATGATTGATGAGTCACAGTTGGGTGATGGCATCAAATGCCCCATTGCCAGTACCCCTAAGGCGGGTATGCCCTCTTTATAAACATAATGACAGGAATGATATATGTGAAAATCTGACAATGTTGAGCCATACATGAATTGCCGTACTTTGTTATCACAATCCACTTACATATGGCATGCTGGCGGTGTCTTGGCTTATCATACATGACACAATTCTGGGGCACAGATGTTGCCATGGCCCCTGAAATGTGTGACTTAGTGATGGATGTACATGGCTCACCTAACATCTGACTTGCATTGGTAAAATGGTAGGACATGTGAAGCCCATGTCTATACACGCACAGTGGCACTTCATTCTGGTTGCATGCAACCTGTCCACAAGCATTGCATGCAGCACACCAACACACATCTGCTACTGTCATTCAAGTGCAGTGAACAGTAATTAGTTTGCCAATGGGGGACTCACCAACAGGGCTATCAATCACCACACCAAAATGGTCCAGAAGATCCTGCTCCCGGGTCACCAGATCAGGCTAGCGATGCTTGAGCTGGTGATCGTTGCGACTGCTGTCGTACACTCGCTTCAGGTGGTGGAGCACCTTGCCTCACCGCAGTCACCTCACCTCCGTAGGGTAGTCCTGGATCACACGGTCACCCATCTCCAGCATCAATGGGAGGTAGTGGGCTACCAGCCACGCAAAGCCTCCAAGCTCCTCCTCCCCCATTCTGGTCTGCCTCCCCCTGCCAGACATTGCACTGGGATACAGCTTGAAAAGTAAAATGGTGTATATACAAATAAATGAGGAAAGGAAACTTAACACCAAAGAAATGTCTACCCCAACTAAACCATCTATACAACTACCCCAGAAAGACACCCCACAGCACAGTACAAGGTAAAATACAGTTGACACACAAATTCACCGACACTGGGACAAATAACAATCAAAAACAACAGAAAACACAACAGGAGGGACACCACAAGATACAAGATAGAGCAAGAAGACACCACCAACTCCAAGACACAACCACACAGTCAAACGAGGCACAGACTGTAAAGAGAAAGTGAAAGTACACCCACTGTACCATACCTGTAAACAGGATATCCTATTACATCACTTTCTGTGCCCTTGTGTCATGTTTTCTGTTATGCATGAATTTGTTTGACGCATCTGATATTTGCGTGAATTTTTTCTGGCGCATTACTTACGTGCGTCTTTTTATTATCACACTTTACCTATATGCATATATTTTACAATAAATCAGGATTGAAATGTGTGCAAAGGTGTAATTCATGCTAGGGGCCCATGGGCCGTGTACTTTGGGTTTGCAGATATTTTTGACGCATTAGCGTAGTTTTTTTGGACTCAGTTCCTGATTGCGTGATTTTGTCATTTGCTAATGGATGCACCCTGTATCTACATTATAATTGAATGGGCAGGGCTGCAGTTTGCCATTTTGTGTATGGCCCCATGTGGTAATCCATTTAACAATGTGATTTGTGTGTGATTAGTCTCTTACACCAATGTGTGTGTCACAGAATCAACAGCATGCAAATGTGTACACGTCATGCATTTGTATGTATGTGTGACAACAGTGTATCCACATATGTATGGCAGTCAGTACTAAGCAAGAGTCATGGTATGTAATCGTGAAATGTGTTCACTTACGTGCTGTGTGTTGTTGCCTAACAGAGCATCACATTTCAGACGACATGCACATCTTAGGCATTGTTGATGATGGCTGATGAATGAAATCTGCAAGTGTTACCCAACAAATGTCTCCATTTGTTGCTCTTGAGTATATGGATGGCTTATCTGTGTACTACACATATGTTGGACATGTGTACATATTTGTTACATACTGTGATTGACACACTCTGCCTACATTCCCAACATATAATGTATTGAACACAATAGACAGTTGAAATTCATGACATTTTGCATTGCAATAACAATTTATTTGTGGTGGACCAGCAGCCCTAGCTGCATATGTTCTCATCCATTCAGATGTGCATTCCACAGACCTGTCCGTCCAAAGTGTGAGGTCATGTGTACCCTGTGACAGGATTGAGGCCCATGGCATTGGTAGGAGTGATTTCCATGGATGTACTGCTCAGGATCCATTTCTCCCATTGCTTGTCATATCTAGCCTAATCATCTTTAGCATTGTCACCAATGATTTCCAACCCTTGGCACACATGCTCCATGCAGCCATTGCAACTCTCACACTGAGTTGTGTTAGTGCCCTGTTCAAACGTTATAGTATCACCATATTTTGACATCCACTGCCTCATGTGTGGCCCCCTTGTTTACCTCCTATTTGAACATGTTGTTGTTGTGTGTGATGAGCTATTGTTGGACAAGTTGGCAATGTGGATGTCATGAATATGTTGTGGTCCATAGACTGTGTTCTTCAGTTGTCACACTCAAGTGATGAGGCTAATTGTGATGTGTGTGGTGGTAGCAGTTCACTCTAACGCTTCACATGTGATGTTGTTTCAGTACTCTTCAGATTAGTGTTTGTGACATGCTCCCTGAGGTTAGACTCTTAATCCTAAAGTATATTTTTAGGAGATTGAAGACACCAAAGCCGGATTGTGTGAATAAGTGAGGTGTTTATTGACAAAATCTACAAGGTGAGGTATGTGATTATTGAGCGAAGAAGTTATCAACAATGTGCAGTCTGCAGCATATCCCAGCAGCTGTGTTGTGCTGCCTCCCCTTATTTTCTTCTCCACCATCCTCCTCCTCAGGCATGTCATCTACCTGCTTTTATTCTGTTGATACAAGCACAATATAAGGGAACGCTTATCCGCACACATATGTTGTGCAGGATGGCACATGTCATGATTATCTTTCAGACGATGTGTGCTTCCAGTGATGTCCAGGCACCTGAATCTGGACTTCAGGATGCCAAATGTCCTCTCCACAATAGTTTGTGTCCTCTGATGTCCCTCATTAAATGCACCCTCTGCTGATGTGCTTGGGTTGGGAAGTGAATTCATTATCCATGGCTGTATGCCATAACCCTGATCCGCTGAAATAGATTAAAGGAGTAATTTGTTGTTAGGGCTTGGAACAGGTATGTAATGTAGAATGGCAATTGACATTAAGAGTTGGTTGTGGCTCATTTGTATTAATGGTTTTGTGTGAGTTACTATCCTTGTGTAATGTTTCCTCGGCACTAGGTTGTTGGACATGACAATCTTGTGTGTGGCTCAAGGACATGGAACATATGATTAGGATTTCACACTGATAGTCATTATGTACGTACCATACGTTATGTAGTGCACCTTTGTATCAGTGTGGTAGCACTACAGAGTCTGGACATCCCATCCCTTTTGACATGTTTCATTGAAGATGAGGTGTGACACTATGGTCCTTTGAAATTGGTTAGTGAGAATGCACTACATATCTCCAAAATTAGCTGCACTGTCCTTCAACATTTCAACTATGCAAGAATGCTCCATGTGTGACTTCTTACTTGGCAACCCTTTGTTGTCCCCTGTGCTAGATGCTCATGTGCAGCCGTGCACCAACAATACCTAGCCTGCACCAGGGTACTTGGCTAGCTGCCTTGTGGCGGTGGATGTATCTGTGCAGGACGGTACACAGCCCTGTACATATACTTTTTCGATGGCCAATTGCTTTTTTGTGTGTGCTGCAGTGTGCAGCATGCATTGGTGCCACATTCAGCTGAGTTATTAGCACAGTCTACTTCCTTTTTGCAACCTGCATACCGCACCCCTGGTATGGTATTTGTTGATGACACTTCCTCAGGTTTTAGGGGATAGCTACATGTGAGTCGGCATCATCATGCTATGTTTCTTGTGGTGACAGTTCAGCAGCAAGTAACATTGCATATCCCTTCCACGCTACATACAGCATGGGAGGGTGGCCAATTTACAATGTGGCTTCAAGTCATTATGAAATGTTCATCTGCCAAGATGTACATACAGTGCAGGCCGTGATTATGGAACTGTAGGCTATGACATTGTTCCCTTGGTGTTCCTGAGTGGCAGCTAATGTTTGAGTCAGCCATGAGGTGTCCAAGGGTGTGTATCCCATTGTCACAGGATGATCAAAATAACTAGCAGCGTCTCTCCTATCTTCCTAAACATAAATGAACATTTATTCGGTTGATACAAGCACAGTGCAGGCTCTGGGATGGAGTTCAGCTACTTGGCACATGTGTTGCCTTGGCACAGTGCATGTGAGGTTAGTCATGTCATGTTTTCTCCTGCTGGGTCCCACTATGACATCCATGATATGCACTGTCTGACTGTGTCTCTGCCCCTTGTTAGGCCATTTATTGTATCTGGTACAGACACAATGGTGTTGTGAGTCAGTGAGTGTTGCATGTGAGGTTGCACTACAGTAGGTGTGGTACCACTTCTGACACGTCTGGCACATGGAATGTGATGGGCATTGATCGTGTATTCCTATGTGTGTGAGTCAATGTGTCAGGCAGATGTCTCTGCACACTACAGGTAAGTTAGGTATGTGTTGATGAGATGCAGTTGTTATAGGTGCAAGTTGTGTGGTGTTTGATATTTGTTCTGGCAGTGGTTTGCACGGCATGACATGAGGAATCTGTGCCAATGTGGAAGTTACATGACATGGGCATGGTGTATGTCTTTGACATTTCTGTGCTATTCTTTGTTTGGTGTTGTGTGTGTGATGTGTATGTAGTGGGCAACCTGAGGGCACTTGTAGTGGTCTGTGTAGCTCTGCTGTTGTCTAAGGGTACATGTCTGCACCTGTCCTTCCTGTGATGTACCTGTCAAGTTGTGGGTGTGTTACATACATGTGGATGTATGTATTAGTATTGTACACTGATTGTACTGTACTGTAGCATGGTGCATATTTGTTATCTCCTGCACATGTGTGTTACCCTGGCCATATGTTACTGGAGTGGTGTATACCTTGTGTGGTTTGTTGTGTTATGTGTACATTACTAGATTTGCTGACTTACCCACAAGTAGCCCATTAACAAATTGTCCTTCCTGGAATTGTTCATTGATCCTGCTGTGCGGACTATGAAGGCGTCATGGACACTCCCAGGATACTTGTCAAAAATGTTTATGAATAATCCACGGTGGTCCACTGTGCCCTGTACATTAATTAAATGTGTGTGCTTGTGATTCCGTTATAAGTGCTTTGTTGCTGCAGGTGGTACGAGCCGGACATGGGTGCAGTCAATTGCACCTAGCACATCCAAAAAGCCATGGTTTTAGTAGAACCCCTGTTTGTTCTCCTGCTGCTTTTGCTGGGTATTGGGAAAGCTGATGTGGCCGGGTGTCAGGGAGATAATGGCCTCTAACACCTTTGGCAGAGAATGCAGAGAACGAGGGCTGTGAGACACCAGCAACCAGGGCAACCATTGTTTGGAATGAGCCACTTGCCAGCATGTGCAGGACAGCGAGCAGCTTTGTAATAGGCGGTATGTTGTGTGTGGTCTGCAAGCTGGCTGCAATTTGTGGCTCAATGTGGTGCAGCAGGTGTAGTATGGCTTGCCAGTTGAGTCTGGAGGTCCCAATAATGTCTAGGTCCCTGAGACAAGGAGGGTTGTCCTGGCTCTGAAGACCCTCTCCTGCCTTCTGCATTGCCTTTGAGTTCCGCATTGTCATGGTGGTGTGTGCAGGAGTTGTTCCTGTCCTCTGTGCTGTCTCTCAAGCTGTATCAGTATCCCCTCCATCTTCTGTCGGTTGTAATGTTGCTTCTGTGTGTTCTCCTTTAGTAGTGGTGTGTTGGCCTCATTTTAACTCCTGCCCTGACCCAGTCGTGAAATGTTGGCGCAAATCGTAGCTAGCCTCGTTTTTTGGGTCCGCCTCCCACCTGTGTGTCATTTTTGCCTGGGTGGTTAAATACGTGCTAGGGTGTTTGAGTCATTTTTTGGGCAGGAACGCCTACCTTCCATCTCATTGACTCAAGGAGGTTTCACACATCTGAAAAATGACATTAACACCAAAAATTTGACACTAGACAGGTCTAGTGTCAAAATATAAATATGGCGTTGGGTTTGCTCTGAATTAGCGTAAAAATAAATTATGCGATTTCAGTGCAAAGTAAGTATAAATATGCCCCTAAGGGCCTGATTTATGAAAAGTTAGTGCCACCTTTGCGTCATGTTGCATTTTAGGGGGCGATGAGCTCTACGAGCTTTTCAAGACACTGCCTAACACCGGCGGTGATGAAGATTTTGATGCTGCAATGGATGCTCTCAATCGATATTTTGACCCCCAGCTCAACCCCGATTATGAGAGATTCAAGCTAAGGCAGGCTAACACAGAGTCGGTGGACATGTTCTACACACAGCTGCGCAAGCTTCCAAGCACCTGCACAGGCCTCAAGCAGCACTAGGAAATAAGGGCCCAGATAATCCACAGGTGCCACTCCAACTTACTGCAAAAGCTCATTTTGCGACAACCGGGCATCTCGCTGGACGAAATCCTGATCTTGGCTCGATCCCACAAGCTCCCCAACAGCCATGCAGAAGACATGGCAGCTGCCCTGGGGCAGTCTGCCCCAGTTCTGATATCAATGAAGCAGGCCCCAGTAAAGGAGGAACAGGCTGACGTCCTCCAAGGATGCCAGAACACCCTGCGACCGCCTCGCCCCAGAGACTGGACGAGAAAGGCTGTGGAAACTGTGGCTTTGACCACAAGACACTGGGGGTGTGCCCGATGAAGGGGAAGACCTGCTCCAAATGTGCAAGCTGAACCATTTCGCTAAGGTCTGTCGAGGGGGGTGGCCCAGGCTCTGGGCCATGTCGGTTAGAAGAGATACGGTATGGC
This sequence comes from Pleurodeles waltl, assembly GCF_031143425.1. NCBI lineage: Eukaryota > Metazoa > Chordata > Amphibia > Caudata > Salamandridae > Pleurodeles > Pleurodeles waltl. Next base: position 1,021,964,722 of record NC_090444.1, on the reverse strand, counting down.
AAGTGGCGCCTGTCAAAGATATAGGAGCGACCACCTTGGAGACCTGCCTGGGAGGAGCCCAATATGAAGACAAAGAGGGCGAGGATATCTTTGTCATCTCATTTTCAGGAAAGACCGAGCCGAAATGACAACCTCTGTCTGTGTGCACCGAGAACAACGGTGCCCCAGTAACAGCTGTCATTGACACCAGCACCTCCATAAATGTCATGGACATGGAACAGTAAAACAAACTGTCACTGCTGTCCCCCCTTAAGCTTTGCCGCACCAAGATCTATACATATGGGGGCCAAGACCCGATACCCCTCAGAGGGGCAATTGAGGTAGTCATCAGCAATTTCCACCACTCATCAAGAGCAAGAGTCTACTTTGCTGAGGGGAGGAAAGGGACCGTGCTGGGGCGCCATACGGCCGAGGACCTTGAACTGCTATTTTTTGCATGACAGATACACGACTCCCACACAGAGGCCATACTGGCAATGTTCCTGTGACTCTTCAGGGGGCTAGGCAACCTCAAAGGAAAGCAGTTCCAGCTGCACGTTGACCCTGCGGTAAAACCTACCACCTTGAGGCATCAATGTGTGCCATTCCATCTGTGGCCTCTGGCAGAAGAAGAACTCCAGTCTATCGAAGAACAACGGATTATCGAAAAGGTAACTGGCCCAATCCCCTAGGTATCACTCCTCGTAATTGCCGCAAAGCCAAAACAACAAGGGGCCGTCCGCCTGTGCGTGGAAATGCGGGTGCCCAACGAGGCCACCAAGCGGGAGCACCAAATCACACCCAGAATGGACAACATCATTGGGGACCTCAATGGAGCCCAATGGTTCTCTAAGTTAGACCTGAACTCAAGGTATCACCAGCTGGAGTTGACTCTAGAGAGCACCACATTTTCCACACATTTGGGGCTCCGCCACTACAAGCAGCTCAGTTTCGGGGTCTCCTCAGCCGCCAAAATATTCCAGAACGCCATCAGAGAGACTTTGTTGGAACTACTGGGTGTTATCAACTTCAGTGAGGACATCCTCCTTTTATCTGAAACTCTTCAGGAACACCATCGGCGCCTGCGATCCATGCTCCAAAGACTTTCAGATGCTGGTCTAACACTGCAGAAGAAGAAGTGCGCATTCTACCACAACTCCCTCTGTTCCTTCAGATGCATCTTCTCAAAAGATGGATTGTAGGTTGACCCCAGGAAAATAGACACTATTGAAGGAGCCTCTGTTCCCCATAGCACCACGCAAGTAAGGAGTTTTCTTGGCATGGCAGCATACTGTGGGAGGTTCCTTCCCAGACTGGCCACCATGGCTGAGCCTCTGCGGCAGCTCACAAAGGTAGAGTACAAGTGGGAATTGGGCACAATGCCAACTGAGCTTTCAATGCCATCAAGAGGGTGCTGTTAGACAAGCTGACCATGGCCTATTTTCATCTGCAAAGGAGAACAGAAGTGGTGGTGGATGCCAGCCCCGTAGGGCTTGGTGCGGTCTTGCTCCAGAAACAACGCCACCAAGAGTGGACCCCGGTGGCCTATGCAAGAGATGGAGGCCCGGTATGCCCAGATAAAGAGGGAGGCGCTTGCCATTGAGTGGGCCTGTGAACACTTCCACTTGTATTTGTGCAGGCACAAATTTTGTGTGGTCACAGACCACAAGCCACTAGTATCCCTCTTCGCTGGCACCGTCAGGCTTGCCCCGCAGAGGATCAAAAGGTGGACAGTACTACTCCAGCCATACAGGTTTTAAAGTCGTCTACTGACCAGGAGTTAACAACCTAGTGGACTATTTTTTGCTACATTCCCCAACTGTCATCGTTTGTTGAATCTGAAGGGGAGGAAGAGGAGAGGATGGAGAGTTTTGTGAGCATGGTGGTCCAGTTGGCATGCCTCACAGCTCAGATGGTGCCGGAGATCGCCGGCGCCTCCTGTGAGGACACCATCATTGTCAAGGCCATGGAAGCATTGGCGAATCAACAGTGGAAGCGTTTCTTGGATGGGGCAAGGCTACTCGATCTGGAGGAACGCAAGGCAATGCAGCTGGTGTGGAGGGTGAGATCCAAACTGTCAGTGAGTCCGGAGAGACTCTTACACCGAGGCCAGCAGCTAGTGATAATGTGGTGTCTACAAGGTCGGGTGGTGGAGCTGGCGCATCAGGGGCGCCAAGGGACCGCAAAGACCAAAGCTCATCTCAGAAGCAAAGTGTGGTTCGCAGGGATGGATGCTGTGGTCGACAAGTGGGTGAGGAAGTGCCACCCCTATCTCATAACCGCCCGGGACCCACCCCCTGCTCCCGTGGTGACCGAACCGCTGAGCACGCTACCCTGGCCGGTGCTGGAAAAGACATTCGCTCTGCTGGGCCTACCGGACGAAGTTTGGATGGATAACGGCCCCCCTTTCCATGGGCAGGAATTTCAGGAATATCTACAGTCTCTGGCCATAACTCACCACCGAATTACCACTCATGGGCCTCAAGCAAATGGTGACGTCGAGATGTCGTGCCCTACGTATAGGAGTGGCTCAAGGGGAGTATGCAGAACGGTGTCTGCACAAACTCTTGAGAACATACCAGCAGATGCCCCACAGCACAACTGACTGTGCCCCAGCAGCCCTGTTGTTTAGGCAGTCACTTCGTAACAGCATCCTCGCGGATGAGCAGTGGCAACGAGTGACACTTGATATGGCTGGGAACCAAGGGAAGAGGCTACGAACAAACCTGAAGGCAAGTGAGAGTCGGTGAGCGAGACACCCAGATTTGCAGGTGGATGAACCTGTCATTCTGAAGGATCGTCATCCTGGGTGGAAATTCAGGACTCCTTTTGAATACTATGTCTGGATGGTGGAGAAAGTGGAAGGGACCATGATAACTGCCAGTAGGAAAAGGCGGTGTGTCACCCGTAATGTCTCATGGTTCAAAAGGGTGGTGTTGACGGATGGTGTGCCAATGCCAGGCCCGAGATGAGGGTGATGTGGACACCGAAGGCAATGACTCGCAGCTGGCGGGCCATGATGAAGCTCGACCGGAAAGCAGAGGTAGTGCCTCACAGGAATCCCCGAGACCTCCTCACTCTGAAATGTTGACACTGGGTATGTATGCTTCTGCTCATCCTTCTGTCTCTTTCCCTCTCCCTCTGTCTGGTATTTTTTTGGATTGCTGAAGTTGTTGTTGTTTGAAATTAAAATAGGGGAGGGATGTAGAGAGCCCTCCGTGCTCTCCTATACTTTGTTGCCTTCCACGCCTGGAAGGCTGAGCATCAGCCCAGAGCTTATAAAATAAAGTAGCCGGCCGGCCCTCGAGGTCAGACAGCACAGATAGCAACACCGTGCGTGTGTCCATCTTTGCCGCTTCCCGCAACAGTGTCCTGCGTATCGCCGCACGTAGGCCAGAGGTGCCCCTCTACAAATACTAACATCTCACTAGAATTCGACCATTATTTTCAGGTTTTTTTTAAAGGAAGATTGTCAATTTCCTTAAAGGGCTGTGACCAAGAATTTCCTAAATTGGAAGTATATACTATAAGTGAGCTTCCATTCATTTTTAGTTTTCTAAAAGGGATGCAGACAAAAATAATTAATGACGAAGAATACCTAATTTTATGGTTTGTATAAGGTAATGAAGCCCTTAAGAAAACACATTTTTTGTAGGACCATGTTATGCATCACACAAAGCTTCTCAAAGGAGATACACTCTTCCAACAATAGCCAATGTAAACTGTAGCATACAGAGGTAGCATGATCGTTTTACCCTAAATTAAGGATTATCTATGCTGCTGCCTTTAGCAAACCTTGCATCTCTTATAGAATATTATTTGTGGCAACAAATAAGTACAGTGTGGATAATCCAGATGCAATAACATAGGTGAAAAATTAGCTTTAACTTTTTTGGAGGAAACTGATAAATTAAGAAGCATTTTAACCCCTTGAGGGCCATGGATGTAATGGTTACGCCATGGCTGTGCCTCTCAGGCACCACAGACTTAACCATTACATCCGTTTACCGGCCCTCTGGGGAAGCGCTAGCGCTGCCCTTGAGGGCCAACCCCCACCACTCAGGTCAGGGCTGGAAGGAGAATCGCTTCCCCTTCCACCCCCGACTCCCCCAGTGACATCAGATGACATCAGCACGCAATCACATGCCGACCTCATCAGAGGTCACCGCCCATCGCGCTATAAGAATACTTCCAGTGCGATGCAGAAGAGAAATACAAAAGCATTTCTCTTCCGCTCGGGAGGAGGGGGCCAGAAGAGACATAAAAGGAAAGGAAAGGCCTTTCCTTTCCTTTCATATCTCTGCAAGCATTTCTGCTGCTCGATCTGTTGAGTGGCCCTTTGGGCAAGGCCTGCTCCCCAGGGGGGCAAATATTTTTAGGCCAGCCTAATATAATTAGGCCGATCTGCCACCGGGGGGGGGGCAGAAAACCCCTAGACACCAGGGATATATATTTTTTTCTTTTATGTGTAGGGAGTGACCCCTTAGGTAAGGGGTGCACCTTTGGGGCTGAATTGTTTTTAGGCCATTTCTGCCCCCCCGGGGCAGATCGGCCTAATATAATTAGACTGAACTGCCCCCGGGGGGGGCAGAAACAACTAGACAACAGGAAGTTTTTTTTTACTATACTGACGCATAAGGGGAGCGGCCCCTTGGGCAAGAGCCACAAAACCGGGGGGCCAAATTATTTTTAGGCCATTTCTGCCCCCCCTCGGGCAGATCGGCCTAAAATAATTATGCTGATCTATACCCCTAGACACCAGGGATAAAAAAACAATTGTTTATTTATTTATTTTTTTATGTGGGGGAGCCAAATTATTTTTAGGCCATTTCTGCCCCCCCGGCCGCAGACTGGCCTATCTGCCCCCAAATGGCCTAATTATATGAGGCCGAAGCCACTAGACACCGGGGATTTTGTTTATATATACTAACCCATCAGGGGAGCGGCCCCTTGGACAAGGGCAGCTCCCCGGGGGAGGGGAACATTTTTAGGCCTTTTTTGCCCCCACCCGGAGGCAGATTGGCCTAATATAATTAGGCTGATCTGCCTCCAGGAGGGGGCAGAAACCTCTAGACACCAGGGATATATATACATATATTTATTTACTTTATGTTTCTATGTATGGGAGCGACTCCTTCTGCAAGGGTCGCTCTCCTGGGGGGGGGGAATAGTATTTAGGCCATTTCTGCCCCCCTTCAGGAAGCTCAGCCTATTTTTGTTAGGCCAATCTGCCTCCAAGGGGGGCAGAAACCACTAGACACCAGAGATTGGTGTGTGTGTATGTGTGTGTTTTGTTTGGGGGACAGCCCCTTAGGGCAAGGGTCGCTCCCGATGGGGCCACATTACTGTTGGCCATATCTGCCCCCTATGGGGGCAGATCAGCCTATTTTTGGAAGGCCCATCTGCCCCCAAGGCGGGCAGAAAGTCCACTAGAGACCAGGGAAGATTTTTTGGGGGGAAAATAAGAGGGTGGGCGTATGGCCATACCCCCACCCCAAATAAATGGGACCAAAGTTGTTCTGCCCACCAGTGGGCAGATGGGGCAATTACCCCCGATCCACACCCGGGGGGGCAGAAAGTCTACTAGATGCAATGGAATTTGAAAAAAATAAAAAATAAAGGGGTGGTGGCTACCAAACAGTGTGGGCCTGGTTATGCCCCCAACCCAACTGAAGTGGGTGACAGTCTTTCAGCTCTACCCCCGCACACTAAAACATTTTATCCCATGGCAAGCAAGAGGACATTTGATTATTTTGGGTTTTGGTTTTACATTTGGGCCATGAGAGCTTGGTAACTCTCAAAATCGTCCCACTTGGAATGGTGAGGGCTGCACTTTTTTGACTTTGGGACGCTACCATGTTGAAAAATCCACAAGACCTAGACACATCTGAAAACTAAACATCTGGTTGATTCCATGGTGGTGTGCTTCACATGCACCTGCACCATTTTCTTACCCACAATGCCCTGCAAACCTCCAGCTTTGCTGGAAATCACAAATTTTCCCCACATTTTTGTGATGGAACCTTCTGGAATCTGCAGGAATCTACAAAATTCCTACCACCCAACATTGTCTCATCTATACCGATAAAAATTCTGCTGCACTTGTCAGCCTAAAAATGTTTTTTTTACAAACTGCCCTTTTGGACCCGCTTTGGTTCTCCCTCAATTTTGACATGTTTTTGGCTCTTCCCTATCACAGGCACTTGGCCCACCTACACAAGTGAGGTATCATTTTTACTGGGAGACTGAGGGGAACGTTGGGTGGTAGGAAATTTGTCCTGTTGCCGTGATCCCACACAGAAATTTGAGAAAAAAGTGATTCCAGGGTGGTGTGCTTCACATGCACCTGCACCATTTTCTTACCCACAATGCCCTGCAAACCTCCAGCTTTGCTGGAAATCACAAATTTTCCCCACATTTTTGTGATGGAACCTTCTGGAATCTGCAGGAATCTACAAAATTCCTACCACCCAACATTGTCTCATCTATACCGATAAGAATTCTGCTGCACTTGTTAGCCTAAAAATGTTTTTTTTTACAAACTGCCCTTTTGGACCCGCTTTGGTTCTCCCTCAATTTCGACATGTTTTTGGCTCTTCCCTATCACAGGCACTTGCCCCACCTACACAAGTGAGGTATCATTTTTACTGGGAGACTGAGGGGAACGTTGGGTGGTAGGAAATTTGTCCTGTTGCCGTGATCCCACACAGAAATTTGAGAAAAAAGTGATTCCAGGGTGGTGTGCTTCACATGCACCTGCACCATTTTCTTACCCACAATGCCCTGCAAACCTCCAGCTTTGCTGGAAATCACAAATTTTCCCCACATTTTTGTGATGGAACCTTCTGGAATCTGCAGGAATCTACAAAATTCCTACCACCCAACATTGTCTCATCTATACCGATAAGAATTCTGCTGCACTTGTTAGCCTAAAAATGTTTTTTTTTACAAACTGCCCTTTTGGACCCGCTTTGGTTCTCCCTCAATTTCGACATGTTTTTGGCTCTTCCCTATCACAGGCACTTGCCCCACCTACACAAGTGAGGTATAATTTTTACCGGGAGACTGGGGGGAACGTTGGGTGGTAGGAAATTTGTCCCGTTGCCATGATCCCACACAGAAATTTGAGAAAAAAGTGATTTTTTAGCTAAATTTGAGGATTTTCGGAGGATTCTGGGTAAGAAAACATTGGGGGATCCACGCAAGTCCCACCTCCCTGGGCTGCCTTGGGTGTCTAGTTTTCAGAAATGTCTGGGTTTGGTAGGTTTCCCTAGATGGCTTCTGAGCCCAGGACCAAAAACGCAGGTGCGCCACCTGCAAAAACAGGTAATTTTGTATTTGATCATTTTTATGTGTCCGGATAGTGTTTTTGGGCATTTCCTTAGGCCTAACCACACAAGTGAGGTACCATTTTTATTGGGAGACTTGGGGGAATGCTGGGTGGAAGGAAATTTGTGGCTCCTCTCAGATTCCAGAACTTTTTGTCACCGAAATGAGTGGAAAAAGTGTTTTTTTTACCACATTTTGAGGTTTGCAAAGGATTCTGGGTAACAGAACCTGGTCAAATCCCCACACATCACCCCATCTTGGATTCCCCTAGGTGTCTAGTTTTAAAAAATGTGCAGGTTTGCTAGGTTTCCCTAAGTGCCGGCTGAGCTAGAGGCCAAAATCCACAGCTAGGCACTTTGCAAAAAACAGCTGTGTTTTCTGTGGGAAAATATGATGTGTCCACGTTGTGTTTTGGGGCATTTCCTGTCACGGGCGCTAGGCCTACCCACATAAGTGAGGTATCATTTTTATTGGGAGACTTGGAGAAACGCTTGGTGGAAGGAAATTTGCAGCTCCTCTCAGATTCCAGAACTTTCTGTCACCAAAATGAGAGGAAAAAGTGTTTTTTTGACAAATTTTGAGGTTTGCGAAGGATTCTGGGTAACAGAACCTAGTCAGAGCCCCACAAGTCTCCCCATCTTGGATTCCCCTAGGTGTCTAGTTTTAAAAAAAGGCTCAGGTTTGTTAGGTTTCCCTATGTGCCGGCTGAGCTATAGGCCAAAATCTACATCTAGTCACTTTGCAAAAAACATATCAGACTTCAATGTAAAAATGTGATGTGTCCATGTTGTGTTTCCTGTCGCGAGCATTAGGCCTACCCACGCAAGTGAGGTACCATTTTTATCGTGAGACTTGGGGAAACACAGACTAGCAAAACAAGTGTTACTGTCCCTTGGCTTTCTCTACAGTTTTTCCTTCCAAATGTAAGACATTTGTGTAAAACAGACTTCTATTTGAGAAATGCCCTGTAATTCACATGCTAGTATGGGCACCCCGGAATTCAGAGATGTGCAAATAACCACTGCTTCTCATCACCTTATCTAGTGCCCATTTTGGAAATACAAAGGTTTTCTTGATACCTATTTTTCGCTTTTTATATTTCAGCAAATGAATTGCTGTAAACCCCGTATAGAATGAAAACCCATTGCAAGGTGCAGCTCATTTATTGGCTCTGGGTACCTAGAGTTCTTGATGAACCTACAAGCCCTATATATCCCCTTAACCAAAAGAGTCCAGCAGACGTAACAGTATATTGCTTTCAAAAATCTGATATCGCAGGAAAAAGTTACAGAGTAAAACGTGGAGAAAAATTGCTTTTTTGTCCACCTCAATTTCAATATTGTTTCATTTCAGCTGTTATTTTCTGTAGGAAACACTTGTAGGATCTACACAAATTACCCCTTGCTGAATTCAGAATTCTTTCTACTTTTTAGAAGTGTTTAGCTTTTTGGGATCCAGCATTGGTTTCACACCCATTTCTGTCACTAACTGGAAGGAGGTTGAAAGCACAAAAAATAGTAAAAATGGGAGATGTCCCAGTAAAATGCCAAAATTATGTTGAAAAATTGCGTTTTCTGATTCAAGTCTGCCTGTTCCTGAAAGCTGGGAAGATGATGATTTTAGCACTGCAAACCCTTTGTTGATGCCATTTTCAGGGAAAAAAATCACAAGCCTTCTTATGCAGCCCTTTTTTTAAAAACAAAACAAACTTTGTGCTGTATTTTGGCTAATTTCTTGGTCTCCTTCAGGGGAACCCACAAAGTCTGGGTACTTCTAGAATCCCTAGGATGTAGGAAAAAAAGACGCAAATTTGGTGTGGGTAGCTTATGTGGACAAAAAAGTATGAGGGCCTAAGTGCGAACTGCCCCAAGTAGCCAAAAAAAGGCTTGGCACCTGAGGGGGAAAAGGCATGGCAGCGAAAGGGTTAAATCAAGCAGAAATGGTACAGTCTAGTATACAGTGTCTTGCACTGTTCACTATTGCATAATGAGGGAATCATCCTACCACACCCACAGTTTTCCAAATCTTTGAATGGAGGGTGGTGTCTCAACCTGTTCTGATGGGCAGGGAAATGGAGAAAGTGACCAAACAAGTATGATATCTTGTTTACTCAGATTTAATTTCAGCTGTTTTAATTACATCTAATAATTAATGTTGTGTAAAATTTTGCTAGAGTGGGCTCCATCATTGGAAGCTGGTGAAACAATTTTAAAAGTCAGCTTTGAATCAATATTACATGCAGTGAAAGGGAAATGCAGATTTTCCTTATATGTTCGTAGATAAATGTTAAAAGGTGTTTCTGATAACACAGTTCCGTGGTGGACCCAACATTCTACATTTTTTTTCAAGCTGTGTGAGGAGAAAATCCCACCTAGACACAAGCGCACCCCCTTCCCATAGTCAATTAATCTACATGTCATGATTTAATTATTCTTGGTGTCGGAAACTGATGACAGATCAAAACAAATCAGTGGCTTCCACCTTCATCATCCATCATTTTGCAGAGACCATCCCTTAGGGTAGTTATCACTGACACTGTACGGTGAGGTGATCTAGATATTGCCTGTTTTTATGGCTGGAATTTCTTTCATACATTTCGGAAGGTGACTTATTCCTAATTGTTATAAGAAGTATAACACATAATTCAGGTTGATAATTGATCATAGATTTGTATGGTTTGAAGGAACAGCCTAGGTGTTTTTAATATTTGTGTATCATTGACGTTCAAACTGAAGAAACAAGCGGTGATTAATGGTCTGGGTCAGGCTAGGGACCGCTTCAGGGAAGAGAAAGATAGATTTCAGTATTTTAGTCATTAATGTCGAGTGGTGATTCCATTCTTTTACATAATAATTTTGCTGTGTCTTATTATCCTGTTTCATATGTCCAGAGTGCAACAGGTCAAAAGTAAAATCTGTTTCTTCCATTTTTCTCCAACCACAATCAATGAGGGTCATTTTAGGCTACATTAGTTGTGCCCTTCCGATGGGGAGTCTAGTGTTTCACAACACCAGGCTATGTAATGGTCTATGTCCATTTTACATTTTTATGTGTTTAAAATGCAAATCGTAGTTCCTTTTTTTATTTCACATCATCTCTTTCGTTTCCTTTCACCAGGAAGTGCCTGGCTTCATCTTACAGCTAATGATTTTTTATTGATATACAATTTACACTGTAATGTATTTCGATTTTCTAGGGATTTTGATTACATTCTTTTAATATAGTTTACCTATTTCCTTTGATTTCAGTTCTGTTGTTCTGTTTTCTACCCCTCACACTCTTTCCCACAGGTTTGTGGTTCAATGTGGTGTCACAGTAGGGGAACGTCCGACTCTCCATTGGCTCCCCACCTCATCAAGAGGGCCCCATACAGCCCACAACCAATGACTATCCATGAGATATGGGAGACTCAGAGGCCCCTCATCTTATTCTGCAGGGGATCTCATCATTCTGAGCTACACCTCGGATAATAGGAGAAATCCATTCCTTCAGCCACCTCCCTCAGTTCCCTTGTCACAACAGAAGCCAGCCATTTTAGGCATTTGCAGTAAGGTCATGTGAATGCTTGTTTATTATAATTTTCCATAGCTGAGACCATGAACTCTGCCTGTGATTGTAGGTCAGCAATCTGGCTATAAACTACGTGTAATAACTTTACAGACTTAGGCCCTCATTCTGAACATGGCGGCAATCACTGCTCCGCTGGCGGTAACTACCGCCAACAGGCTGGCGGACCGGACTGCCAAATAATGAAGCACATGAGAAACAAGTAGCGGTCTGTTAGAAATGGGGTCTTTGGTTGGCAGTCAGGTTACCCCCTGTCCAAGCAAGGACCCTCACTCTAGTCAGGGTACATCACACACAATCCAAATTATCCTGTGCCCACCCTCTGGTAGCTTGGCACTGAGCAGTCAGGCTTAACTTAGAAGGCAATGTGTAAAGTATTTGTGCAATAAATCATGCAATAACACTATAAAGCACCACACTAGGTTTAGAAAAATATATAGGCCCTCATTTCAACCTCAGCGGTCTCCTCCAGAGACCGGCGAGGTACCGCCGGGCCGAAGACCGCCAGTTTTGGCGGTCTTCCGCCAACCATATTATGACTGCTGGCAACCCTCCGGCCTTTTTTGGACGTAGAGCCACCAGCAGCCATACTGGCGGTCGGCGGTGAAGTGGAGGCTGCTCCACCGTCACTGCCTCGTCATCAGAACACCGCCTACCGTAATACGACTCAGTATTCGGCGTGGTGGTGTTCTGGTGACTGGGTGCTGGTGACGGAGCAGCCCCATGGATCCCCTTCCCTCCCGGAAGATCACCGGACCAGGTGAGGTGATCGTCCGTTAGGGGTGGGGGGGTGTTGTGTGGTGTGTGCATGCATGGGGGTGTGCGTGTGAGTATATAGAGGGGTTGTGTGAGTGTGCATATGCATGCAGGGGGTGTAATGTGTGTAGTGGAAATGTAACATGTATGTATGTGTGCATGTGTGCATGTATGTGCGTGCGTGAGTGGTGTGAGCGTGCGTGTAGGGGAGTCTAGGGGTATTTGTGGGGGTTTTAATGGGGTCAGGGGTGGGGAGGGGTCCTACTACCTTTGGGGGGTGCTAGGGGGGTCTTGGGTGTTAAGGATGGACTCAGGGTGAGGGGTGAGGTGGAGACCCCAATCAGTGGCAGGGAATGAATTCCTTTGCACTGATAGTACATATCGCCATGGATTTCGTGGCAGTTGAAAACCCCACGAAATCCATGGCGGTATGCGGGGTCCTAATACCGCCGGCGGACTAGTGACGGCCGCCGGGCTGGAGACCGCTGTCTCCAGCCTGGCAGTCGTTACCGCCGTAGCTGACGGTGCGGGACATTGGCGGTTTGGCATATGCCAAACTGCGAATGTCATAATGGGGCGGTAATGACCGCTGGCCTGTTTGCGGTCTTACCGCCCTATTTGCACCATCCGCCAGGGTTGTAATGAGGGCCATAATATTTATCTGGATATTTGCAGGTCAAAATGTTCAAAGATGCATTAAGTAAATGTAGAGATATCACTGAAAGTGATATAAAGTGTCTTAAGTCTTTTGAAAGCAAACAAAGGGGGTGATTCCGAGTTTGGCTGGCGGCGCAATCCGGCACAAGCGGAGTATAAATATGGCCCAAAGAGTCCAGTTGCAAGAGTGAAGTCTTTTTGGTCCTGAGACTTCAGGGAACAGGAGGCAAGCTCTATCCAAGCCCTTGGAGAGCACTTCTTCACCACAGCCAGAGAGCAGCAAGGCAGCAGGCAAACAGCAAAGCAGCAGCCCTTCACAGAAAGCAGTCAGGTGAGTCCTTTGGCAGCCAGGCAGTTCTTCTTGGCAGGATACAGGTTCTGGTTCCAGTTTTCTTCTACAGGAAGTGTCTGTGTGGTAGAGTGTCTACCCCAAGGAGTGTCTAAGTTAGTAGGGTCAGAGACCCTGCTTAAATACCAAATATGCCTTTGAAGTGGAGGAGACTTCAAAGAGTGGCTTAGAAGTGCACAAGGTCCCCTTTCAGTTCCATCCTGTCTGCCAGGGTCCCAGTAGGGGGTGTGTCAGTCCTTTGTGTGAGGGCAGGCTACTGTCCTTTGACATGTAAGTGTCAAGCCCTCCACCCTCCCAACCCAGGAAGACCCATTCAAAATGTAGATGTATGCTAGTGAGCCTGAGTATCCTGTGTTTGGGGTGTGTCTGAGTGAATGCACAAGGGAGCCGTCAACTAAACCTAGCCAGACGTAGATTGGAAGGCACAGAAGGATTTAAGTGTAGAGAAATGCTCACTTTCTAAAAGTAGCATTTCTAAAATAGTAATATAAAATCCAACTTCACCAGTCAGTAGGATTTTGTGTCACCAGACTGGCCATACTAAATATGATCTTCCCACTCCTTTCAGATCAGCAGCTACCACTCAAAGCAATGTATGAGGGCAGTTTCAGTGTTAGCCTATGAAGGGAGCAGGCCTCACAGCAGTGTAAAGACGAATTTAGGAGTTTTACACTACTAACACATGTAAACTATATAAGTACATGTCCTGCCTTTGGCCTACACATCACCCTGCCCTATGGGTTACCTAGGGCATACTTTAGTGGTGTCTTATATGTAGAAAAAGGGGAGTTTTAGGCTTGGCAAATACTTTTAAATGCCAAGTCGCATTGGCAGTGAAACTGCACACACAGGCCTTGCAATGGCAGGCCGGAGACAAGGTTAAGGGGCTACTTAAGTGGGTGGCACTATCAGTGCTGCAGGCCCACTAGTAGCATTTAATCTACATGCCCTGGGCACATATAATGCAGTCTACTAGGGACTTATAAGTAAATTAAAAGTCCAATTGGGTATGTGCCAATGTCACCATGTTTTAAGGAGAGAGCATATGCACTTTAGCACTGATTAGCAGTGGCAGAGTGTGCAGAGTCATCAAGCCAGCAAAAAATGAGGTCAGAAGAAGAGAAGGAGGAAGGCAAAAAGTGTGGGGATAACCCTGCAGAAAGGCCATTTCCAACACGGTCCATCCACACACCGCCATCAATGACGGAAGAGGCCGCACACAGCGCGACGGAAAGGCCCCACCCGCACAACAAATAATGAAGCACAAGACTGCTCTCAGTTCCGGGGCGGGAACCACCGCCATGCTTTGCGTGACGGAAACAAACCAGATAAACGGAAACACTCACTGTAGGCACACACAACACGCCAAAGCAGACATGGAGAGAGAGTTGCAAATAATGCCAGTCCTGTCCCTTGCAATATACCTCCACGACCGTGACTGTTGACGAAGACGACGACGGTAAGTACGCAACCTAATACACATGGGAAGAAAGGGCAAAGTTACCAACCCACCCACCCCAACCCACCCTGCAACGCACTCCCAACCCCTCCCACCATCTCAAGCCATACACTCCAGAATAAGAGGTACTTACCCGACACAAGGCAACAAAGACCTGCACCAAAGCACCCACATATGCACACAAAACCCCCACAATGAAACGATGAACCACGTCTCCATTTTGTGCCAACTGCACCACTGGGCACACAAACTTTAATTGAACAATAGAATAGTATTGTCCAAATAAGGCTATTGGCCAGTCATTATAAATACACTGAAGGGCCCAAACGGGCTGGACTTGACTCCCACATGTGCACAGGGTACGCCACTGTAAAGGGAGATCAATGGGGCAGCCAGGCACCTAGAGGTGTTAATTTGTTAGAAAGAAAGTATCATTTTTTTCTGAAAACATTGTGAAGGACTTTAAATAGACACAGTTAATGAAAGCATCATAGTTGAGCGCTACGTTATGGGGTACATATTCACAATTATTTATATCAGAGGGATAGTGAAAATGTACTGATTGGATTTCATAACTTCTGACTGTAATTGCTTGATTTGCACATATGTGAAAATGCACTGTAATGGATTGATGCAATTCATTTGTCAAATTTGTGCTTACCTTATATAATATAGCTATCTTGTTTTTATAGATGAATTTATTGTTGCTTGGTGGTTTAAGCATATGTTTTGTCTCCAAACAAACACGTTGTTGATGAGTTGAGGATGAAATCCTATTCAATATTTCACTGCCAATGCAGAAGAATGGTATCTTTTGGGGAGAAGATTTATAGGTTCATGCAACACTTTCTGTTTTCACTTGCTGCAAAGGGCTGAAACCTCCTTTCTTAACTACATTCTTACCACATATAAACGTACGGTCTGGTGAGTAGGTATGAATTCAAGGTCCTGTGCAAGAAAAGTTTGGTAATGGAACTATATGTTGTTATATCCCTAACATAAACATTTAAATAACCCCTCGCTGGTGTACTACCATAATATTGAGGTCCATATTTATACTTTTTGACGCACAACTGCGCCAACGCAGTTGTGCGTCAAAAATTTTAACGCCATTCCAAAGCGCCTATGCCACAAAAATATATATATATACTTACCTGAACTTACCTTAAGTTCCCTGGGATGGGTCCCTCCATCCTTGGGCGTCCTCCTGGGGTGGGCAAGGGTGGCAGGGGGTGTCCCTGGGGGCATGGGAGGGCACCTCTGGGCTCCTTCCGAGCCCACAGGTCCCTTAACGCCTGCCCTGACCAGGCGTTAAAAAATGACGCAAAAGCGGCAGGACGTCATTTTTTAAGGCCCGCCCACTCCCGTGCGCCATTTTTGCATGGGAGTTTAAATAAGGCGCACATGCCTTAGAGTCATTTTTTAGAAGGGAACGCCTACCTTGCATATCATTAACGCAAGGTAGGTGTCCACGCTAAAAAATGACGCAAACTCCAAGATCTTTGGCGCTAGACGGGTCTAACGCCAAAGTATAAATATGGAGTTAGCTTTGCGTCGGATTTGCGTAAAAAAAAAATCCGGCGCAAACAGAGTATAAATATGCCCTGAGTTTTAAATATTCGTCTTTCAAAATATCAGACCCTACTCACAAAAGCCATTTTGAAACAAGTAGAGTGCCATAACTTTACATACTCTAAGTGCAATTCACAACCCTTTATCCAGCGCACTTCAACTCACCTATTTTTTTCTGTCCAGAGATCTCCATCTCAGTGGTGAAAATATCACAGACATAGCTAAATGTTTTTGTAGGAAAAGTGTCAGGGACAAGGGAGAGTAAAGGGAACATTAAAAATAATTGCTACAGTTTTGGAGGGGGGATAGGCAACTGAAAGGAGGGGATTTTAGGAGGGAAATACTAAAATAAAAACACACCCACAAATGAGTAAGATAATTCACAAAATGCATACCTACATTTACTTCTGTAGAACTACTGAGAAGCTTAAAGGTACTCCAACCCTGTCTTGGAATAAGTCAAACACCACACATTGCCAAACACTGTATCTGCACTCCCATTGAAAAATATGGGAGGCAGGGTATAACACTAACACATTAAATTGCATGTTTAAATTAAACAGTATGTAAATTACTTTAATGTCAGTAAAATATAATGCCATTTGTTAAAAATACATTTTAGCATTTTGATAAAATGTATGGTAAATGGCAAAGGGCCTGATTACGACTTTGGTGGTCCCACCACAGGACTGCCAAAGCCGTGGGAGGACGCCATGGCGGGAGCGTCCCTAGTGCATATTACAAAGTTCCCCCGGGCTGACTGGCAGGAACATTGCAATACGCTTTCCCGCCGGGCTGACTGGCGGGAACAGTGCTAGGATATTGGCCTTGACTCCTTCAAGGGAGCTGAGGCCAATATCCTAGCGCTCCAACACTCTCGGAATGCACACTGTCTGCAAGGCACACAGTGGGTATTCCAATGGTGCTGCGTGGGGAGTCCCTGCACTGCCCATGCCATTTTCATGGGCAGTGCAAGGTCCCCCTGTAGCCCCCGGCACTGGCTTTCCACCAGCCTTTTCATGATGAGGTCCTCGCCATGAAAAGGCTGGTGGAAAGTGGAGTTGTAATCAGCTAGGTGGCATTGAGTTCAGCGCCACCATGCCTGGTTGCAAGCACGACTGCCATCACCCCATCAGGATCACCTATCCTGGTGGGGACAGCAGTATTTAGGCAGGTCCTCCCACCTAAGTCATAATTGGGCAGTTGGACCGCTTGTAGTGCGGCGGTCTGACCATCATCGCAAGTATGGCGGTCCTTCGACCACCACACTTGTATGAGGCCCAAAGTGGTTGCTTATAAAGTGTAAATCACAAGTGAAATAATGCAAAATTTGCATCCAAAAATCTGATTCACTCAATACAAATTATACTGTGGGGGCAACAATTAACATTTAATTTAATGTAAAAAATGTAAATACTTTTTTGAAAATCTATATGAACTTACAATTTA
The DNA here is from genome assembly GCF_031143425.1 of Pleurodeles waltl. Taxonomy (NCBI): domain Eukaryota; kingdom Metazoa; phylum Chordata; class Amphibia; order Caudata; family Salamandridae; genus Pleurodeles; species Pleurodeles waltl. The sequence continues at coordinate 1,021,947,605 of NC_090444.1, read as the reverse complement.
ATAATATCTTCATTTTAGTGTAGGATTTTCCTATATTACTGTGGTAGACCTAATCAAATAGGAATATGGGAAATATTTTTTATTATTATCTATTTAAAAATATAATATATGTGTTTTTCATTTAAATGCATTTCCTATTACATTCTATAGGAATATATCCATCCCAGTGGCAGAGACCTTTAGGATGAGCAGGAAAGTTACTAAAACATAACAGTATGTTTATAAAATAGGTTGTAGGAGTTGCCGCTCCCTCTTTTTAAAAATCTACATTAATTCACAATTTAATAATATCTTCATTTTAGTGTAGGATTGTCCTATATTACTGTGGTAGGCCTAAGCAAATAGGAATCTGGGGAATATGTTTTATTATTTTCTATTTAAAAATATAATATATGTGTTTTTCATTTAAATGCATTTCCTATTACTTTCTATAGGAATATATCCATACCAGTGGCAGAGAACTTTAGGAACAACAGGAAAGTTACTAAACATAACAGTATGTTTGTAAAATAGGTTGTAGGAGTTTCCACTCCCTCTTTTGAGGGTGTGGAGACTCATAAGTCTAAATCTGGGAAGAGATCACTGTTCATAAATGGTGCATTCCCTCAAAGAGGAAGTTTACACCTCAAATCAAATCAGGATTTATAGAGCACAACTGCTCACCCGTAAGAGTCTCAAGGTGCTGAGGGGGCTCAATCAAAGTGCCAGGTTTTAAGGTCCTTTCTGAATTGAGGTAGCAATGGTAACAGCCTGAGGTCTAGCTCTTTGCTTCGAGGTATCCGAAGGATCTTCCACCAGCCAAGAGCTTCCATATGCGGGGTACGGTGGCTAGTGCTTGTTGAGCAGAACAGAGAGGTCTGGAAGGGGAGTAGAAGATGATGCAGTGGTTAAGGTAGACGGGTCCTAGGTCTTGGAGGGCCTTGTATGCGTGGACGAGGAGTTTGAAGTTAATTTGTTTCTCGTTAGGGCCAGTGGAGATCTCTTAGGTGATTGGGGATGTGTTCATGGGGGGGATGTCCAGGATGAGTCTGACATAGGTGTTATGGATGTGCTCTGTTTTCTTCAGGTTCTTCTAGGTGGTGCCGGCATGGAGTGCCTTGCCCTAGTCAAGTCTGCTGGTAACCAGGGCATGGGTTACAGTTCTGTGGCACTCCTTTGGGATCCATTTGAAGATCATCAAGAGAAGTATGACTGAGTGAAAGCAGGAGAATGTGACTGAGTTGACTTGGTGGGTCATGGTGAGTGATGAGTCCAGGATGAAGCTGAGGTTGCGTGCATGGTTTGTTGGGGCGGGGGCTGCAGAGAGTGGATGGCTACCAGGAGTCGTCCCAGACTTATGTGGTGGGTCCCCAGAGGAGGATCTCGGTCTTGTCAGAGTTGAGCTTTTAGGCAGTTGTCCTTCATCCAGGCGGTGACGGCTTCCATCCCGTAATGGAAATTCTTCTTGGCAGTTGTGGGGTTTTCAGTCAGTGAGATGATCAGCTGGGTATCCTCAGCTTAGGAGAGGATGTTCAGCCTGTGGTTCCTGAAGATGGATGCGTATGGGGCCATATAGATGTTTAAGAGTGTGGGGCTCAGGGAGGAGCCCTGTGGAACTCCGAAGCTGATCTCCATAGGTTCTGACAGGTAAGGCTGATGTCTGACTCTCAGTGTTCTGCCAGACAAGAAGAAGCATATCCATTGTAGGGCCTTTTCCACAGATGCCAGCAGTGTGGAGTCTGGAGCAGAATATCAGGTGCAAGTCTGTGTTGAAGCGGCCGATAGGTCCAGTAGGATGAGGACTGCTGTATGGCCGCGGTCGAGGAGCGAGCAGATGTCATCTATGGCGCTGAGGAGGGCGGTCTCTGTGCTGTGGTTGCTCCGGAAACCTGATTGTGACGGTTCATTGGGTCGGAGCTGGGGGGTTGTTGGAGGGCTCAGAGGGTCTTGGGGTCCAAAGCTGGGCAAAGGGGTAGATTTCCATGTGAATGTCTTCACTATATCAACTATCTCCAAATCATGAAGTTAAGTTTATATAGGTAAATATAGATTTACTATTCTTAACTCTACATTTATGTACCTTGATGATATATGCTGTGAGCACGTCTGGCCTTATTTGGTCTTTTATAATTTGTTGATAAGGGGAAACCCTAGGGGTTCAATGAACCTTTTGACTACACTTAGAGTGATTCCACCAAGTACATAATTTTCACTTTATCTGACCAACTACAACACAACATATTCAACAAGTCAGTTCAGCAGGAAATTTGAGTCAGTAAAATATATGCACCATGACCCATGTGGCCATGAATAACCATGCCTTTTCGTAAAATTTTGAAAGTTTATTTCCCTATATTAACAATGCTAATATCACGTAAATTAGTCTCAATACCAAATGATATGCATATAAAAACAGCACTGGCTGTCCAAAATGTTGAAAGAATCTCAATTTAACTAAACATTCATAAATAAGCATTCAAGTGTTATAGTGCAAATGAGTAAAATCAATAACTGAACAATAGAGATAAAATACATCTAGATTCAACAGGTGAGCAAGATCAACTCTTTATGTCAGAGTCACCAGATCCTCGGGTCTGCGCACGTTCCCAACATGTTCACCACAAGACAGCTCCAATACTATGATTAGAATGTCACGGAGTCTAAGAGAGTCCAAGTGGGGAAAAGGGGATTAGGTAGGGAACGAGACCTGTAGGAAGCAAAAGGTTAAAACACACAATATCAAGATTATATCATATTAATCTTTACTAGACTATGATTCTAAGCATTGTCATATGGTAACCATGGATAACTTAAGCATGGACTAAATAACTAGGCCTCAAGACGTCTGGTTACCTGGCAAGGAATCAAGAATGATTAATACAACTTCTCAATGAACCTATTAATGAAATGTGACACATTGACTAGAAATATAAGAACCCTCTAGATAGATGTTTTCAAAATCAAACATGGACTTTTTGCATGAGGACAAGAAAATAATCTGAACGTTTTCTGGAACACAATAGGAGTTGAATTAAGGGACTTATGCACATATAACGCAACATCTAGAATTTTAACACTTAGGGGCATATTTATACTCTGTTTGCGCCGGAATTGCGTCGTTTTTTTTTTTACGCAAATCCGACGCAAAGCTAACTCCATATTTATACTTTGGCGTTAGACCCGTCTAGCGCCAAAGATCTTGGAGTTTGCGTCATTTTTTTGCGTGGACACCTACCTTGCGTTAATGATATGCAAGGTAGGCGTTCCCTTCTAAAAAATGACTACAAGGCATGTGCGCCTTATTTAAACTCCCGTGCAAAAATGACGCACGGGAGTGGGCGGGCCAGAAAAAATGACGTCCAGCCGCTTTTGCGTCATTTTTTAATGCCTGGTCAGGGCAGGCGTTAAGGGACCTGTGGGCTCAGAAGAAGCCCAGAGGTGCTCTCCCATGCCCCCAGGGACACCCTCTGCCACCCTTGCCGACCCCAGGAGGACGCCCAAGGATGGAGGGACCCATCCCAGGGAACTTAAGGTAAGTTCAGGTAAGTATTTTTATTTTATTTTTTTGGCATAGGGGGGCCTGATTTGTGCCCCCCTACATGCCACTATGCCCAATGACCATGCCCAGGGGACATAAGTCCCCTGGGCATGGCCATTGGGCAAGGGAGCATGACTCCTGTCTTTGCTAAGACAGGAGTCATTTCAATGGGGGTTGGGAGTCAAAAAAAATGGCGCAAATCGGGTTGAGGCCAATATTTTGCCTCAGACCTGATTTGCCCCATTTTTTTACGCCCAAGCTCCATTTTCCCCTACGCCGGCGCTGCCTGGTGTGGGTAATTTTTTTTTACGCACACCAGTCCGCAGCGCCGGCTAACGTCATTCAATAAATAAGGCGCCCGCATGGCGCTTTGGAATGGCGTTAGCCGGCGTTAACTTTTTTGACGCACAACTGCGTTGGCGCAGTTGTGCGTCAAAAAGTATAAATATGGCCCTTAGTTTTAAATGCAGAAACATGAATCACGCACATTGCTGAATTCAACAAGAATATGCAAATGCCATGAAATGATCACGCACACTGCAAGCGATCTGAAACATCAAGTTTTCATTGCGGAGTGAATCGCGAGTCTTGCCGATTCGAATATCACCTTGTAAATGCCAAGAAATGGTTGCACACAATGAGTATCAAGAGTTAAACACAAGGAATGAATTGGGCGTCTTGCTGATTCAAATGTCACCATGTAAATGCCAAGAAATGCTAGCGCACAATGCGTATCAAGAGTTAAATGCAAGGAAAATGAATTGTGCAGCTCTCCGATTCGAACGCCACCATGTGAATGCCAAAAAAATGGTTGCGCACAATGAGTATCAAGCGTTAAACACAAAGAATGAATTGCGTGTCTTACCGATTCAAATATCACCATGTAAATGCCAAGAAATGGTTGCGCACAATGCGTATCAAGAGTTAAATGCAAGGAAAATGAATTGCGCATCTTGCCGATTCGAATGTCACCATGTAAATGCCAAGAAATGGTTGCGCACAAGAAGTATCCAGGGTTAAACACAAGGAACGAATCGCGCATCTTGACGATTCGAATGCCACCATGTAACTGCCAAGAAATGGTAGCGCACAATGAACATCAAAAGTAAAACACGAGGAATGAATCACGGTTCTTGCTGATTCGAATGCCACCATGAAACTGCCAAGAAATGGTAGCACACAATGAATATCAAGAGTTAAACACGAGGAATTAATTGCGCGTCTTGCCGATTCGAATATCAACATGTAAATGCCAGAAAAACCAAGAGCACATTCACACGCTCAAGGTAAAATCTCTCCACATGAAAATTAGGCCCAAGAACTCGAATGCCTTCAAAAACGGGATCGGGGGCCAGTCCGACCTCCGTCTTACCGCCCTGATCGAGGATCACCAATGTAATGAAGGGCAAAGGCCTGGAAGATCAAAGTATGCCTCCAGAACAGGAGCTCAGGAAGTTGCTGCTGCTCTGCACCAGGACCTCTGAATAGTGAGTACGTGGAGCTGGGTTGGCTCCCTTATATAGAGTCTGGCCCAGCCCACAAACCACACCCAGTCATATTGCAGAGAAAGCTTCTAGAAAGTCCTGGAAAGGGACCACAGCCTGACACACTCTGAAAGCCTGCAGCAATACATTGCAAATGAACAGTATTTATAGGCACCTTGAATATAAATCTTCAAGATTAAACTCTGCAATGCAAAAGGTTAAACAACAGCATATCAGCATAATGCATGAATTACGTTATCTCATAAGTGCTGTGTTTTTGCATTCCAGTCTCCCGTAGAGCGCGCACTGCCCTGATGTTGACACTTTATTAATAACATTGGTCAACATTTGGGCAATTCATGCAAAATAATTTTAGTCAAACACTCATTTGGAAAACATCTAATTAGGGCTCTACCAAAATAGCAGTTGGTATCTAAAGAAATAGAACAAAAATATACAACAGGAAAAATGTATCATTTCGTTAAACCTCTCCTCAAAGGATCAGCAAGCTGCATTTTCTTTCCGTCAGTTGGACATTCATCTGGTCAGCATCAGCAACGGGACAATGAAAGGGATGGTTCAGCCAATGTTGGACTCTAAGCTAACTGAACAACTTAAAGGGCATCAAGCTAAAGCATTAGCATTAACACAATTACTCTATGATGGTAGCTATCAAGTTAAGGAATCAGCATTAACACGATTACTCTATGAGGATTGTTATGAAGAAAAAGGAACATCGGGAACTACTCAACTCCTCGGACGGGGCCAATACTGGTAAATAATGGAGTAGAATGAGCTCCTGCTCCTAAGTGCAGTCAGCCCAGTTTAATATTCCCTAAAAAATCTTATTGCACCGTCATTGGTCGCAATTTCATACATTTACGGTAGGACTAATGAAAGTTACATTCTAAATCTAAAATATTTCTAGACAGTCTTTCAAACATCAATGATTGGCTCCTCTTCTCCTGTTCCCATTGCCAGATTTGTCAGGTAACTGTTTTGTTGCGAGCCTATCTCCAGTCAGTGCGGCTATTGTTCAAGCTTGGGAACATCTCCTTCTCACGCATCAAATCTACAAAGTAACAATTTCTAGTACAGAACATCTCCACAAGCAGTTCTCATGAGAAAATGTAAGACATTTGCAAATCGCCTGGTCAGGGCAGTGTGAACAATGAAAAATATTACTTCTCTGCTTTCACAAGACATTTTACGAACATTTATTAGGCGATAACATTTAACATGAAGCTTTGGCGACTATGTCCAGACCTCGTAATTAATCAGAGCTCGACATTATTTAAACAAATGCATAACATTAATATTTTAGTATAACCCATTAATACATTTTATTCTACATATACACATTATTTATTCATAAATGTGAATTCATTATCAATTTTCATACACAAAATGGTGGCCACTCAAGTGGGCACTTTTACGATGTATACGCTATTTTCTATGTTAGCCTAATTCATGTACATTCTTAACCCATTAGTCAATGCAAATTTATTAGTAATTAATTCAGCTTTCACAATACCTCCTCTGATGACTAAATATGTCATCACACTTTACATAATTTTGACACAAATTTTTGTTGACCTAAAGTTTTGTCTCATTATATCGCTTTACATTTTTTTTCTTTCTTGAATTTTCACTAAAGCATTTCTCCAATTTAATTTCAGCCGTCCGCTGATCATTTCTCACCTTCCGCATTTTAATCACATTATACATTTTACAAATTCCACATAATCCAATTATACAAATCACAATAACCAATATTATCTGTATTATTTTCATAATTATACCCTTCCCTAGGTTGCCCAGCCAATTTCCCACAGAAGGAAAACCTTACCAACCTTTTCTCAAACCCCAGGTTCTTCCAAAACTTTTAAGTCAGAGTCAGTATTAGTCAGATTGTTAATAAAGCTCCTAATTGCTTTACTATTGTTAGGGAGAAATGTGCAACTTATGAATTTTCAAAGAATTTAGGATAACTCCCGCTGAAGGAATAATTGCTCCAAAATATATCTCCAATTATGCCAGAATAAGATTCTTTCTTTGGTGCAGCAATGTTAAATTCATTCAGTTTAGGTGTCTCATTCAGGTTCTCAAGTTGATAAATCTTAGGGAAAACTATCCCCAAGTAACATGTGCCATACCATCCTCTCAGAGACAGTAATAAGCATTTGGTCCACGTGCTTTAATAAACCCCTGGAATTGCTGGGTCTTGTACATTTTGCATAAAAGTCCATTTACTCTGGAAAAGGAACATTCACTCATTCCCACAAATAATGTATTAGTTCTAGATTTAGGCCTATATATGTATTAAGCTTCCCTACCTGTTGTACATCTAAAGCTAAATTCCCTTGTGTTTTGATTTCATTAAATGAATTGTCATTGCTAAATGTCCCTTTCAGTAAGCCCTTATCTAATTTCTCATTTAATGCCTTTCTCCTGTCATCAGTGTGATCTAAGAAACTCTTTTCTATTGGTGTAAGCAAGCATGTGAGGTTGTTCCTGGGAGTGTAGTAGTAATAGTTACTAAAACAGAAGTATGCTTATATTTAGCTGTATTAAGAAACCTCATACTCACGAGCAATAACAAACATACTAACATGCACACGATTGCTAAGCCATTACCTATCTACCTACAATACCTATCCTTTCTAACCCACTCATGGTGGCTACCCATGATCTGTAAAGGATCAGAAAGAAGAAGAAAAAAAAATATCTATGCAGCAAAACATACAAAATCTTGTTTGCAGATATTTACAGCTTTCAGTTTCTTTTCCAGGACTTCTCGTCAAAAATAGATAACTTGTCAAAATCGGTTTAGCAGCTTGTCAAAATCAGTTCATTTCAAAACTCTTTTCAGGTTCTTTTCAATTGCCTATTTCTTTCAATTGCACAGAATTGTCTTAAAGCTCCGCTCATTGACCTACTTTACATACCAAAGTATTGATCTAGGACTTCATAATCAAAACAAAATGACACAAATTCACTTTGCCAATCACTAGTTGTTGCATATACTTATTCAAGACCTGCGTATCTTCTATTTGCAATTCTCTTTCTTTTCAGTCTTTGATTTCCGGTTATCTCCCCATAACTCAAATCTTCCTTTCTTGTGGTATCTACTTCTTCTTCAATTGTTGACACTGTAATTGATTATTTTCTCTTGGCTTGTGATTTTGGCCATTTATCACCTTTCAGTGGACCCTAGGTTAATGTGCTTTTCGATGTTGGACTTTCACTTCCTCAAGTTCTGCAGGATTTTGACTTGATGTACCTGCAATTTCTCTTGGACTTGTCAGATTGTTTTGGCTTTGATCCAACTCAACTCCCTCCACCGGGTCTGTAGTTTGCTCTGTTTGTCTTTCAAGATCATCTTCTCCTGGGAGCACCCTCCTCTGACTAGGCTCTCCTGCTACCTCAGTCCGTTCACTGTCACTCTGCTGTATGTCCTCCTTTTCATCTCTCACAGGAGTGTCTGGATTGTCTTCGATCTGCTCAGAGTCAGCTTCTGATCCTCCAGCTTCCTTCTCTGTTTCTGGAGTCTGTCTGGAAGTTGTTGTTACTCTCAACAACTCTTCTTCATTGTCTAAAGGACAGGGTACTTTCCGAGTATGGTTGACATGAATCCAGTTCAGGACTACTGAACACTTCACAGCAGTAGTAGTAACCAGTACTACTTGGCGGGGACCCTTCCACCTAGCTCTAAACAAGTCTTTCTCATGTTTTTTCTGATCACAACCCAGTCTCCAGCTCTCAAGTTGTGGCTTTGATCCTGGGATGGCTGCACAGTTGTGGCCTCCACCCGATGAGAGAAAGAGTGAACCACATCAGCCAGACCCTTGCAGTAGGCCAACACCATATCATCTGTTATGTTCACAAGAGCATTTGCAGGAACTACTGGCAACCTCATTGCTCTACCCATGAGGATTTCATGCGGTGACAGTCCAGTCTTCCTGTCAGATGTGTTTCCCATACTCATCAGAACTAGCAGCAGTGCTTCTAGCCATTTCAGATTCGTGGCCACACAATTTTCGCAAGTCTCGACTTCAGGGTACCATTCATTTGCTCAACAAGTCCTGATGCGTCAGGACGGTAACTACAATGCCACTTCTGCTCAATGTTTAAAGCTGAACATAGTAATTTAATTACTTCATTGTTGAAGTGACTTCCACTATCTGATTCTAAGGAGGCCGGAAAACTAAAACGAGGGATCAGTTCTCTAAGCAATGACTTTGCTACTGTAAGGCTATCATTTCTTCGTGTGGGGTAAGCTTCAATCCAGTGACTAAGAATGCAAACAATCACCAGCACATATCTCAAATCCTCTACACACAGGCATCTCAATAAACTCCATCTACATTCTGCTAAATGGACCCTCCGCTCTTCCAATGTGGCTCATATTGACCACAGTCCTTTTACTCACATTCATCTGTTGATTGATAATGCAATGGTGACAAACTGCTTCGGCAACCTGTCTAACCTTTGGATTGAAACAAAACTGTCTGAAAGTACGAATCATAGCATCACTCCCAACATGTGCTTGACCATGATAATGTCTAGCCATTTGAGTCAGCAGGTATTTTGGCAGAACCACTTGTCCTTCCCCAGACATCCAGACATCATCATCTTCCCACTGGACACATTTCAATTTAACCCATGTTTTCTTTTCCTCTTTGTCAACATTTTATTGAAGAGCTTTCAGTTCTTCCGAAGTGTCAATTCCAGTTGAAGCACGATTCTTCGTCCGGTAACAGTTCCCATTTGTCCTTGAAAGATATCAATTTAATGTGCTAAACCTTGTGACTTGATTCACAAATCCATTTCTCATAGATACAAAATCTTGTGATCTCTGGTGTGCACTGCATTTCACCACAGCAATGTTTTTGGGCATTTGCAAAACTTGTAATAAGTCATGTATTCCTTCACCATTTCTTACTGGGTGAACCTGAAGAGGTCAGGAAACCTCTCTGTGAATATAGCTGGCCGAAGCCATGGTATATTCCAAATCTATACTGACTGTCTGTATATACTGTAACTTTAAGCTGTGCAGAGACATTGCATGCTCTAGTAAGAGCCACTAGTTTAGCCACTTCTGCAGAATACACTCCTTGAAGACAGGACGCCTTGAGTATACCAGAAATTGTGCACACTGCATATCCTGTTTTTAATGTTCCCATGCTATTTCTTAAACAGGAACCATCGGCAAAAATAATTTGGTCATTTTCTTCTAATCGGTTATCTCGAATATCAGGTCTAGATTTCGTGCACAAATCAGTTACTTCCAAACAGTCATGCTCAACATCTTTTAGTTTATTAACTTCAACATTTTCCTTTGGACGCAAAGTTGATGCATTAAGCACTGTGCATCTTTTCAGAGTAACATTTGGTGACCCCAAAAGTATAATCTCATATCGGGTCACTATCACATTAGTAAGATATTGGGTCTTGGTTCAGGTAAGCAAAACTTCAATGGAGTGAGGGACCAAAAAAGTTGAAGGTTGTCCCATCACAATGCTCTCACTCTGAGTGAGGCTCAATCCAACCGCTGCAACAGTTCGCAAACAGCCAGGTAACGCTGCTGCAACTGGGTCCAAAGTAGCTGAAAAATATGCTACTGGACAGTTCTCACCACAATAGACCTGCGTAAGGACAGACACAGAACATGCATCACACTCATGACAAAACAACATGAGTGGCTTTGTGTAGTAGGTCATTCCCAAAGCCGGAGCTTTGCACAGACTTTCTCTCAACTCAGTTAAGGATTTCATACAAGCTTGGACCAACACTAGGGTATCAGTAACCTCTTTGTGAGTCAGCTTTTGCAATGGCTTTGAAATGATCGAAAAATTTGGAATCCACTGTCGACAATAGCTCACCATTCCTAGAAACATCCTGACATCTCTCTGCATAACGGGGGGATTCATCTGTAATATAGCTGTGACTCTCTCTCCGGAAATCCTTCTAGCTCCCTTTTCAATCTGGTGTGGAAAATATTACATTTCTTTCTCACAATACTGTAATTTTGCTGGTGACATTTTGGGCCTCATTACGACCCTGTCAGCCAGCGTATTATGATTGTGGTGCATTACACACGGCCATACCGCCGGCCCCTCCAACATGCCGCCAGGCTTCCGCCTGGCAGTCATAATCCCCAGGGCAGCGGTGCAAGCACTGCTGCCCTGTGGATTATGAGTCCCCAACCGCCAGCCTGTCCCGCTATGGAAAGGCTGGTGCTAAGGGGGACTCGAGGTGACACTTCGGGCCCATGCACTTGGCATGGGCAGTGCAGGGCCCCAGGCACAACCCCATCGCGCATTTCACTGCCCGAATTTCGGGGAGTGAAATGTGCAACGGGTGCTCCTGCACCTGCTGCACATCAACATTGCCGCCGTCTCTATTATGAGCCGGCTGCAATGTTGATGTGAATTTTCCGCTGGCCCAGCGGAAAAGTCATAATATGGAGCCACATATACCACCAGCACTAGTGGTATTGTGGCACCCGTGGCTTCGGCGGTCTTTTGAAAGACCGCCAAAGTCGTAATGAGGGCCTTTATGTCCATTCTTTTCCAAATGATTTAACAAGGCAATAGTATCACGTTTGCATGCCTCTTTTGTCTTTGAAGCAACTAGCAAATCATCAATGTATTGAACCAATGTCGCTTGGAAAGACATTTCCAATGACTCCAGATTCATCTTCAGTATCTGATTGAAAATGGATGGTGGCTCTGAAAATCCTTGAGAAATTCTGCACCAACAATAAACTTGATCCAGGAATTTACTACAGAAAATAAATTGGCTATCCTTGTGAAGAGGTACAGAAAAGAATGCTTGTGATAGGTCCACTACAGCGAACCATTCAGAATCACAAGGGATCTGTACCAATATCACTGCCGGATTTGGCACCACTGGACAACATTTAATCACAATATCATTGATTTTCCTCAAATACTGAACAATCTTAAATTTCTCACAGGGTTTTCGTAAACACACATTCTGCAATTATAGGTGCACTCCCTTCAGTAGTATTCTGTGTCATGTGGTATTGGGGACTCTGGGGAAAAATTGCATTTGGCTTGACTGGGACTTTAACTGGCTCAACTTGATTAGACCAATGTCTTTTCTTGACAAATCCCATACCTTCATTTTAACAGTTCCCTGTAAGTCAGAAGAAACATCTCGCATTGTGAAAACAGGAAAGAAACTAATCAAGGGGTACTCTTCATTCACTAAGTCACATTCTGTTCCTTCAGGCTGGTCATCTTCATCATCACTATTTGCCTGGTTGGCAATCCCATCATTTGAACAGGTAATAGAACACCTGATTTTGCATAGCAAATCTCTTCCTAGCAAGGAAACTGGACTTGAGTCACAAACTACAAATTTGTGTAAGCCTTTAAAGTAAAGTTTCCTATTTTAACTGAAACTAGTTCTGTAATCGGGTTGGTTAAAGACAGGGTTTCAACTCCTACAATCTGTACAGTTTTCCCTATAAGGGGTAAATTGGGAACTTCTGCAGTTCTCACTGTAGAGCCTGTAGCTCCTGTGTCAACCAGGAAAGACTTTGTGACCCATCACTTTTCCCTTTCCATATGGACCCTTTTGGTCTACTTCGAATGAAGCTGCTAACACACGTTCTTCCTCATCCAAACTCTCACTCACCCAGTCATCATTCGATTCATCCTCACTGTGTTATGGGTTGGGTATTGGTATATTGTGTTATTATTTGTGTTAAACCTTTGACTCGTGCCCTGCTGAGGAAGCCTCACCTGCTGCGGTTCCATTGGGTACTTGAGGTATCTGGATCTGTTGCCTAGGTACCATTTGGGCTTGGGGTTGCATTTGCTCCAATTGGGGCATCTGCAAACATGGTATTTGTATCTGAGGCTGAAGACCTTGCACCTGGTTCACATTATTTTGGAAATGTGGGTTTAGGCCTCTCATTCTTGGTCCTCTCATGTTTGGAAAATAATTGATTTAATTCATCTGTTGAACAACACCTTTCTGTCCTGGCATCAGGCACTCCTGCTTCCAATGTCGGAGGCCTTCACAAGCCTGACAAGGTAACAACCTTTTAGTTCCCTGCACATCATTCTGAGTCACTACAGTATTTAAATCGGGACCACGGTTCACATTTCCAGTTCCACTTCGACCTCTACGTTTCACCTGATTCTGAAACCACACATTTCCCTGCTGATGGAAAACTCCCTTGCATCCCCAATTGTGCCGCTTTAATTTGCATCACCATTGCCTTCTCTTTCAACTTTCTTTATTTCAATTCAATCTCATCACTACAGTACTTGGCATACTGCAGCACTTCATCAATCAGTTTTGCTTCCCAACAAATCAAATGACTCTGAATCATCTGACTAATTTCAGGTCTCAGTCCTTCAACAAACCTGAACATGAAATGAATCATGTCTTTCGGCTCAATTGTTTCGGTACCACTGTAATGTTTGAAAGCCTGCAACAATCTCTCATAATATGCATGCATCGACTCCTTCCCTTCCTGTGCTGTCCTGTCTATCCTCTGCCAATCTATGTTCTTGGGAGAAATTCTCATTTTCAGCAATTCAATCACCTTGTAACAGTATTTTCTCAAATCTGGAGATGGTGCACCTGTAGCCGGATCTCGTTCGGGTTCTCTGGTCAGCCAATTTATGCTCCTTTTGCACTCAACCCATAAATTTGCTCTTTCCAATAGGGTATTCAAACCCTCCCACAGGCATCTTGAAAGCTTCATAAAATGTATCTGTTTGTTGGTACCATTCCACTGGTTTCTCTCTCAACCTGGGGTAATCATTTGTAAATGACAGAATGCCACATCTGCTCTGAGGGACATTGTTAGAAACGGGGTTTCTGGTTGGCTAGGGTATGCAACTCAGCCAGGCAGAACTTACCCACTCTAGTCAGAGCTAGGGAGTTACACGTCCAGATAACTTCTACTCACCCCTTTGGTAGCTTGGCACGAGCAGTCAGGCTTAATCTGGAGGCAATGTGTAAAGCGTGTGCACAACACACAACACACGTGACACAAAAATGTACACCACAAAGTAAACACAACACTGAGCTATGTAAAAATAATCTGTATTGCACAAAACATAATTAGACCAACATTACACGTAAGTAATACCCTGCTATCTTAGCAGTTCTCAGAAGGTTACACAAGTTACAAATACTCTGCAAGAATATGCAGTTGTCACATTAGAACACGTAAGTACTCAGGATTCTGCAACATAAGCAGTAGTCAGGAATTATAGTAAAAGGTATATGCACTTGTCATGAACAATTCCTAAATACCCCTAAAAAGAACATTAGAGAATATACCACAAGTCATGTAAATACATATCAGCCAGACATGCCCATAAAAGGAACAATAGCACATATATGTATAAACAGTATGAGGCTCCTGGAGCCTAGATTTCCTAAAGAGTACCTGTTTTCTGGTTGAAGAGGCACTTCCAGTGCCTAAAGTCGAGATTGGGGGCCCCCGGCTCTCCTGTGTGCAAAACGGGGGGGCCTCCCTCGTGGTGAGGGCCTGCCTCGGCCTCCTCACACCCTGTCCGTGGGGTGGGGGCCAGGCGTGGCCCAGCGACAATTGCAAAATAAGGCGGGAGGGACCTACGCCAAGGTTTCCCTTCCCGATTCTTGCAGGTAGAACACAGATGCCCAAAACTAGGAGTGTCCCGCTCCTAGTGCAGCGACCGGGGGAAAGGGCACTCCCTTTCTCCCCTGCGTCCTGCTGGTTAGAGAGGCAGCCGCCCTTGTCCACGGTGCGGCTGCCTTATGGAGTAACGGGGGAAGCAGGGACCTCTGATGAGGCTCTGCACCTGCTTTCCCCAGGAGGCCGCACCCAATCCGGTGCGCAAGCCGCGCGTCTGCTTTCCCTCTCCGAAGGGAAGCAGCGTGAGGAACTGAGGCCGGAGTGTGCCCCGGGGGTACTCTGAAAAGTGTGCGTCACCCGGGGACACGGTAGGAGCGTACGAGCTCCTTTCTTTACCTTCCTGAAGTGTCCCGGGGGCACTGGAGTCAGCGCGATCCTCGCGCTGTAGTCCCAAATGTGGCACCTGGGCTGCAGCAGTGATTATCACAAGACGGCAGAGGCGCCCTGGGGAGCGCTAGGGGCTCCAAATAAAGCGCTTCACACAGCGCTGGTTTAAATCAGCAGCCTGGGCGGCGGCGGTGAATTTTCTTTTGCAGAAATAATGCGCTTTTCAAAGTGCTAGGGCACATTTAAAGCCCGGGCTGCGGCGGTTACCTTCTTCTCCGCAAAGAAGAGAAGCGCTTCCCCCAAGCACTACAGACAAGGCTGGATAGATCGTGGCAGGGGTTAGGGACCACAACACCATGCCCCTGGGAACAACCAGAAAAAGCACAGGGCTGGTGGATCCAGCTACAGGCCAGCACAAGGGGTGCAGATTGTAGCAGTTCCTTCTAGTGACCAGGCAGGTCACAGGTCAGCACAACAACAGCAGTCCAAGGTGGTTTCCTGGTGAGTCCATTCATCAGCGTTCTGTGTTCAGTTTCAGTTCCAAGAGTGTTCACATTGTGGGGAAAATTCCCCTGTACTTATAGTCAGTTCTTACAGTGTTTTACAATGGTAGGGAGGGGAGGCTCCAGCCGATTACAACTGCTTCTGGGAGTGCCCCCTCTCTCCTTTCAGCAAAGGCTCCAAAAATCAGTGGGGGGTTAACTACCCTATTGTGTGAGTCCAGGGCACAGTCTTTACAAATGAAGGTGTGCCCCGCCTCTCCCTTCTCTCAGCCCAGGAAGCCTTTACAATATGTAGATGCACCTCTGTGTCACCTCCACCCTCCCAGTGTTCAGGCTGTCTGAGAAGTATGCACAAAGCCCCAACTGTCAGTCTGCCCAGACGTGGATTGGAGGCAAGCTGCAAAACACCAAAGTCATAAGCACAGATAAATGCGCACTTTCTAGAAGTGGCATTTCTGTGATAGTAATAAAAAATACACCTACCCAAGTAAGCAGCATTTCTCACCACTATTAAAACCATACCAAACATGCCTGCGCTACCCCTCATAAATCAGACAATACCCCTTACACATAAGGAAGGGCATTTCCAATGCAATCCTATGAGGAGGCAGCACTCACAGCAGTGGGACACCAAGTTAGGCTGTTTGTCTCTACCAGGACAGGCCACGCAACATGGCACATGTCCTTCCTTCTACATACATGGCACCCTGCCCAAAGGGCTAGCTAGAGCGTACCTTAGGGGTGACTTACATGTAGTAAAAGGGGAGTTCTGGGCCTGGCAAGTAAACTTAGATGCCAGGTCCCTGTGGCAGGAAACTGCGCACACAGGCTCTGCGCTAGCAGGCCTTAGATAGGTTTGACAGGCTACTTCAGTGGGTGGCGCAAGCAGCGCAGCAGGCCCACTAGTAGCATTTAATTTACAGGCCCTGGGTATAGGGATACCACTTTACAAGGGACTTATAGGTAAATTAAATATGCCAATCAGGTATAATCCAATCATACCAAATTTGTAAGAGAGAGCACATGCACTTTAGCACTGGTTAGCAGTGAAAAAGTGCTCAGAGTCAAAACGTCAGCCAACAAAGGTCAGAAAAATAAGGAGGCAAAAAGCAAAAAGTCTGGGGAATGACCCTGTAAAAGGGCCAGGTCCAACAGACTTGAACGTGGGGCCAGATGTAGGAAATGTTTAGCGAGTCGCAAACGGCAAAAATTGCCGTTTGCGACTCGCTAAACGCGTTTCCCAATGCAGAAATGCATATTGCGAGTCGGTACCGACTCGCAATATGCATTTCAGACTCGCAAATAGGAAGGGGTGTTCCCTTCCTATTTGCGAGTCTGAGTGGTATGTAATACCAAATGGTATCGCAGTTACCATCCACTTCAAGTGGATGGTAACCCACTCGCAAATTGGAAGGGGTCTCCATGGGACCCCTTCCACTTTGTGAATGGACCAAAAAATATTTTTTCAGGGCAGGGAGTGGTCCAAGGGACCACTCCCTGCCCTGAAAAAATACCGAAACTAAAGGTTTCGGTTTTTTTTTTAAGTGCAGCTCGTTTTCCTTTAAGGAAAACGGGCTAAACTTTAAAAAAAAAAAACTGCTTTATTGAAAGCAGTCACGAACATGGAGGTCTGCTGACGACAGCAGGCCTCCATGTTTGCGAGTGCCTATACTCGCTATGGGGCCGCAATTTGCAACCCACCTCATGAATATTGATGAGGTGGGTCATTGCGACCCCATAGCGAGTCGCAGTCGGTGTCTGAGACACCGTACTGCATTGCAAATTGCGACTTGCAATTTGCGAGTCGGATGGACTCGCAAATTGCAAGTCGCAATTTGCAATATTGCTACATCTGGCCCTAAATTCCCTCCCGGAGTTTCTCTCATGGGTAATATTTTCACTGGGTTATCAGTTTGCTGTACACTAGCAGTAAGATTTGCAGAATCCCTTTTCTTCTTGTCTCGTTTCTTTACCCATCTGCCTTCCCACTTGTCTAATTTTCCCCATGTTTGAATGCTCTGAAATAATTCCCTAAAGTGAATTTTCATTCATGGTATTCTCATGCTCTCAATGTCTTTTGCATCAAATTCTAATCTGTAACTCCTTTTCAAGTGCTTTGTTTTCTCAATTTCTATGTCATATTTCTCTGCCAGATCTGCTAATTTGTGATGTACTAATCCTGCTTTGTTGTTAATCAGTTTGCACAAATAGCGCAACTCTTCTTCACGGTATGACTCAATTCTGTTTAACCCTCAATTAATTTGTCTGCTTCTAGTCTAAGCCTGGTTGAATTCAGTGAACTTCCTCCACTTGAATCTCCTGCAGTGCTACTCAGCTTCTCCAGCCATTCAGTTAATTACTGTACTGTCAAACCTTGTAAAGAGATATTGTTATTACTTTCACTGGGTACTTGCTGTAATGTTAAACACGGAATCTCTGGTGTCAGCATGCTTGGGTTATGACCTATCTCTGATCTCCCTTGATTATTTGGTGGAGTCCTATGCAACGCAAGACCTGTCCTGCCAAATGTCGGTTTCATTGGAGTCATCATTCCTGTATGCTCATTGAACCTTTCCCTTTCTACACTTGGACTCACAACCTACTGTTCATTGCTCTTATTGTTTCCCTGGGCAAACGATGGAATAACTGGACCAATAGTAACAGGTACTGACACAGCGTCTGGACTCAGTCAGACATTTTGATCTATAGGGTACATTACTCCTGTATTCTGACTTCTTAACGCAGATATCTCTGCCTGTGACCCTGTTATGGGGGTCTATCTCAGGTTTCTCTGTGTTTGCATAGGAGACATTAAATTAGGGGTAGACTCCATCTGGATCAGAGTCGGGTTCTGATAGACCTGTTTCAAGTCGGCAGTTTGTCCTGTTGGCACCATCAAACTCGGGCCAGTGTCTACAATAGGTATATCTGGATAAATTCTCAAAATGTCAACCCGCAACATATATATCTGGAATGTAGAAGTGGTAGGACCATTATGGCTAACTTGTACTTGCCTTGGTGTATTTTCAGTCAGTACCAGAGCTGTGGGGTCTGCCCTAGTACATTGCCCCGTCTCATGTGCTGCATACGGTGGGGGACAACTCCTCAATAATTGCAAAATAAACTCATCATCATCTGATTCTTCATCATAAGTCAAATACTTTTTATACTCAGTCGATTTCTACTCTCTGTTGTCAGAAGGATATGAATCCCTCTTCTTGGTACTCTTACTAGCCTTGCTCTCGTTCTCTTGTGTAATTGCAGGAAAATTCTTAATTCCCTGTATTGTCTCAGTTCTCCAGAATTTCTGCTCCCTATGCCATCTCGCCTCTGCAAAATTTTTCTCAGCTTTTCTCATTATCCTCTCAAATCTCTGTTGCTGTTGCTGTCTGGCCAGTAACTCCCAAACAGCTAATGCTTCAAACTGGGCAGGTCTCAGAGGTGGTTTCAAAACATACAGTACTCTCCTCAAATTCTCTAAAATCCTCAAATTAAGTGTTCTGTGGGCAGGAAACGCTAAGTTCCCTTCTTTCTCTGTCTCTTTGCACCATTGTTTTAGCCAAAGACATGGCGCAGCACCTTGTTCCTCAAATACAACATATGCGGGTGCACCTTCTGGTGGCGTATCCTCTCCTATTCTAACTGGAATTAATACATCTTCCCTTAGGGCACTCTTTAATGATTTGAAAACTGTAATTTCTGCTATACTTCAATTGAATCAGGAAGTACATTTTAATCCCAAAATCCTTTTTGTCTACCTTATTAACCAATCATACTTCACGGTTGTCCATCACTCCGTTCGCGGCCTTTCTCACTAACCAATCTATCCCAGCGCAGCTCTAGTGACATCATACTCACACATACAGTGGCTGACAAAGCCTTTCGGCTCATGTTCCTCAATTCATGTCCGCGCCAAACTAAATGCAAATATTGCAAGCACTAAATAAAATCAGCACACAACTTGTTTGTTTACTACAGGTAGGTAACACAATTGCTTCAGAAACTTTACTGAAGTTCATCTGCGGCTTTTATGTCTGAGAGATACTCCTTCTATCTCAGTTTCCCTGAATCGCAAGCTAAATTCGACCAGCAAATTCTACTCTCAACTGATCATTGAATCCTCCTGGTACACATAGGACTCACCAAATCTCCACTGAAAACAATCATTCACTTTAGCATACACTCTGAGTTTGTCGAGCACACCCGATGACCTATTAAACAGACAAATTACAACATAAACCAACTGTCTCATACACGTATACAATACTCCGGAGACTCAGACCACGCAGGGTCCACATACCAACAACCACGTGGACAATTTTGGAGCACAAAGCGCCACCCACATGTGAAGTTCGACAACTTCCCTACGCTTACACTTTGCAAACCCCCTAAACTTCCCTGCACTTACACTTTGCAAACCCCCTAAACAACATCACTGGAGTACACAAACTCCTTAAACAACTTCATTTGGAGTACGTAGTCTCCCTGTTCACTCCCAAACATCACAATTTACCTGCGATTTGATTAAGCTGTACAAGCGCGAAACCTGTCTCATTCACACTCTCACTAGAAACGCTGAGAACATCTTCAAACAAGCACTGGCAAACTTCAAGGTTTTGGGAAAGTCATGGTAGGCTCTTAGGGAGACATAAACTTTTGTTTGTACTGCCAAAATCTGGACTATTACGGCTGTTATATCTGTGAAATCACAGCAATCTCTTTGGGAGATGCAACACTGCTACCACAATCTGGAACACCTTATGATGTCCTCTTAAAGAGGTTGACCATCCAATTCTTCTATCAATTACTGGGAATTATGGTGGCCTCTTAAGGAGACTAACCATCCGACTTTGCTACCTAGATCTGTGAGCTCGTCTGGCCTTATTCGGTCTTTTATAATTTGTTTAGAAGGGGGCGCGTTAGAGGTTCAATGGATCTTTTGACTACTCTTAGAGTGATTCCACCATGTACACAATTTTCGCTATATCTGACAAACAACAACATAACATATTCAATAAGTTAATTATTCAGGAAATTTGAGTCAGTAAAATGTATGCACCATGACCCATGTGGCCATGAATAACCACGCCTTTTCATAAAATTTAGAAAGTTGATTTCCCTATATCAACAATGCTAATATCACGTAAATTAGTCTCAGTGCCAAATGATATGCATATACAAACAACATTGGCTGACCAAAACGCCGAAAGAATCTCAGTTTAACCAGAGCATTTATAATTAAGCATTCAAGAGTTACAGTGCAAATTAGTAAAATCAATAACTGAACAATAGAGATAGCAGACATCTAGATTCAACAGGTGAGCAAAATCAACTCTTTATTAGTAACGTGCCAACAGTTGGGCATACTAACTAACTCTCCAATTAGAATAGCATGTTTGCGATTCAATCAAAATAATCTTAGTCAAAACTTAATTTGGAAAACCTCTAACTAGGGCTCTACCAAAATAGCGGTTGGTACCTAAAAGAAAAGAACAAAAACCTACAATAGAAAAAAAATAAAATGTTGTTATACCTTTCCTCAAGGGATCAGCAAGCTGTGATTTCTTTTTGTCAGTTGAGAATCCGTCTGGTCAGCATCAGCAACGGCACAATGACAGGGATCGTTCAGCCACCGTGGGGCTCTAAGCTAACTGAACCACTTAAAGGGCATCAAGCTAAAGAATCAGCATTAAACCAATTACTCTATGAGGGTAGTTATCAAGCTAAGGAATCAGCATTAACACGATTACTCTATGAGGATGGTTATGAGGAAAAAGGAACATCTGGAACTACTCAACTTCTCGGACGGGACCAATAGGGGTCAAGAAAGGAATAGAATGCGCTCCTGCTCCTAAGCGCAGCCAGGCTAAGTTAAAATTCCCTAAAGTATCTTCTCACGCCATCATTGGTCAGAAAATTGTACATTCTAAACCTAAAATATTTAGAGACAGTCTTTCACGCATCGATGATGGGCTCCTCTTCTCCTGTTCCCATTGCCAGGTGCATCAAGTAACTCTTTTTTTGCGATCCTAGCTCCAGTCAGTGCGGCTATTGTCCAAGCCTGGGAACATCTCTTTCTCACGCATCAAATCTACAAAGTAACAATTTCTAGTACAGAACATCTCCACAAGCAGTTCTCATGAGAAAGTTTAAGACATTTGCTAATTGCTTGGCCAGCGCAGTGTGAACAATGAAAAAAATTTATTCTCTTCTTTCACAAGACATTTACGAACATTTATTAGGCCATGGAACTTAACACAAGGCTTTGTCGACTAAGCCCAAACCTCGTAATTAATCAAGAGCTCGACATTATTTAAATACATGCTTAACATTAATATATTAGTATAACCCATTAGTACTTTTTATTCTACGTGTGCACATTAATCATAAATGAGAATTCATTATCAATTTTCATACGCATTATGATGACCACTGAAGTTGGCACATTTTCCAAGGTACATGTTATTTTCTCTGTCAATACAAATTTATTAGTAATTAATTCAGCTTTTACAATACATAGATATCTCCAAGACATGTGGACGTGTAGATAAACACAGTAAAGATATATTTACCTTCATGATGTGGCTTGGCATTGTTTCAACTACTGTAGATGTGACTTCTGGACAGAATCCGGCGTTCCCATTTTGAAAAAAAAAATATTGTGAAACCCTTGTTAAATATGGCTTCTTTTGAGACGTGTTATTGTTGGTTTTGCAAAGTTTCTTCTGCAATCCATGCTGCAAATACGGTTATGTTAAATTGTATCAGCACTCCTGTATAGGATGTCAGATTGTGTAGGGATAGTCAGACAATAGGCTGGAAGTAAAACTGTGGAGACGCCCCAGGCTTGTCTTTCACCCCAGATCCGGGTCTCAGCTCAACATCTTGTCATTCTGGGCAATTTGCTTAATCTCCCCGTGCCTAAATAAAGGGGAGAGGTAATCTGGTACTCACGTAAAATGCCCCCACGCCTCTGGGCGGGCCAAGTTCTCGCTACGTAAAATGTAAAAAGAGTATTTAAACTATACTTAGTCTGAAACTACTGTATCATTAATTCTTCTACAGTCCATCTCTTTCCTATATGGCATTAGCAACAGCAATGGCAAATTAAGCGCAATAGTCGCAAAGGCTTTCTCCTTGGGTGTCCCTCCCCATTCCTAATGGACTTTCAGGAAAATGGCTGTATTTGCCACTCCTCGTAGGACTCCTTGTTGTGATGAAGGCAACAGGTGCATAATTAGTATTTCAAACACATGGAATGGATGTTTAGCTTCATGCTGTCAATGAGAAAGCTGATATATTTCGCAAGGAACTGGAAATCCCTTCAGCTGTTACATCTCCCTTTATTAACCATTTTCTTCCTTAAACTTTCTCTGTTTTCTCTTATTAGTATTTTACAATAAAACATTTCTGACAACCTTTATCTCATTAATATAATTTTTGGCTCCTTAATGAAGGTGTCTAAGTTTTTTCCCAGTTGCATTAAATCTTGTTGTAAGCATCTTCGTGACATTTTGCGGAAGAGCTTTGTAAAGAGCTATGTGATACAGTTATGAAATGAGCCAGGAATAAAGAACAGTGTGTGGCAGGCTTTCACGCACACACTTCCCTTAAATCATCGTTATGGTTGGCAATAAAATCTTTTTGTTTAGTTAAGGTTTTAGATGGCTGCTTTGTTTGCGAAAAGAGGGAATTTATTGCTACCATTTATTATCAAGAACGTGCAGAATCATACAAAGGCTCTTTATGAGTAGCGAGTTACGAGCAAAATGTTGTATTATATTTACGCTTTTTTCCTAAACATGGTGGGTAATGCCAACGCCCTTCTTGCTGGGCTAGTAACTATCTTACGGGGACATGACAACGGCATTTTCAGTTGTTGATGTGCATCCTTCGCATGCAATGCCCCTCCCTGAGAAAGGAAGTGGAATTACTGAGGAGGGTTACTTGCACACGAGAACCCTGCTACGGGACAGAATAAAGTGTGCCTGTAGATGTCTTTTGGTCCACAGGAATTGTCAAGTTATGTCATGGTATGCGTCTATTAAATGGCTGACATTTACCGACTACGTGGCCTTTTTTTTGTTTTAGTGCCTGTGGTTGTGGGTTTAACCAGGTGTGCGAGCTCTCCCTGGTGTGGATATGAATGAATACATCCTAGCTCTATGAGTTGTGTAAGTGTTGTGTGGACGAGTATATGGTTTGTGTAAAGAGCATCATCGCCACTGTAAAGATGTTCACATAGGTGGTTCTATTATTAGTAGTAAAGTACTAATGATGATAAGAACCTGTGTAAATGCCCCACCAGGAGCTGGGTATCTTCCTGCTCAAATAATTGCACAAAGAGGTATGCTGTTCCGATAAAAGATTGATATTTCATTGGTGTTACTTTAGAGTAAGGTTGAGGTCATCAGACAGAGTAAGCATCCCTTATAGGATGCACAGGTCATCACCCACTGGAGTGGTATGCTTCATCATCAGGCCGTGCTCTTCTCTGGACAGATGCTGCAATGCTCAGTGGGTCCTACAGAGGGGCTCTTTGCTGGAGCTCTTTTCCTTACTCGGAACTGCCCAATAAAAAGCAGATGAAAAATGCTCTGTACCTAGCTTGCGAGCAGGATATAACAGTGAGTGGTAGATTGTAAATGAATGAGATAAAAATTGGTATGGGTTAACAATAGAATATCATTTATTGATGCTGACAACTCATGTTAAAAAATAAATAACTAACCTAAAAAGATATCAATGAATCCAAGGTCCAAAATCAGGTCAACATGTTTCTTGCCTAAATCTGCTCAGAACGCATCAATAGCAATTTATTAGAACCAGGTGAAGATACCCTAATGTACCTACCAAATAGGAGGTTCCTAATCTATGTATGCTTTGTGATTCCTATGTTAGGAAGAACATTTGTGGTGTGGAAATCGGTAATTGAATAAAAGGAAGTCTCACATTGGAAAATTATTCTGTTCGACCCATTATAAATAGTGAACTGGCTCTTTTAGAATGTCATGGAGCCGCTTCTGGAATGTTAAATTTAAGTTGTCACAACGCACAGTGTAAAACCTACCCGCTTGCCAGCATTCCAAAAATATAGGAGTGACTGTATAGTAAATATAGAATAATTAGGAATTAGATGATTTTCTGGATGCCCGCGAGCAGGTAGATCTGGATGACTCTGTCACCCTTATCAAGCTTGATCTCTCTGTGGCCTTTTATACAGTGGATCATCACATAGTAATAAGCCTAAAATTGCTTTTAAAGAGTATGTCTTGAACGACTGGCAGAATACCGGAAACAGAAATATCATGTGGGCAAAATACTATGTCAAAAATATTGAGGCCAGAATATCCAGAAGGAATCCAGAAGGTAAGTGCAAATAGGTCAGTAAAGATTTACTACTCTTAACTCCTCATCTACTTGCCTTGAAGCTATATATATTGTTAATTAATGTACATACAGTAGAGTTATACATACTTACATTTTGCTCACCCATTGAAATTTACCTTAGTGAAATTTGTGTTCTTGATATTCTTAACACAATATTTTGTGCTATGATATTTCTGTTTCCGATTTCTGTCTAAGAACAATCTGTTTAGCTTGATTTTCTCCTTCCTTGAAGGATGGACTCCGTCAGTGGCTCTCCCACCTTATTGATCCTCATTGTGGCTTCCTTCTGCGGGGTTGCACAAGTGTCCCCTCTCGTTCCTTTGTTATTTAACATCTACATTCACCATTCAGTTCAACTGATGAGATGTTTCAGCTGTCATGCAATTTCATATCCTGATGGCATACAGTTAATTACGTCTCTTAATCACAAGGCACTGAACTCCACTGCCATATTGGCTACCTGTCTGCATGAAGTTTAATTGTGGATGTTGCAAAACTTCCTTAAGCTCAATCTAGCAACACTGAGTTCTTGTTGGCCAGCTACACCATTGAGCGATGGCAAAACACTCTTTGACCCATGATCATGGGAGAAGTCAATACCCCAGAAATTAAAGTGTAAACCTTAAGAGTCCAACTGGAGCAACACCTATCTCTCCAAGCTCAGATTGATGCTGTCTCCTCAGCACACTTCTACTCTCTGCATCCCTTACGAAAAATGGCCCTGTACTTCTCTCACCACCTTCATGCACAAGTCGCATCTCATGTTGTTCTTTGAAACATAGAATACTCTTTCATCCTATATCTGGGCCTGCCATATTCCTAACTCATCCAACTGTAAGGAATCCAAAACCTTTCTGTACTGCTGGTAAGTAATCTTGACTATACGATCCAGGGAAGAATCCACCTACACCTGTTACCATTCCAGAATATAATTCTCTTTAAAACACTCTGCTTCATGAATAGAGTTTTGTAAAAAAAAAAATAGACAGATCTTGCTTCTGTATGCTTTTCACCCATTATAATCAAATAACATGAAAAGTCTGGACTTCAACTCACAGATTTCATTTTTGATTACCCAATTCATGGATTCCTGGACATGTAGCAATTTTCTCCATCTGCCAAGACCTCAATCCTGGAAGAGTCTTCCCTTGCACATCTAGGGCCTGATTCACAAAAGTAAATGTAAACTTTTGTGTGCATTTACGATTGTTTGCTATAAACAAAGCTATTTCACTAGTAGTATCTTTACGACTGCAGAGTCTCTGCACATATAAAGATAGAACTGTCCTATCTTTTTATGTGCAGAGACAGCAGTAGTAAAGATACTACTACTGAAATATATTTGCAAATAGCAAACAATCTCGCACTTACACAAAAGTGTACGTTTAATGTTAGACCTCTAAGCCTCAGTGCGGTCTTCCACCAAACTTTTTGCCTTCATCCTCCATTTCTGGTGATCTAGTTTTTTTGGCTTTAGGACTCTGTGCACCTTACCACTTCTAAGCAGGGCTGAAGTGCATGTGCACACTCATTAAAACATGGTAACATTGAATTATCCCAAATGGGCATATTTAATTTACTCAAAAGTCCCTAGTAAAGTGGTAGTACACGTATCCAAGGCCTGTAAATTAAATGCTTCTAGTGGGCCTGCAGCACTGATTGTACCACCCACTTAAGTAACACTTTAAACATGCCTGAGGTCTGCCATTGCAGAGCCCATGTGTGCAGCTTTTAAACTGCCATGTCAAACTGACAAAAAAGCTTTCTGCCTTGCCCAAAGGTTCCTTTTTATACATATAAGTCACCAATATGGTAGGCCATGCACAGCCCAGATGGCAGGATGAGGTGTAATTAAAAGGTAAGACATATACTTTTAGGTTTTACATGTCCTGCTAGTAAAAAACCCTTAAATTAATTTTTCACTACTACAAGGCCTACCTCTCACATAGACTAACATTGGAATTACCGTAAAACATTTAATAAGGTGTAATTTCCAAATAGGAGCAGGTGATCAGTTCATGTTTGGTGCCTTTGGAATTGTAATGGACAATCCTAACTTATGGTGAAGTTGGATTCAAGTTACAATTTTGTGAATGCCACTTTTAGAAAGTTACAATGTTCCTGGAGGAAATATTTTGTATTTGCTTTTGGCGTTGGTTCCACAATCAAATCAGCACATTACCAAATACAATTGAAGATGGACAAAACACAGTTGAGAGCGCATTGGTATATAAGCATTAATATATTACCTCAAATCAATGAAGTAATAATTGAAATGCATCTTCAGTAGTCAACACTGTTGCCTCTCGCAGTAATGATCCATAAAAAACATAGGGGCATATTTATACTCTGTTTGCGCCAAAATTCGGCACAAACCTTACACCATATTCATACTATGAAGCCTGACCCCGCGAACATCAAAATTCCTCCGTGTGCGCCATTTTCTGGATGCGGGAAACCACCTTGCGTTAATGACATGCAAGGTAGGCGTTCTCATCCAAAAAATGACATAAAGGCCTGTGCACCTTATTTATACTCTCACGTCATTTTGATGCACAGGAGGGGGCGGGCCTTAAAAAACGGCGCCCAGACGGATGTGCGTTGTTTTTCAACACCTGGGTGAGGGCAGACGTTAAGGGACCTGTGGTCTCTGACCATGGAAGCAGTCCAGAGGTGCCCTTCCCTGCCCCCAGGGACAACCCCTGCCACCCCCACCCACCCATGGATGGAGGGACCCATCCCAGGTAAGAACAGGTAAGTTGAGGTAAGTATTTTGTTTTTAGTGGCATAGCGGGGCCTAACTTGGGCCCCCCTACATGCCACAGTGCCCAATGGCCATGCCCAGGGGACCAGAGTCCCCTGGGCACGGCCATTGGGCAGGGGGGCATGAGTCCTGTCTCTGCTAAGACAGGAGTCATTTCAATGGTGGTTGTGCGTCAAAAAATGGCTCAAGTCTGGTTAGAGCCATGATTTTTTACTCTGGCCTGACTTGCATCATTTTTTTACACACAACCCCCATTTTTCCCTACGCCGGCGCTGCCTGGTTAGAGTCATTTTTTATTACTCTGACCAGCCCGCGGTGCCGGCTAACGTCAATCCATAAATAAGGTGCCCGCCTGGCACGTTGAAATGGCGTTAGGCAGCAGTAAAAAAATTTACGCAAACTAGCGCCGGCGCTGGTTTGCGGCAAAAAGTATAAATATGGGCCATAATGTCACTGGTATAAATCCAGGGATCATCGAGAGGCAATAACTCCTCTTAACCCATAATACAATGATCAATCCAAACATTAAAGTCCAAAAAAGATAGCTCCAAAGAATGTCAGGGAGCACATCAGCAATGTGATACCATCAGTAAAGTTAAAGAGGAGGAATTGTTGATGTTTCAGTCTCAGAGTGGCTAGCCGGTCCATGAAACCATCAGCTAGACTCAGGGCCTGATTATGACCTTGGCGGATGGGATACTTCATCACAAACGTGAGGGATATTCCGCTCGCCGTTTTACAATTTCCATAGGATATAATAAATCTTGTAATACGGCGGATGGGATAACTGTCACATTTGTGACGGAGTATCCCATAAGTTCGTAGTCTGTCCCCACTGTTAACTACAAACCTACATAACTATGAAGAAATCTGAACCAAATCACCTATATAAAAGAAGAAAAGAAAATATAGAAGAAAAGAAGTGTACCACTTGTCAACAACAAAACAAAACACAGTGCGCTGTGTCAACCCCTACGCAGGACTAAAAAAAGAACACATTAGCAACTGTACTACTATACTATCTAACATGCAACAAACCCAGCAAAGTGAAAGTATACCATACCACCAATCACTAAACCATAAATAAACACTGTCTCTAATGCAAAAACATGGAAAAGTGTTAAAATCAACCTGCCCATACTACCACAAGTGAACATACACAGATTGCTAAAGAGACATCCCTTAAGTAGCTTACCACACGACACAACCATGCCGATAGGTTACAGGTCAATTAACTAATTTGTCTGAAACAGAATGTATATGCACAAAAACAAAGTCATATAGTCAAAGTAACTGTGCTTGCAAGAGATACGGGTAAAGAGTAGAACATAAAAGAAAAGGGTTGATTGAGGACCCCTAGGTGAGGATGGTTCAAGAACCAGTACATGCCAGGGTTTCACCTGGATTGCCAGCCCCGGAACAAATATTACGAATGGTGAACTCCACAGTGACTTAACCAAGTTTAGAAGAGGTACCAATTTTCAACATGTCCTCTCATCAACTTAGTTCTAATGAGATTGTAGTACTGCGTACTGGTTTATCATTTATACCCACCTGAAGTAATGATCGATTCACTGCTCAAATAGAGTTACTCAGATTGCTTAGAACACTGAGGTTACAATATTTCTTAACAGATAAGCCTGGCAGTGTCATGTATGGGGTTACCGGCCTTTCGAAAATGTTGTTTTCGCAGAGGTTGAACTGTTGTTTAAATGTCCCAAATATGTAAAATATAACTTTTCCAAAACACATAGGGGGTTATTCTAACTTTGGAGGAGGTGTTAATCCGTCCCAAAAGTGACGGAAAAGTGACGGATTTACCACCAGCCGTATTACGAGTCCATTATATCCTATGGAACTCGTAATACGGCTGGTGGTATATCCGTCACTTTACAGTCACTTTTGGGACGGCTTAACACTCCTCCAAAGTTAGAATAACCCCCATAATGAGGCCCCGTCCTCACTAGCTAACCACAGGGATATTATTACTATTATTCCTGTGGATATGGGCGGCAGCACCGTAGTACACATCAAATTAGATCATGACAAGGAGGTGATAAGACAAGTACAGAACCCTGCACATTACAAAAGACTTCCCAAAGACCCCACAGCTTCCATTAGGGAATACATTTCTACATTGACAGAGATAGGCCTCACTGGCTGGTGGCTTAGCAAGAAAGAATTTGAGTACCTGAATGAGGATGACTATTCTATACCAGCATTTTACACATTACCCAAAGTTCATAAAGATGATAAAAAAACACCAGGCCAACCTTTTGTGGCAGGCCTTCAGCCATTGGCTGAATATGTAGATTTATTTATCAACACAAAAGGATGATGGACGGAGTGTTAAAACTTTTTAACCACCCACCCCCAGCCACAGATCTGGGTTTAATCCATTGTTCTTTTGCGCAGCATGCAACCCCAGGTTGGACCCAGCCATATGCAAATCAGTCTTGACCCTGTTCCACTAGGGAACAGTCCAGCCCGAACTGCCAAGCCAGGTCCTCCCTGGACCGGAAACAAGCATCCTGGGACCGGTTTCAGGGTATCACCCTTCATCAGCCAGGTTAACTTGAATCCAAAATGATGGATTAAACCTAGATCTGTGACTCAGGGTGAGTGTTTGCATTGTTAAGCACTCCATCATCCTTTTGGTTTGCTAAAGATTTCTTTATCAAGCCATTTGTAACAATGACATTGTCTTATGCTAGTGATAGCCTCTCACTTATTACACTTATAGAAGGGATTCCTATTGATCCCAATTGTGATAGTCTTGCCACAAACATTCCTCAGTGTGAAGCTTTAGAAATAATGGAGAAAGTGCTTGACTTTCCCCTGGGCCTCATATTGTACCCTCAGATTTCATTGTAAAATGTGCATCAATAGGTTGCAACTACTTTATTTATAATGAGAATTGCTATGCCCAGATTAAGGGTGCAGCAATTGCTAATCTGTATGTTGCCAAATTTGAAGAAAGAACCATTTACAGTGATTCCAACCCAATTGTCAAGAATGGCTTTGATACATAGATGACATGCTGTTCATTTGGCAGGGATCATCGATCGAGTTACTCCAATTCCACAAATGGTTAAATAAAGAAGACATTAATTTGAAGTTTACACCTGAACAGAGTAACCACTCAATACGTTTGCTGGATTTGAGAACTATGGAAGATAATGGGTCTCTATTTGTAAGCCTCCATGCCAGACCTACGGCCAGAAATACTCCTTCGAAATACACAAGCCATTATTCTAGAATCCTACGAGATAACCTCCCCTTTGGCCAATTTTTAAGAAAGAGGGATAATTGCACTAAGATGCAGGATTACTTTTCCGAGGCCAAAATCCTTTCTAAGCTAGTGACTAGAGGCTATTCCTGTAGATTGGGCAAAAAATCACTCAAAAGGGCTTCTTACTATGACCTTGAGGCATTATTAGAGGTCAAAGATAAAACCGCATCCACTAGACTAACGAATCACTACATTTGGTGCCGAATCCAATATGATTAAGAAGATAATCCTCAAGAATTGGCACTTGCTAGAAACTTTACAGAAACAATATGAGAAACCCCGTTTTGCCTTTTAAAGAGGGGGTAATCTAAGGGACCATTTGGTCTGTGCCTATGTTGAACCTGAACCAAGGACTTTAAGAAATATTTGGGGTTTATCCCCAGTGTTTCGGTATTTTCCTTGTGGTGATTGCACAGCCTGTTCCACCTCAATAATGGTGAAACCCTATGTTATCAATCAACAAGTGTGACATTTCAGGCATTTTTCCGAATGTGGGATCAAAAATGTATTATATTGCATTGAATGTCCCTGTGCCCTTCATTACATTGGTACAGCTACACAATTGTATTTTGTAAGTTTGCGCCGATTTTGTGTCAAAAAAAGACGCAAACGCGGTGCTAAAAAAGTATAAATATGGGCCCTGGTATTTACTGAAACACACAGACTTTGGTGCCGTAAACACTAAAATCAACATTGTGTACCTCAAAGACTCAGAACATGACATAATTATTGCACCTGACAGATTTTACTTGTAATCAGGCTCTAAGAGTATTCTGTTCCATTTAGCATTTAGAAAGGCCCTGAAGACGCATCTTATTTGCTGACTCCCCTTTTTCTGTTTTTTAGGGTATTCTTTAATTGTTCGGTGGGGCAGAGATGCCAATGATGGTGAACAAGATCTACGTAAAATGAATCAAATCAAATCAGATTTTATCCACATAATCAGGAAAGGTGTCAGTGTTGTGCCACTGGAATCCTTTTCCCTAGCTTAGATTTACCATCGTTTTTCATGTACCCCCAATGTCTACTCTTTATAAACTTATTTTGCTGGCTTTTATTACAGTAGTTCAGCGACTGTTCAAAGCACAGGCTTTTGTAATTGTCCTCCCTAACCTGCAATAAAAGGATGTCCATCAGTGATCTCAAAATGTCTTTCTAGCACAGCATTTGATAAGGCCTGTGTGGAAACGTAAATTTAATTTTACAAAACAAATTGTTGTTCTATCTTTCGTTATAGTTGACCTTGAGAGCATGTCTGTCATTTAAAGGTGAAGCGAGTTACCAGTAAGGGGAATGGTTTGAGGAGAAAAAGTCCTCTGCTACACATTTTCTGTTCCCGAAAACATTTTCTGTAGAGACTGGCTCGCACAGAAATACATTATGTAAAACTTTACACCATGAAATTAAAAATTTTTTGCAAATGATGTGTAGTGCTAATTTCATATTGCACGGATGCACTGAAAACGTGCCACATACCAATATTTGAACACCCCTTAGATCCAGTCAATTAAACCATTGTTTTCTTTCCTACTCAGTATAATAGTGCGTGCATGCCTCAATTCACACCAGTACTTTATAGAGACGTCCACAACATTCCTTTGCTAACGTTTAAAACAAGTAATCACCAAGAATCCATTGCATACTAAATATTTATGAACCCATCCATTTAATTTCTAGTATCAGCATGATGTAACAAAACACTACAATAATATTTTCAGTGCGGCTTGCACCTCAGGGTATTGGGGCTCCACCTTTTCTGTTTTCTGCTGTCTGTTGAATTGCTAGATAGGCTAAGCAAAACACAATTAAAAGTACTTGGCTGTCAGGCTGACCCTCTTCCCGTCAATCAGTTATTCACTTTTGGGAGGTACAGGGTGCATGGGTAATCAATTAATTTTGGGCTTTGCCAAACACAGCCTCAGTGCACATAGAAGTTCAAGCAGAGAGTCAACATCGTCGCTGTTCAAGGCAGCCCTAGGCTTCAGCTGCAGCTCTTTGAGAGGCTGCCGTCGCATCAGTCAGTGCCCATCATTATACTCATTCCCTCTTCATCTCAGGATGGGGTGAGATCAGCAGATCTCACCGACCCCATAACAGTCTGATAAATTAGGCACGTTTGCAGTAAAACAAATGTCCTCCTTGGTCTTGCAATGTGTGCAGGTGCAAGGGCCTAACAGAAGCTCTGTTCTAATGAGTTGCTGTGATTTCTCTTGCTGGGTTCTGTCATGACATTCAGCTACAGGGGCCCTGCTGGCACCAATGACTGGTACCCATTTTTAGAAGGGCTCAGCACTGCTCAGGGTGCATGGCAATGTCTAGGAGATGGGTCCGCAGTACATCCGATTAACCTGGAGAACGAGATCCTCAGCATACCCGTTGGACTGATGGAGGTAAATATCAGGAAAAATGTAGATATATATACTAAAGACTTAGGGAAAATGCAAGAAGCAGAATAGGACATATTGATGGTTATTGCTCTTTTTTTCTTCAGTTTATATTGCGTGTCTGATGCAGTGCTTAATTTGTGCTTGTTGTTAATCACTTTTGAGGGCCGGAGCTTATTTTTCTGCCCCAAGCATTTACTTCGAGCAAAATACACATTTGGGAAAGACTGAGGAAGAGAAAAGCGAAAAAGCGTCACAGTGGGAGAAAGCAGAAAACTGCAAGAGTGAAACGAAGGGACAGGGAGTGAGTTTAAACGGATTGAAGGGGCCAGCGATGGCTTTGGGATTATGCTGCCTCAGTATTCCCTGTTCCAACATTTAATTGCAGCAGCTGCATGTTTAAGAGGAGGGCTTTGGGCACTGGCACGTTTTTATTTACAAATTAAGCACTGGTCTGATGTGATGTTAAAAGCAATGCAAATTCTTCATGTAGTCATAAAACCAGAGCTTTCATAAATCATATCTCTGTGAAAACCATCACTGGGCCAGGAGAAGGATTGCATTTTTTCCATTCACCGCAATGGGTGTAATCATCATCATGTCACTGCTGAGTGGTAGCTAGGTGGGAACACTTAATTGAGCCATTGGTGTAAATCATTCTGACAGTTTCAACAGCTCTGACTCAAAGTTTGGGACTGTAAAAATGCTTTCTGCAAAGTACCAAACCGAATTTAGGAGTCAGTACCTTTTTTTCTGACTCATGAAATGGAAATGGAATCCCT
Source organism: Pleurodeles waltl (assembly GCF_031143425.1). Lineage (NCBI taxonomy): Eukaryota > Metazoa > Chordata > Amphibia > Caudata > Salamandridae > Pleurodeles > Pleurodeles waltl. The sequence goes on along the minus strand of NC_090444.1, from coordinate 1,021,913,492 downwards.
TCCAAATAGCGAGTCCTGTCCATACAAATCAGTGGTTTAGGATTGCAACACCATTTGTAAACCATTCAAAAGTTACAAGCATCCAAGTTGTGGTGGTAACCCATTCATAAAGGGGAGTGATGAAAAAGGTTGATAGGGAGTAAACTGTTTTTTAGACACAGCCCCATTTCATGTAAGGAAAAAAAACGTTTTCTTTTTTGAAAAGCAATTGCAACCACAGTGATCTGCTGACTCTTCCAGGCCACTATCTCAGCGATTCTGGCCAATCAGATTGAGTAGCAGTTTGTGACCTACCTAATGTACATTAATTAGGCATGTCAGATTGTGACTCAATCAGATTCTCTTTTTTTATGAACTGAACTAAAGGTACGTTGGTCAATTTGTAAAAATGTTTAATTATTGCAGAAATAATGGTCGTAAATTGCAGCTAGTATTTTGCAACCAGCAAATGCCATCTACTGCCTCTTGGTTGGGTGCCAACTGCAGAGACCTTCAAATAACCTGATGGGACAGATCCAAGAAACCATTGTGCTCGAAGCTATGTCCTTCCTGCCCCATGAGCTTGAGAGGCCAAGGCAAACTTCATAGTTCTAGAACAGAAGCTATGACACATGAAGTTTACCACTATGGAATGGCTGGTGGTACCCGGTGTATTCTTTTTATTTAGACCTGGCTTTGAAAGGGTGTACTTGCATGAGCTGTCCCGGTTGATGTGAGAGGACTCCCATGTAATCTGCAGATTGATTTCTTCACCATGATGTGGGGGACAGTAGCCTCCAGTTGACATTATTGTCAATGATAGTGATGCCAGACACGACTGCTACCCTCGATCCATATGTATGCCCTAATGGTGCAGGTGTGTCCTCAGGCAGAAAATAAAAAAGCACAATTTAAAACTGAGTCAAACCCAGCTTTATGGCAACCTCAGTCAGAGATACTGCCCTGTGTTCAAGAAGCCAGCCTAAAAGAAGGGTCTGATTGGACCCACATCTAAATAATCTATTAATATACAGGTGATACCCAAACAAGAGTATTAGGGGCATATTTATATTCTGTTTGCGCCGGAATTGCGTCGTTTTTTTTGACGCAATTCCGACGCAAAACTAACTCCATATTTATACTTTGGCGTTAGACGCGTCTAGCGCCAAAGTCCATGGAGTTTGCGTCATTTTTTAGCGTGGACACCTACTTTGCGTTAATGAGATGCAAGGTAGGCGTTCCCGCCTAAAAAATTGACTCCGAGGCATGTGCGCCGTATTTACACTCCGGGCAAAATTCACGCCCGGGAGTGGGCGGGTCCAAAAAAATTACGTACGGCCGCTTTTGCGCCGTTTTTTAGCGCCTGGACAAGGCAGGCGTTAAGGGACCTGTGGGCTCGGAAGGAGCCCAGAGGTGCCCTCCCATGCCCCCAGGAACACCCCCTGTCACCCTTGCCCACCCCAGGAGGACACCCAAGGCTGGAGGGACCCATCCCAGGGACATTAAGGTAAGTTCCGGTAAGTACTTAAAAAAAAAAAAAATTGTACCATAGGGGGGCCTGATTTGTGCCCCCCTACATGCCACTATGCCCAATGACCATGCCCAGGGGACAGAAGTCCCCTGGGCATGGCCATTGGGCAAGGGGGCATGACTCCTGTCTTTGCTAAGACAGGAGTCATTTCTATGGGGGTTGGGAGTCGAAAAAAATGGTGCAAATCGGGTTGAGGCGAAAAATTTGCCTCAGCCTGACTTGCCCCATTTTTTGGCACCCAAGCTCCATATCCCCCTACGCCGGCGCTGCCTGGTGTACGTCGTTTTTTTTCACGCACATCAGGCAGCGCCGGCGGCTAATGCCGGCTAACGTCATTGATTAAATACGGCGCCCGCATGGTGCTTCAGAATGGCATTAGCCGGCGCTAATTTTTTGGACTCAAAACTGCGTTAGCGCAGTTTTGCGGCAAAAAGTATAAATATGGCCCTCAGTGTCAGCATTAATGTTGTTGTTTTGGGGAAATGTGGCATTAATGCTACATTCTTCAATTTTTCTGGATGAGATTCAACACGTCACGAGTTCTTTAATTCCCAAAGTCAGTCTGCTACATAGCTCAAGAGATATAAGAGAACTGAGGCAGTTGTTGTTCAAATTAAGACTGTGCTTTGAAAATATGAATAACCCGTTGGTCGGCAGGAACATGATGGCTCAGGTGGGAGGAAGCACTACTGCTGAACCAGATCCAATTGACAGTATGCTAAAAAAAGATTTTAGCTGTTTAGTTTGCAGCTAGATCTCAATTGCTCCCGGTTACTCCTTATGATCTCGTCTTTCCTACTTTTTCAAGCAGCTCTATAGTGGGCCCGACTAAAAGTAACCTCGTCTTAAACCATTGGCTTCCTAGATAAAGCTGCATGCAAACGCCTGTAGACAGAACCAACTAGGAAAAGGGGACACATATGTCCCAACAGGTTTAAGGAGTGAGGCATAAATTAAGGAAAGAGGCATAAATCAATCTACACAGCGCAGAAAAGGATACAGAAATCATATCATGGACTACTGTAAACGTTAGATAAACATTAAAGAGAGTTAAATTATGCTTCACCAGGGAGTCAAGAAACTTGGTAGAATTAGGGAGGTTATAAGCTAACCTCAGTCCGCTCTTTTTGCTTCAAAAATCGGACAGTCTGCTCGGCTGGTCTACGAACATTGGAGGTTGATGGCAACACTGTGTTAGAGGTTTGTGATCATCTTTATTCTTTTCCATCATATCACAAGCACACATTGATTTATTAATCCACAGTGCTAAAAATGTATACAATTTCTGAGGCACAGCCCGGCCCAAAAATGAATATTCAAACTTTGGAGTTGTTGTTGCACTTATGGATATTAATTAGATCTCGTGCTAAGACATTGTATCTAGGTTCAGCACCCCTAGGATCTGATTGGGCAGAGACAGCAACATCTGCCTTGTGGGGATTGAAAATAAACAAACCATAAGTACATACATTAAATATGGCTTTAAAGTGACCACAGATAATTAAACCCTTGTCGAGAAAACTTGGCACAAATAGACAGGTTACCAATGAAATAGTGTTTTGAAGTTATAGCTGTTGGAGTATGAAAAACCACCATTGCAGTAAATAATTAGTTAATAACATAAGTCAAAAGACGTTTCCACAAAAAATGCATGCGTCACCTTGCTGTCCGCATACATACGGGTGACATTAAATTTAAAAAGAGGTGAAACCAATTTGTAAGGCCCATTTTTGCTCGACCTCGAACACACAGCAGGGATCTAGTGGCAGGCATAACCATCACAAGGCAAGTTGGAAGTAGCCCAAGTCTTCTGAAGCGAAAAACGATTGAAATAAGTAATAACAGATTTCCAATCAGGAGATTACAATATAGAGGTAATGAACGAAAAGTTTCAGATAATTATACTGATGATATGCAAAGAAGAAAATAGTTTAAAGAAAATATTGAGGCAAAACTTCACTGTAACACTTTTACATTTCTCAGTCTGTGGTTCACAAAGACCAATATTGTTTTGTCAGCCTATCTCATCACTGTTCTGAAGTGGCTAAGAACCTATTAAATGTCTGCAAAGCAAAATCGGCAGGGAGACGTGGAGTCAGTCCATTACATGGAATAGAGCAGTTGGTCTCAACATGTGGTCCACGGACCCCTGGTGGTCCGTGAATCCTAATCAGGAGGTTCGCAACTTGTCTATTAAATATTAGTAGTGCCGCCTTTCAGGTTTGAATGACTGGTGCTGACATATTGGGCCCTAAGGACAGATGCACTTCACCTTAGGGTTTGATATTAGATGCTGTAGAGGTCTTAGGTGACCAGAAATGTTCAGGCGATAATGAAAATATCACGTTAACTGTGGTGATTGACATACTTGATGGAGATCTCTGAGTTTTGTCTTGTGAAAGATTTGACTCGTAACAAAACAAAGAGGGTATATGTGCCAGCTGCAAATCACAATCTTTAACATGCAGATCACAGATTTGTATTTAATGCAGATAACCCAGCATGTTGTGTCATAAGGTTATTTTAGCATTGCATTTTAGCACCGTATGTCACCACACCTTTCGAACATGCCTCCACAACGCTGGGATCCACGGCAAGGCCCTCAATTGGATCTCTTCATTCCTCTCCGGCAGAACCCATTGAGTCCCCCTTCCGCCTTACCTGTCCGAATCCTTCAAAACCATCTGTGGCATCACCCAGGGATCCTCCCTCAGCCCAACACTTTTCAACATTTACATGGCTCCTCTCGCCAACACCGCATAATCCCACCACATCAACATAGTATCCTACAAAGACGACACCCAGCTGATCATCTCCCTCACGAACGACCCTACAACCGCAAGAAACAACCTCCACAATGGACTTCACGCCATCGCCAACTGGATGGAATCAAGCCGCCTCAAGTTAAACACAGACAAAACAGAGATCCTCATCTTTGGCAGCAACCCAAAGCTTGGAACGACTCCTGGTGGCCTACCTCCCTAGGAGCCGCACCCACACCCACCACCCAAGTACGAAACCTGGGAATCATCTTGGACTCAGCATGACTCAGCAGGTCAACGCAGTCTCCTCTTCCTGCTACAACACCCTTCGAATGCTCCGCAAGATTGTCAAGTGGATTCCCGTTGAAACCAGAAAGACAGCCACCCACGCCCTGGTCAGCAGTCAACTGGACTACAGCAACGCACTCTATGCAGGAACCACGGCCAAACTACAAACGAAAATGCAACGTATCCAAAACGCCTCCGCCCGACTCATCCTCGACATCCCACGCCGTGACCACATCTATGCCCACCACAGAGACCTACACTAGCTACCCGTATCGAAGAGGATTACCTTCAAACTACTCACCCACACACAGAGCCCTCCACAACACAAGTCCGGCCTACCTCAATGACAGACTCACCTTCCATGCATGCTCCGCTCCGCCAGCCTCGCCCTCGCCTCCGTCCCCCGCATTCGCCGCACCACCGCCGGAGGAAGATCCTTCTCTCACCTCGCCGGCAAGACCTGGAACTCCCTACCGCTCCACCTACACCAGACCCAGGACCTCCTGACTTTCAGGAAACGCCTCAAGACATGGCTATTCGACCAGTAGCTCCCCCCCAGCGCCTTGAGACCCTGACGGGTGAGCAGCGCGCTTTATAAATTACGTGATTGATTGATTGCCGCAGGCACATTATTTCGCCCTGGGACTAAGGCCTGTGCCCTCTCATCTAGTTAAATTTCACTTTTATTCATTTTACTACTTTAGCAAAGCTCCATTTTAGTGGAGATGTTTTTCATTCTTTTATCAGTTGCCCTCCCACGCAGAATCTGTTATTTCTTTCTGTTAGATTTTTCATCCTGTGCTCAACCCAAGGCATTGTCTACCCTACACAGAAAAACATGTGCTGTCATATCAGGGAAGTTCTTTGAATAAAACATCACACTTCCCACACCAGGGTAGAGGGGACATTCCAGCCAACTTGCCCTCTCATGCTGCACGTCGTCACAGTTTCTGCTGAAACCTTTGGTTCCTCTTCGTCTATGTCGGAGTCAGACTAACATCTCTTCCTGTTCACCTCTGAATGCAGGTATGGGGGTTGGGCCACCTTCCTGGGACCAGAAGGGCAGATTAGGGCTACCACTGGTACTTGCTTTCATGTAAAAACTTGGTAGTGTAGGCACGCATGTTAGACACACTATTAGGACAATATTGTGGGACTCTTCTTGAGTTTCACTTTCCTGGTCACTGCTGTAATAAAGCTGTGCTTTATCCTCATAATCGCAATTCATGTCTTTTTATGTAGAGCGAAGTTGCTTCAATAAAATGCATATTGAATGAAAATCCTGCTTCTGTTGGTCTTTAAAATGTCTGAGACTTGTATCACTGAGAGAAAGGGGTACGATCTGTTCCACCACAACTTCCTTGAGGAGTCTGAGTGTCATGCGATAGGCTGCCAAAAATCACTCTTACCTTTGGTATTGGTGATGTGCTGCTAGATAGCCAGAAGGGTTAGGCCGACAGCTGTCACATGGTATGGGATCAGACTCAGTCCCCCATACTAGGTGATGCTGCCTCCCAAAATCCAGCAGTCTTGCTGCTACAACGGGAGTCTATGACAGTTGATGATTTTATCATAGAGATCCTTTTATTAGTTGCACAAAATATAATCCCTCTAATATAGGAAAGTAACCAGCATCAAATAGCAAAATGCAAACGTCAAGGTAGTGATTTAGAAAAGTATTGTTTTTTTCCTTAATCTTGTTTTTATTTCTATGTTGCTAACAAGTGTGCCTTTGCCACTTCTTTAAAAATTTAATTTTGGCACTTGAATGAATCATTGTCTTTGTATAATATGTGTGTGTGTGTGTGTGTGTGTGTGCACGTGGCTGCGGGGGGGGGGTGTGTGTGTTTTGTGATGTAAATAGCTCCAACACCCTATATTTGGAGGAGTAGTGCTATAAAAACATTCAATAAATATGAGTGAGGGGCTATGAAGGGATGAGTCGGCACTGTTGGAGGGTGGTAATGAGAAAATCCATGGAGAAGGTCATTGTGGGTGTGTCAACAAAGACTGCCACACTTGGTGCCATCAGTGCTAAAGGCGTCCCTGGATTGATAAAGTATATGCACATTTTAAAGCTAAATTGAAAACTTTTAAATTGCTCAGTAAACGTGAAGGAATGTGAAACTGGAGGCTAAAAATGAAGTTGATATCCTTAGCTTGATTAGCAGATGTCACAGAAAATTAGTCGGAGCCTCTAACGAGATCTGCAAATCATGGCTCAACGATAGCATCAATGGCAATTTACCAGATGATTGGGAATCTGATGAGATCGTCTGCATGGCCATTTCTAGCATGGTTTCGATGCATTCCAGTTTTTCGTATAAAGTTTGTACATGCTCCTTAATCATAGCAGCAAATTTAAAACAAAATTGGTCCGATAAAAAAGAATCCAGAGGTATTAGAAAGGGTAGCTCTGCATTGTTATTCACAATTATGTCTAAGGTTGCAAACATGTGCGTGCCCCTTTTTTCAGGCTTAACTGCAGATTTAATGGGAGTGATGTGCTAACACTGCTCGCACATAATGGAGGACTAAATTCAAGGAGTGACAGTGACAGACCCTAACACGTGCTGGCATAGGCTGGAATATGTGGGCACTCCTTTCCAGAGAGAGTTTCCTTCCCCTTCTCCTTAGCTAAAACACCAACAGATCTTCAAAAAAACAATCAATAGTTGTACCTTCAATTGGAACACTCTCCCCCAATTTTGTTTTATGAATCGAAGCACAAATTTCAACTTTCATTTCAGATCATTAAAGGCCAAGAATGGCTTACCAGTATCTCCAACTCTCATTGTTACAAGATGAATGGGCACTCATCAATATGCTATTCTGTTTATTACGCAGCACTAGCTAAGAACACAATCATACTATTGAAGGATGTTTCTAAAATCTTTTCACTTAGACATTTATTTTCCAAATCCTCTGGATTTGAACCTGCTAAGGTATGCAGATCCAAAAAGTCACCCTAATCAAATCAAGAATAAAGTTATTCAGTTATATACAACGATGTGGAAACATATTTGTAAACATTGTAAAATCCCTACACATCCTGGGCCTCAACCACTCTGAAATAACCAGCTTTTTTCACAAGCATTTAAGGTATCGCCCTTTTCAGCACAGCATATGACAGATCTTCAATTTTTACATCAGCTGTAGGTAGAAGATTCACTCAGGGAGGCCCCTCCACGTGGGTGTAGGACCGTCGCCCCACCCCAGCCAAACAAATGCCCCCCATAACGAAAAATAAAATAGTAATAAACTTTGTTTATTACGGTTTCATTTTTCAGCGCCCCGTCCTGAAATGAGTGTCAGGACGGGGTGTAGCGATTGCTGGCGAGTTGCAGCAGGGAGCTGGGCACTTGTTTAAAGTGCGCATGTCCCTTTGGCCTGCCGTCTTGCAAGGGCCAGCCACACATGCGCACTTTAAACATCTCTAACTCAGCTGTCTTAAGACAGCTGGATTATAGAAGGCACAGGCCTCCAGTGCTCTGGTGAGCGCTGAGAGGGCCCACTCCGACCGATCCTGACGCTGGTTACCAGCAAGAAACCAGCATCACGATTGACTTGTGCAGTTTCCTGGGACCCTCTGAGAAATTACATGACATGAGGAGAGAAGGTTGTCTGAAGGTAGGTGCTTTTTATTTTATTTATTACCATTTTATTTTTCAGCACCCTGTCCTGAACGGAGTGACAGGACGAGCTGTGGCAATCACTGGCGAGTGGCATCAGGGAGCTGTGCACTTGTTTAAAGTGCACATGTCCCTTTGGCAGGCTGTCTGAAGGTAGGTGCTTTTTATTTTATTTTTATTGTGTTGGCCCCTCTTTCCCCGCCATAATAGATATGAGCTGGCTGCCATTGGGTACACGTGAAGATTTTATTCAGGGCATTGAAGAGTTCTCCATGCCTCAAAATCACTTTATGAAATATTTGCAAATTAGAACAGCACTTGCAGATAAGCAAGTAAGTTTGGCCCTGATGTACCCAGTATTTACTCTCTAATGACGAAGGCAGTTTCATCTACAATTATAGTCCTTTATCAAGCGCTTTTGACTCATACTCAAGAAAGATGAGATCACTGGGCTAGTGGTAGAAATAACTCTTACATATTTCGTTTCATCATTAACCATGTCATTACAGGCAACAAGCACTGTGAACTCTAGGTTACAACACTGGAATGTATTTGTTTTTTACATTTCACCATGTAAAATTAACGAATGGCAACTGAAATACATGTAAGCAAGCATATCACATACATATGTTTACAGGATGCCCTAGAATCAGGATGTACAGGGAGAATATTTTTTTTATTTTTTGAGCATCTTGAGTATGCAAATGTAGGGTCTATCCAGATACCTAAAAGACCATGTTAGGATGCACAGATAAGTTCAGGTCTAGTCTAATTTTCTTCTTACTTTTATTTGGGACTGGGAGACTATTGATTGCACGGCATTGGAAAGATGCCCGGATATAGTAAAATGGAAACAGGAGATGCTAGACATCCATGTATAAAAAAAACTGAAAAATATGATCTGGAGATCTAAAATATTTCACTTGATATGGCGATAAAATTTACAATGCAATCCGCCACATAATTTTTTCATTTGAAATATAGATACATATTATTAAGTCAATATTTCAGATCCCAAATGTACTGGATAGTTTTTATGATTTCTGTACATTGGTCATTGAAAAAATAACTATCTGGATCCCTGACAACCAGCAAGCAGTGGGATAAATGGTTGAGATTATTTCAAATGTTATGCCAGCCTTAGATCGGTGTTCCTTATATTTCAATAGAAATTGCCCCTCTTTTGAATTTTTTCAGTATAGAAAAGGACGAACAGACAAAACAACAGTCCGCTTCAAATAAGGCTGATTGTCTAATGTTCTTACACCAAGGCTGCTCCCTACTCTGTTAGGCCGTTGATGTAGGTATCCGACCACAGAGTCAGAAGTGATGTCACTGTCAGAAACCGGATGGTCCTCCTAACTCATCATAGAGAGGGCAGGCCTAGCGTTCAGTGAACAGGGTATTCCACATTGTTCGTGGTGGAGTACCATGTCTGCAAAACTCTAAAATGAGCTGGGAGTCTTGCCCGTTATTCCAGAGGAAGGAGTGATATTACAGTTAGATACATTCACATTTCTTGATTCAGAAGAAGAATGCTCGTTCATAAAATGTAAAATTAGACATTTTTCGAAAAGGCAATTTGATTTAGGGCATTCAGGAAGTTTGCTAACCGGATAACAAAGATCAACTTAATTTCCTTTTAAGGGTAATGTGAGTTTTAATAAAAGTTTGTCAACACTTTGTCACTTTTCACTAACAGTTGCTCCCTATAGGTCTTTGCCTAAAGAAGTTGCCGGGTGTGTGCTTGTGTGGCTATTAGTAAGACTGCTCCCCTCAGACAATTTTTGCCTTTGGCAAAGAACATTATTACAGTTCACAGCTCAGATGGGCTGGCTGTTGTCTTTAGTCTGGTTGTAGATGGTAAGGGAGTATCTGTGGCTTTTGCTTCAGGGTATTCAACATAAGCTGAGTCCAAATACTTCAAAATGGAAGGATAGGCATTAGTGTCTACTTGGAGTGTCAAACGCTTTAAAACACAGGTTTGGGCTAAAACATGTTTCAACAGGACAATTCACAGATCACTTCTGTTCATTGAAATTGGCATCGCGAAAGAATCTGCAAATCTTTTCAGATTGCTGTAAAGGTTTTATGCACATACCTTTATGGTCTCCTATATAACAGTTGCTTTAATATAATGACGAACTGGTCCGTCTAGGCTGTCTATGCAAAAGGATGAGTCCAAAGAACCAGCTTCATTATTAGAAGAATGGGTGATCTCCACCATTAAAGATACTATATTGAATGTTGTGTGATTACTGAGCAAGTTTGGTCAGAACTCATGCAACAAGAGTTTGTTTTTTGCCAGGTCCAGGCATACATCCATAATTGATGACAAAAAGAGAAATGTGGGTTCTGTTTTATTCTACTACCTTTGGTAGCGGGTTAAATTATATTTCTGGCATACAATAAGCATATTGGTGAAACCAGCACTAAATTGAACATTAGAGCCTATTCAATGGTAGTAAATGGATGATCAAATATTTTGTTTTGTACAAAAATGCTAGCAATGTGTCATTTCAGATGAGATTTCGAAACCGGACCCTGTCAAATTTCCACTTTTCAACTCATCTGTAGTTCATTGGAAAGAGCTTGCTATGAACTTACTGGCTATTTAAAATGGTTGCTCTCAAAGGATCATGTATGCAACACATTTAATTGACTATTTGTCAGAATCTGCACAACTGGATGATTAATTCCAATGCTGATTTTGTTTCGGAAATTTTAGAGAAATGGTTTTGTAGAGAAGGTGTTCCTAATTCCATTCCCTCAACAACAGGATGCAGTTCACTTCTCATAAACTGATCGGTTTTTGGAGAGTCTGGGTATGCAACCCAAATCTAATTCTTGGTATCCTCCAAACAAGAATTGGTTGGTGGAAATATTTAAAAGAGTGGTAGCAGTTAGTGTTAGAAACTGGAGTGTTTGTTTGACAGGAGTGTGTGCACTGTTCAAGCAGCAACCACAATTTTTGTCAGGGTGTAAGACAAGCTCTAAATTAACCTATGCTGACCCTCTGGTAGCTTGGCACATAGCAGTCAGGCTACTTTAGAGGCAATGTGTAAAGTATTTGTGATTGTGGAAGCATTGTTACTACACAAGAACAGTGTACCTTTTACGCACTACTGTATCTCCTCAAACTGAGGTTCAGATTAATCTCATTGCATGAATAATGTTCATCACCTTTCACCAAAGATGATAGTTTTGTTATTGTACAGATGATAAAATCCAATACAAATTAACAAGGAAAAAAAACAAAACAATCAATGGCAATCAAAATAAATACCCTAAAGGACTGAATTCAAACTAAACGCACATCATAAGTTGCGCATGCGACATTTTAAAAGACGTTTCTCCCAATAATAAATTAAATACAAATCACCCAACCCAAAACCCCACATAAAACACAAGGCAATATACATAGGCACTGCCTTAAGGTGCATGGTGCATGAATTAGTAATTGCGCTAAGCATCAGTTTACACTGTTAGAGCTTCTCATTCTAACCAATAGTGAGCAAAATGACAAGAGCGTGGAAAGATTCCAACTAGACGTGTTCCTTGCTCGCAGTGCCATTAAATTTAGAACGTGCAATTTTAATAAATTTGGTCAGTAACACATTTAGCATTGGATTGCCAGGGTCCAGAGACTGGTTAATAGCTTGTCGGCAGGAGCGGACTCCCAATTCGATCCATTTGCTCCAGTGGAAGAGTCTACACTCCTTTAGTAGAGCTGGGCATAGACAAACCACATGGTCAATGGTTTCATCTGCATTACTACAGCCTCTACATGCCAACTGTCCCAGGGGGGTAGCTGCCAGTTGGGCCAGTGTTTTAAAAAACCCCAATCACCCATCCTTAGGGCAAGAAAGGCCTTTTTCAACCAAAACCCGTATGTACAAGAGAAAAAACTGGAGGGCGTACCTGGCTTAAAGGAACCAATTACTGCCCAGGCATGCTTCTGATGGACAAGAAGAGAGCAACCTGAATGATAAGAATACAGTTGGATAAGCCTTTTAATCTCTGATTTAAACAAGGAATAGGGGGGATTATTTTCCCAAAGATCACCAGCAACAAATCGCCGTTGGCATTCAACCAAAAATTGGGAATAGGTGCACTTCGATTTTGGCTCGCTGATTAATTGCCACAGGACTGCCTCCAAGTGGCCGTCCGAGGCCTGACACATTTTATAACTCAACTTCAAAAAAGCACTAGAGTCAACTGCCACCAAATTCGGAAGCCCAAATTCCAGCCGTACCTGCGCGGGTGAGGCCAGGTGTGGAACATGAAAGACTCTCTTGTAGATTTTATTAACCAACCTATTTAATAGGTAAGAGCCTTTGCCCAACAGAATTCCTTGACCATAGGCCAACGAGGGAGTATTTTTTGCTCTCATAACATCCATTAAAGGAAGAAGGGTCGGCCCCTTTAAAACCTTAGCTAATTTGGAAAAGGCCACCTGCAAGATCACAGCTTTAAGTTCCATTTTCTTCTTATGTTTAACAAAACTACCCCTGGAGTCAAAATGTACCCCTAGATATTTGTGGGACTGGTCGGAAATAAGTTTACGGTTTTTATAGTACCAGCTAAAGCCGAATGTTTTTTTCCTCCCAAAGGAGACCACTTTTGTTTTAGACAAGTTAATTTCTAACTAAACTAAACAAGGTTGTCGGCATAAAGCAGGTGACTAAACCTGAAGCCACCAATCTTGGGGGGATGAGAGTTGATGGCGTCAAGAGGTGTTGACATATCTGCAATGAACAGATTAAAAAGATGAGGAGCCAATACACAAGTGGTGGGAATTTTCCTAGATAAGGAGCGCCCGTCACCAAGCTTAATACGGACCCAGGTGTTAGTATGGAGTTCTATAATGGCACCCAAAAGAACTGGGGGAATGCCCCAGCTTTGTAGTTTGGCCCATAGGGCACTTCGGGGGATCCAATCGAATGCTGCCTTGAAGTCCACAAAGCAGCAATTCAGCATCAGGCCTGACGAGATCGCACTATCAATCAAGATAGAGAGTGCTCATAAATTAGTTGAAGGTCATAAACCAGCAGAGAACCCGTTTGGACTATAGGAATTAGTGACTTTGATTCAGTCCAAGCATGGAGATCCTGCAGCAAAAGGCTGGCATAGAACTTAGCCTCACTGTCCAGCAGGGCTATCATCCTAAAACTGGCAGGATGTGATCTTGAGCCATTTTTATATAGAGGATGGAGGATGGCACCATGCCAGGACTCAGGTATGGTTGAAGTTAAAAGGCAATGTTCAAACAAATATGCAAAATGGTTGGCCCAGAGGAGGGGATCCTGCTTGAATAATGCCTGTGGAAGACCATTGGGACCGGGGGCTCCGAATTGCTTAGCCCTCGAGATGATGTGGGGGAGGCGTAATTGGAAAGATTTCCTTACTCCCTGCAGGGAGATTGGAGACCCTGTAAATGGTGGACACATTTTAAATGAGACTACGAAAGATCTATGGGCCCCCTCATTCAATGGTTCCCCATCCTGTTGCTATCTGAAAAATGGGTGGTCAAGTAGGCCGACCACGCTTCTTCTGAAATGTCAACAACGCCTGAGCCCCTTTGGTTACTGTTTAGATTATTGATAAGGGACCAAAATTTCGTGGAGTTTGAATCTCTACTTGCACTTCAAAGTTTGACCCAAAACTGGCTGAGATAGATTTGATAGTCATCATAAACAGCCTTCCTATAATCTTTCCTCAGTTGTTTATATTCAGTGAATAGACACTCAGAATCGAGGCTTTTCCTAATTGCCCTTGCTAGCCTATTCCGTTCTTTCTTTAAGTTCTTGGTTTCCCTGGAGACAACAAAAGACTGGGAAGGGGCACAATTGCGCACGGATTGATGGAATTTTGACCATAAAAGGCAAGAAAGTTTGACCCACTACTTAATTGGTGACACACAACCCAATCCCTCAGAATTAAAAAAGTGAATACATTCAATCAGTACAGCACCGCTAATAGAAGCATTCCATTTTATGCTCTTTAGTGATTCGAAACAAGCGCCACCACCCACTGTCCGCATGACATCATGAGCAGAAAATCTTGATTTAATACAATTTGAGGACAATGGCCGCTCTCACTCCGAGGGGAAATCAGAAACCTTTCAATGAGGGGAACAATTCAATATTACAGATGGTGCAATCTAAATAGGAGTGAGATCAACCATCGGATCTTGTCCACCGTGAGGGGCATCATCATGTAAGCGACCATTCAAAACTTTGAAACCCATACTGTAAAATTGCATTACTAAGTACTCTCCCAGCGGGCACTGCAGACAACCCTGGGGCCTTAATTGTTTTGGAATTAGCTGGTGGGTTCCACAATATGGGCCCTCAAGAGCCTCCTGTGTATCCTGAAACAGGTTTGTGTTGAAATCACCAGTTATAAGATAGCTAGCACGTGCGTAATCCCCAACTCAATTGGCTACAATCTGCGTCAGTCGATACAGCCTGCCCCTTTCTTCCTTTGTTCCGGGGGCATTATTTCCAATGGATAAATTAACACTTGAAATCCTGATGCATTTCGGGCTACGGCCCTCCATCAGGTGAAGTTTTCATCTAAAAAAGTAAACAATTCAAATCTTCAATGAAGGGAGAGTCCCCAGGACATCACAGGGAAAATATATATGAAAACAATGTCTCTAAGATGTATTAGTGGTGAATAACAGGAAAAAACAAACCAAAAGCATAACCAAAAGGTATCCAACACTGGAGTTCAGCAGGCAAGCGTAATACGATCATGGAACTGCGTTCACCTTAACAGACAACCTGTGAATGTTGTTCTTTACAGGGGGACTATCTCCTGTGCCAATGTCATAGATGAAGAAGGTATGTGAGTCCAGGGGTGAGAGACAAAAGAGAGACAAACTGTGCCAGTAACTGGTAACAGCCACTGTGCTGATCTGGGGTCAGGGAACAAGAAAGGTTGACACATTCCATTGGCCCATTGTGTTCTTGTGCAGAGAAGAGAGCAGAGAGAGAGGTTCATTCTCCTTTTCACTCCCTCATCTGTCACAAGAAGTATGCTCACTTTTGACCTCTCAAAGTGAAGATTCAATCTGTTAACATAGATCACCCTTAGTGGGCTTCTAGGGGTCAAGAGATCTCCCAAGTAGGTGGACCTTCCATTCTGCTCTGGCACTTTGTATAGGCCAGTCCAGTGGTTCTGGAGCACTCTCGGCTCTACAGGGTCCATGACCCATACCTTCTGGTCAGGCTGAAACTCCACCAGAGTGGGCTTCTGGTCATACCAAGGCTTTATGCAGTCCTCACTTGGCTGGCTTCAAGGTAACTTTTTGCCTTCTTCCAGAAGTGGTCCATGTGATTGTGGAGGGCCAGCATAGAGCTGATCACATCCTGTGGAGGTGGGGTTCCAGGAGCTTGCTCCCCTCCACTCTCAGAAGGCTCAGAGGTCTCCTAACAGGATGACCATAAAGGAGTATAAAGGGACTGAAACCTACTCCTTTTTGTGCCACCTTTCTGTAGGCATAGAGAAGGCGTAGCCAAAGGACATCCGAATTATGCCTCATTAACTCAGGTAGACCCATAATCAGGCCCCTGAAAGTCTTGTTGAATCTCCCCACAAGACCATTGTTTTAGTGGTATTAGGGTGTGGTGAAGTTTCAAGTTACAACACACTCATCCCACATGGACTTCATGTATGCAAACATAAGTTAGTGCCTCTGTCAGGGACTATGGGCCAGACTTATTAAAATGTGGTGCAGGTGGGTGCTGCTCCAAAATTTAGAAATTTAGAAACACAGGAATGCGCCGTATTTATTGAAATGTGGGGCACCCCTGTGTTTCCCCCGTGACGGCACTTGATTTAGCTGTCAGCATCAACTCAGGCATCCTTACAGCTTAGTGCAAGGGTGTCTGTGTTGAGGGGATTGATTGTTTATGTGCAGGAGGGTGTCCCTTCCTCCACATCAACAATTTACAATGGCAATGTGACACTTCTATGTGTGCTGCAGAATGCAGCGCATATCAAAGTACCACATTTTCATTTTTGAGTGATTGTTTATGTGCAGGAAGGGACAACTTCCTCCGCATAAACAATCTTTCATGGCCTTTTGCTCTTTCTATGTGTGCTGCAGAATGCAGCACACATGGAAAAAGCAAAAACAAGGAGGAATAAAATAATTCCTCCTCGTTGTGGCCTTCTAACGCCACCTCCGGGGTGGAGTTGGAGTTACTTGTTGGCGCTGCCACAGATTTCGGACTTCTTGTCAATCTGGGGCAGCGTCAAAAGGAATGGGTGTTGCGGTGGAACGCACACAGCAACACCTATTGCACACCCTTCTGATGCAGGAACTGCATCGGAGGGGCCCATATTTACAAGGTGGCATTAAGCCGCAAAAAGTGGCTTAACCGCCTTCAAAATGTGATGCACTGCACAGCACCACTAGGGCATCACAAAAAGTGACACTCCAGTGGCGCAAGGGCCTTGTAAATCTGGTCCTATTCCCTTTGGGAACCCAACATGGGTAAATCACAATTAGAGCTCTGACCATTACAGGTTAACTCACTGACAGCAGAGGGATTGCCCCTGGGTAGAGGGTGGCATGGTCCACCAAAACCAGGAAAACATGTTGCCAGAGGATGTCTTGGGGAACAAAGGTTGAATTATGTCAATGCCTACCCTTTTATAGGGGTGCCAATAGCTGATAATGGGAGCAGGAGAACTTTTTGCTTTTTCCCTGTCTTCCCACTGGCCTGGCAGGTAGGGCAGGACCTGCAGAATACACCTGAGGATGTCTTTATTTGAGGCCAATAGAAGTGGGAGACAAGCCTGGTGAAGGTCTTGTCTTGCCCCAAATGTCCTGCCAGGGGTATGTCATGAGCCAAATCCATTAGGAAGGCCCTGTAACAGTGGGGGACCACCAGCACATGTCTGCCCCAGCACTAGGAGACGTAGGCTCCCTATAAAGTAGATCATTATCCCAGTAGATCAGGTGATCACCAGAGGCTTCACATGCTGTATGGGATGAGGCCTGCTACCTCAAGCCCTCAAGCGTTGGCACTCCTTTTGCACTTTGTAAAATTCCTCCCTAGTGGCCCAACCCTCAACTTGCCAGTCGGAGAGCTCAGGTAGGTCACTTAGTGCAGCAATGGCCTCCCTGTTTCCCTCAGGGGTCTTCTTCTCAGGGACCACATTAACCTCTACTGTGGGAACTGCAGAGGCTGGTTTCCCATGCCCTTTGCCTCTCTCCTTGGCAGTTGTCTGGGGCATTGTTCTAGGCTCCAGGCACCTTTGACTCCCTTCCTGGGCAGCCATGGACCATTTTGTCATAAAGACCCACTCAGGCAATCACAAAATTTCAAAGTGAGACCTCAGCTCCACCTCTCTTTAGGAAGTGTGCACCAGGTCGTTGCCTAGCAAACAATCTACAGGCATTGCCTGGCTCACAGCTACTTGCAGAGAACTTGAGACATCCCCCCCCCACTCAGAGGGGACCAGAGCCACAGGAAGACAGCTTCTCGATTTCGGTGACTACGACTTGGTGGAATGTGATCAGTAGGACTGGCCCTGCAGACACCAGCTGATACCTGATAGTAGTCATGCTGGCTCCTGTGTCTTGCAGAGACTCCACTCATTGCCCACTGATGGTGACACACTGCCTATACTTCGAAGTATTTGCAGGCATGTGGGCTTTAGGCACCATCTCCTCATCCCTCAGGGAAACTAGGGTCACCTCTGTGGGCTCCCTAAAGCTAACTGGGACCACCTCCTCCCTGAGACCTACACTCGCCAATCCAGGTGTCCGCCCACAAGTGGGGAGTTGTGTTCTCTTGGGATATTTGGAATCACACTTGGGGAGGCCATAGTTGAAGCACTTCATAAATTACTGTACAAACCTCCGTGTCTGTTTATCAAAGAAACGCTTCTTCTTAGACTCAGACTGGGACCAGTTACCATTACTTACTTGAGAAATAGTTTGGAGGCAGTATTCAGAACTCCTTCTATTTAAAGTCCCCCCCCTTTCTTCAGGTTGGAACCCTGACCACCTGTGCGTTAGTCTTCCCATATGCTCTCTTGGAGATCCTGGTTGTGGCCCAGAAATCAGGATCTCCAGCAAGCTTCTGTCAACTAAGTGCTGGCACAACTATGCAAAACAGATACTGAGCATGCTCTGTCTCATGATTAAATTGTACAACCTAACATAGTCATTAGTTTCAGCTGCCCTGCACCCAACCATTCAGTGCCTTTCTAGAGTAGTCCACAAAATCTTTCCAGGATTGGTTGGTGAGCTCCTGTTTGTTCCTGAATCCTTACCAATACGTCTTATGGATCACCTGAAATTTGGCAATGAAAATGACCTTTATAGGGTAATACATGGTTAAGTCGCCAATTTTTAGTGTTAGAAGTGTATCCCTCCCAACAGTAGGCATGTGTTTCCACAGACCACCCCCGTGCTCCTCAGGAATCTTGTGGACCCTCAGTGCAACTTACTAAGCAGAAAACAATTTTTCAATGTTGTCTCCCACCGCATAACTGGACACCAATTCCTTGGTACGCAAACTATTTTCTCTCCTTCAGGTTCTGCATGTGTGCTGCCACATCACTAATTGAATCCACCTGCAAGGCCTTGATACATAGGCTCCTATCATAAGCCAACAACATTTTCTTCTCTTCCAAGGTCCATTCAGCCCTTTTCTCCGTTATGGCCAGTTACCTTTTCTCCATCTTTAATTTGACCAGCTACTGTTTGAATTTTTTCTCCTTCTTCCTCTGCACTAGTTCCTCTGGGGGAATGAGAAGAGACACTGCTCCATGCCCTGACAAGTAGCTCCAATTCAGAGATATCACCCTCAGCTATTGCAGGTGGTTTATCAGAAGAGTGATTCCCAGGCTACACTAATCCATCATTCTCTTCTGGGTCATTCTTCAGTCAGAGTGAGATTCTGCCCAGGCCCTCGGTGCCTTTTGCAACTCCACCTTCCTGGTGGCACTCTTGGCAGGAAGTCCAAGCCCCTTGCAGAAGTATCTGAGCTGGGTGACTGTATAGGTTTCATGGTTGGCCAGTTCAAACTCCATGTTTTTTGCTGAAGAACTGGCACCCAGAGACAAGATGTTGGAGTAAAACCAAAAAAGCCAATTAGGGAGAATTTTAAATTCAAATTGGTCTCGGATGTGAATTGGTAGTGTACACCAAGTTACTGTATGACACTGCAGAAACACAAGTCCTTATCCTCACAGCTGATCAACAATGTTAGAAATTGGAGTGTTTGTTGACTGGGATATGAGCCATGGTAAAGCAGCAACCACAATCCTAGTCAGGCTAAGTGCCAGGGAAACCCTAAATTAACCTGTGCTCATAGTCTGGTTGATTGGCAGCAGCAGTCAGGCTTAAATTAGAGGCAATGTGTAATGTTTTTGTGCAACACTTCAAACATTAAAACAGTGAAAACAGCATACACAAATATTCTACACCAGGTTATAAACATAACTTTGATTTTAATAAATAATACAAGATCAAAACAACAAAGGTCCAATAGGTAGGACTTTAGTTACAAAATTGTAAAGATTGAGCTGTAAAGTAGCACTTAATAGCAAGAAGTAGCAACCCGGCCTATCTGGTCATGCTGGACAAGGACATAGTTAAAAGTTAATTCTGACCACGGTGGACTGCAGGACAGTTACAGGGACCCAGTTGGCCACTGTGAAGGATAGTGCCTTAATCCATGTTGCGGAGCATTGCGGAATGTTATGTGAGTTATGAAACACGCAGAGGTGCTGTCTTGATTTTCTCCACCCAACAGTGGTAATGCATCAGTTCCAAGCAACAGCGGAGTTAGGGTTCCTGCTGTGTCAGTGTCTAATGTCCAGGATCCTGGCAACCGGGTTTGCGATGCGAAAACCGATGTTAAGGATGCATTGTGCAGTTAAGGCAATGCATCAGTTACAGTGAGCGGATGCGATGCATAGATTCAGCATTGCTGTTGAGGCTGCCATCAACAGGGATGCGAACAACTTGTACCAGGAAAAGCGTTGCAATGGCAGTTGCGAAGGTGATGTGCCAGTTCTGTTCCACAATTAGCACTCACCCCAGAAAAGTGATCAGAGACAGGCAGCACGTACCAAATGGCTAGAGCAGTGGTTCCCAACCTCTAGATTTCTGTGGACCCTCTTTATCATTACTGGAACTCAGGGACCCTCACTCGGTCACTATTTGAATCTAGGGACTCCCTCACTGAGTCATTACTGGAAGCTGGGGACCCCGGCCTAAACATTGTTGATGATTTGAAATGCAAAATAATACACAAAAAATACAGAAACACAAACTCATCAAACACATACACAAATTATAACACATTTTATTTAATTTGCAAACAAATATAAATTAAATTAAGAAACTTTATAGGAAGGTTGGAGCTTTTCTAAATCCAACTAAAGTCTCACATCATCCATACTATAATCTGCTAGATGCACCTGCACTGCTCCCACAAATCAATCTGAGGATAGCAATTTAATTTTTAGCCTCCAATGTCAAATTCCTTGACATTTATAGTACGTTTTCAAACTTTCAATTGTACATTTATCCACTTTATTTATGTACACTTTATTAACCTGTTAATATTATTTAATTTTCTAAGGAGTCACGAATCTCCTGAGGAGGCTTTGTGGAGCCCAGGGTTCCTTGGACCACAGGTTGGGAACCAATGGCTAGAGAAAGAACATGGCAAGTTTCTAAAAGTGGCATTTTCGGAATTGCAAATCAAAATACTTTACCATAAATTGTGATTCCAGAGACATCAAACTTGAAAAGTTTATCTCTTCCAGATTGTGACTTACACTTATAAGATGTTGTGGGGTAACCCAAATGTTATCTTTTGGGAGAAATAGGTCTTGCTGCAGTGGAAAAATGACTTTGAGAGCTTTTCACCAATAGGACATGTAAAACTAAAAGGTTCATGTCTTGCCTTTTAAATGCATTGCTCCCCGTCCTCTGGGTTGTCCAGAGTCTCCCTTAGGGTTGATTTATATATTAAAAGGGAAGGTTTGGGCCTGGCAAACCTTTTATTTTGCAAGGCTGACATCGCAATGTAAAACTGCTCACACAGGCTCTGCAATGGCAAACATGAGACATGGTTAAACAGTTACTTCAGTGGGTGGCACAATCAGTGTTGCAGGCCCACAAGTAGCATTTAATGTATAGGCCCTGGGCACATTTAGTGCACTTTACAAGGGACTTCTAAGTAAATTAAGCATACCAAATTGGGGATAAGGTTGTGTTACCATGTTTAGGGAAGCGGGCACAAGCACTTTAGCACTGGTTAGCAATGGTAAAGTGCACAGAGGTCTAGAATCTGCAAAAACAAGGTCAAAAACGTGGAGGAGGTAGGCAAAAAGTTAGGGAGAAGACCACTCTAAGGTTGTCCAGTCTACACCCCCAGCATTCAAAGAAGGTCTGAATAATCAACATCAGGTGTATAGTATAATTTGGCTATATCATTTTATGCCCCATAACACTACTGAACCACTCTTTGAATTACACAAGAGCAGGAAATCAAGAACTCAAAGAAATCCAAAGTGCATACAGAGCCATGGGAGGTAATTTCATTCAAGGAATTGTATGAAAAGGCCAAGACGAATGCTGAAGTTAAACAAGTTATAAGGAATGGTTTGGACTTGTCTTGTTCATCAAGAAATATAAAAATTTCAAGTGAGTTATTTTGTAAACTTTAGAAAACCTAATTTCCTATAAAAGGTGAATCAAAATTTTAAGAGGCATACAAAGTTTACACTCAGAAAGAAACAACATCTGATTTTTTAAACAATGGAACATGGTAGTATTTGTCTAGACTGGCTGAGTTTGGAGGTTTTTCTCCTGATGCTTTTTGCCAATCATCAGAGGAAACTTATTTTTGTAATACATCAACAACTGTTCTAAAGCTGTTAATTCCTCATTAACAATGAGTATCTCTTAAGTCTTGCTTATCTTCAGAAACTACTGACTCAGAGTTTATTTCTGCATGCCGAGAGCTTTCATTTAGGTCCCAACTTTTGCCATCTTCATCATCCTGAAGCAAATTGACGTCCAGTGAGGAAGACAAGTTTGCCAAAATGATTTTGAGAGTATATAATGGACAATGTAGGAATTGCTCATGTGTAAGGAGATTACCCATTAAATCAAACTTCCACAGGAGCAGATGCCTTTTACCCAACTCCCTCCAACAGATGCATGCTCGGACTTTACTGATTATCTGAACGCTGCATCCACTAAGGGGAAAGGGGAATGGGAATAGAAAAAGAGATACCGCCTCCAGATCTAGTTCCAGCCTGTGTTTCCCACTTGAAGATAGGATATTGAGTGTGTGCTTCTGTAACCTGCACCTTTCTTCTTATTGGGATTTCTTTAAAGGAAGGACCTGCGGTTGGGTAATGAGAGCATAGATAAGTACACTCCTCCTGCACATTCAACTGTTCATCCATTCACATTCACACAATTCTATTGTTCTCCTAACCTGGATCTTTTGAGAGACCAGCCTCTCTCTAAGAGAACAATGTTAACTTAATATCTTCTTTTCACCAGGAGTAGGAGGTATCCAAGGTTCTCTGGAGAACAGTTCAAAGGTTCACGAATATACAATCTACTAATGTCTTTTATAGGAAATGGAAACTCCTTCTCAAGGCTAAGTTTTCTTAATTAGGGTCTCTAGGAAATACCGTAACAAGAAAAATAATTAATTACTCAAAACTGGAAGAATTCTCAATGAAATGAAGCGCCTCAGGAACACTGCTCATTCTCCTCAGGATGACAGTTGAAGTGCACAGCTCCCAGAGAGAAACAGCTGGAGGGAAGCTTTAGCACGAGCCTAAGGTAGAAACACTAGAGTGCTGACATCACAAAGATTTGGGGCCACCAGCTTGAGTGGCAGTTAAACCTGAAGAAGCTAGTTCTAAGAACAGCCTCCGCAAGAGCCACCGGGAGTGAGGACGCCGCTGCAACCAACGTGGGTACAAGGAAAAGGGGAATCGTTTTTGCTGAGGGAAGAACTTAACAACACTGGCAATAGTTTTCCTGACAGTCCCCCTCCAAAGAACTCCCTCCTAGAGAAGGTTTGTTGGGGAAAGTGTTGTGAAATTGCTTTACCAACCTTTGAGCATGCACATTTTGGAAGACTACCCAGGACCTTTCTTCTGGGCCAAAACCTTTCCAATCAATGAGGTTATATAATGTTCCTTTTTTAAACTTAGATTCAAAAATTCTATTCACTTCATATTCTAAATGTGAATCTACTTTGATCAGATCTGGAGGGGTGGTTGCCCTAACATTGGGAGGGCATCTTTTTAAGTAGCAAGACATGGAATCCTGGATGAACCTTAATCTGAGGAGGCATGGCAAGTTTGACTGTTACTGTTACTGTTTACAATGTTCTTTATTTTAAAGGGTCCTACATATCTAGGCTGGAAGTAAATCTCGAGTGGATAGCCAGACCTTCTCACCCTTGCAATAACCAGGATTGCCTCACTTCTTTTTGTCAGCATGCTTCTTCTAAGAGACCTTTGCTTTGGTCAAATGTTCTCTAGCGGATTGGTAGGTCTTTTGAATGTATTTACTGAACTCATTTGCAACTGGGACCGAGCCTCCTGACCTTCCTAAGATAATGTTTGGGAGCTTACCAGAGTTCAAATAGAAAGGAGAAATGGAGGCATTAATAGCATTGTTGTATGCAAATTCTGCTGTCAAAATGAAATATGGCCAATCATTATCATGGTCCAGAAGATATAAGCGTTGGTACTGCTCTATCTCCTGGTTAACTCTTTCTGTCTGTCCATCCGTTTCCAGATGATAACTAGTAGAATAACGTGAAGCGATATCAACTTGTTTTATAAAGGCCCTCCAGAATTGGGAAACAATTTGGGGACCTCTATCCTAGATTACAACCACTGCAATGCCATGAGCTCCGCCTATGTGTTGTGAAAATAACTGTGCTAACTGAGAGGCTCTAGGAACCATCTTCAGAGGAATGAAATGGCTCATTTTAGAAAAGGAGTCCACAAAAACTAGGATTGTGTCAAAACCTTGACTTAAAGGTAAATCTACAATCAAATCCATAGTAATGGTGTGCCAGGGATATGGTGCAATGGGAAGAGGCTGAAGCTCACCTTCAGGAGCTAGTCGTGTTGTCTTTCCTCGAATGCATTTATCACAGGTTTGAACTTATTGTCTTATTTGAGGGATCTTGGCAGGCCACCAGAAATACATCTTAATTAATTTGGTAGTCTTTAAAATTTGTTTATGGCCAGCTATGGGGTCATCATGACACACTTGTAGCACCAGCTCTTGCAACTCACTAGTTGCCAAATATGAAGCATTTTCAACAAAAGGGAGATTTTCTAGAATATTTTTCCTTCCTTTTTGTTGGCTGTTGGACTTTTTTGCTTATGCAGGGTCATCCCCAATCTTTTTGCCTCCTATTTTTACTGGCCTGTTGCTGTTGTCTTTTTAACTCTGAGCATTTTACCACTGCTAACCAGTGCTAAAGTGCATATGCTCTCCGTGTAAATTGTATTGTTGATTGGTTTATCCATGATTGGCATATTTAATTTACTAGTAAGTCCCTAGTAAAGTGCACTGGAGGTGCCAGGGCCTGTAACTCAAATGCTACTAGTGGGCCTGCAGCACTGGTTGTGCCAGCCACATAAGTAGCTCTGTAAACATGTCTCAGACCTGACACTGCAGTGTCTGTGTGTGCAGTTTTAACTGTAAATTCGAGTTGGCAAGTGTGCCCACTTGCCAGGCCTAAGTCTTCCCTTTTCTTACATGTCAGACACCCCTAAGATAGGCCCTAGGTAGCCCCAAGGGCAGGGTGCAGTGTATGGTTAAGATAGGACATATAGTAATGTGTTTTATATGTCCTGACGGTGAAATATTGCTAAATTTGTTTTTCACTGTTGCAAGGCCTGTCCCTCTCATAGGTTAACATGGGACTACCTTTAAAAATGATTAAAGTGTAGATTCCCATTGGGAGCAGATGGACATGTGGAGTTTGGGGTCTCTGAGCTCACAATTTAAAAATACATCTTCTAGTAAAGTTGATTTTAAGATTGTGTGTTTGAAAATGCCACTTTTAGAAAGAGAGCATTTTCTTGCTTATACCATTTTTGTGACTCTGCCTGTTTGTGAATTCCCTGTCTGGGTCAGTTTGACAGTGGGGCTGGTTGCACCTCACACTAGACAGTGACCCAAAGGGAGCTGGGGTGTAGTTTGCAGTTCCTGATGAGCCATCTGTGCTAGGAGGGAGGGGAGGAGTGTTCACTCACACCTGAAAGGGTTGTGCCTGCCTCACACAATGCAGTCTCCAACCCCCTGGTGAGTGTCTGGGGCCTGGCCTGGGCAAGGCAGGATTTCACATTCAAAGGAGACTTTACTTTGAAGTAGGCCTACTTCAAAGGAGAAATTGGGTATAAGAAGGGCACCCAAAACCACAGACTTTAGAAACACTTCTGGAAACAAGAGGAACCTCTGCCTGGAGAAGAGCTGAGAAAGAAGAGCTGCCCTGCCTGCGACTGTGCTTTGTGGAGCTATCCTGCAGTTGCTGCTTCTGACAGAGTATGAGGGCAAAGACTGGACTTTGTGTGCCTTCCATCTTGAGAAGAACTCTCCAAGGGCTTGATTTAGGGCTTGCCTCCTGTTGTTTGAAGTCTCAGGGACAGCAAATGCCTTCTCTCTGCCAGCACCTGGATTCTCTGGAGAGACTCCTACTCTGCCCTGTGGTGCCCATCCAGTTCCTGGGACCCTGAAAGGAGAAGCTGGCAGCCTAAGAGGAGGAAATCCATGCACAGAGCGCTGTGCGGTGAAAAGATCGATGCAACTCTAATCTGCGGCTCAAGAAACGATGCGCCACCAGCTCCGTGGCTGAAAATCGATGGTCGCCAGAAATGCAACGAAGAATCGACGCACAGAGCAGAAGAAATGACGCGCAGCATCGCTGACGGAGGCTGAGAGATCGCAACCCACGCTGCATTGTTTTCGGATCATCGTGCGGTTGGATTTCCGATGCAAGTACCACTGGGCGTGTAAAAACAACGCAAGGCCTGCTCGGACCCAAGAGTGCTGACCGGATCGACGCAAGCCTCTCCTGCGGAGAGAAGGAACGACACGTCCCGACCCGATGAAAGGAGAAACGACGCAAGGTACCACTCGTGAGTGGAAATGACACATTGCAAGCCCTTTTTGACACACACTTGCCCGTAGGGGGTTATTTTTGAAGCACCCAAGGTACTTTTTCATGCTAACAGTGTTAGTGTGTGTTTAAAACTACTTTAAGACTCTTTTTCCATTTTTATTGATAACTTGACTTGTGTATTGTGGATTTTTGTCATTTTGGTCTTGTTTTGTTTAGATAAATATTTCCCATTTTTCTAAACCTGTGTTGTGTCATTTTGTAGTTTTTTCATTAAGTCACTGTGTGTGTTGGTACAAATACTTTTCACCTAGCACTCTGAAGTTAAGCTACCAAGGGGTAAGCATGGGTTAGCTGAGGGTGATTCTCTTTTTTACCCTGACTAGAGTGAGGGTCCTTGTTTGAACAGGGGGTAACCTGACTGTCAACCAAAGACCCCATTTCTAACATTGGCCCAATCTGAAATTTATTGGTCAGACATGGATTCCCAAACCTTCCTTTTTATTTCGGAAAATTGTAAGGCACAAACAAACTTGTCTGCTAGAATAATTGGAATCTTTTCAGCTTCTCCGGCTCCATGTATATTATTCATTCTCAATAACACATCTGTCTTACCGTTGTCAGAACCAGGTCGATAGGTAATGGTAAAATTAAAATCTGCAAAGTACAAGGACCATCTCAATTGCCTTGGAGTTAATGTTTTATCAGTCTTTAATGACAGAAGATTTTTATGATCGGTGAACAGAGAGACTATATGACGAGCCCCTAATAAATAATGCCGCCATTCCTGAAAGGCATCCTTTACTGCTAATAGCTCTTTGTCAGCAATTGGATATTTTCTTTCAGAAGGAGTTAATTTCCTGGATCAAAATGCCAAAGGGTGAAGTTGACCAGTTTCCTTGTGACTCTGAGACAATACACCATCAATTGCTTGGTCGGAGGCATCAGCTTCCACAAAAAAATGGCTCCTCAATGTTAGGATGGAGAAGGATCGGGGCTGTTGTAAAGGCTCTTTTGAGGAACTCATAAGATTCTTCAGCATCAGTTGGCCAATAGAAGGGTACTCCTTTTCTCAAACGTTTTGTAATGGGGACTACCCTTTTAGAAAACTCTTTTATAAACTGCTGGTAAAAATTGGCAAAGCCAATAAAACTTTGCACCTCCATCACATTTTAGAAGAAGACCAATCCAGGATTGTTTGAGTTTTAGCATGATCCATGGAAACTCCAATTTCCGATAAGATGAATCCCAAGAATTCTCCTTCCTACGCATGAAAGGCACACTTTTCCAACTTCACATATAGGTTATTTTCCAACAATTTCTTTAGAACTACTCTCACATGATCTACATGTTCTTGCATATTCTGGGAGAAGATTAAAATATCATCAGTGCAGACTACTACAAATTAATCCAAAAACTCTCTCAGAACATCGTTCACAAAGTGCTGGAAAGCAGCCGGCGTGTTACATAACCCATAAGGCATCACTTGGTACTCGTATAGACCAAACCGGGTGCGGAAAGCCGTTTTCCATTTGTCTCTCTTAGCAACTCAAATTAAATGGTACGCTCTGTGATGATCTAGTTTGGTGTCGATTTTTACGTCTTTTACCTGATCTGGCAGTACTGAAATCAAGGGCAGGGGATATTGATTCTTCACCATAACTTGATTTAATGCTCTATAATTGATACAAGTTCTTAACTCATCATTCTTCTTCTTTGGGACGAAAAAAAGGGGGGAAGAGACTGGGGATTGTGAGGGCCGAATAAAACCATTTTCCACATATTTCTTTCAAATATTCTTTTAGCACCTTGTTCTCCTTTTCAGTAAGGGCATAGATTGTACTTCAAGGTACTTTCACACCTGGCTCAAGTTTGATCCTGCAATCATAAGATCTGTGGGGAGGTAGCTTCTCTACCTCTGCTCGGTCAAACACTGCAGACAATTCTTTATATTCTGGAGGAATTACAACCTTTCCCAGAGCACAAACCACATTGGATTTAGTAGCTAGAACTTGAGCAGGAGATGGTGCACTACTTATCTCTTGAGGACCATAACAATATTTCCAACAGTAGCTTGAATATAATTGGACCATCCTCTTTTCCCAATTAATTTCATGGTTGTGCTCCGTAAGCCACGGTAAGCCCAAGATCAGCTGAAATTGAGGAGCATCTATGAGATTGAAAGATATTTTTTCTTGGTGTCCTAGATGATCTTTCAGAACTATAGGTTCAGTTTCATCTGTGATAGGGCCTGAAGACAGGTTTGTTCCATCCACCACACGAACAGGCTCTGCAATTCTTTTTTTTGACAAAATGTATTCCCATTTTAGTAGCATACCGGATGTCGCAGAAATGTTCCATAGCTCCTGAGTCAATCATCACTGAAACCTCCTGCAGCTTCTTTTCTCTGAAGATGAGGTCAAACAAGATGGTTAGATGAGGGGAAGTAGACTGTAAGGTGTTTGCCACTAATTGGGATTCAGGGGCTGGTTGGTGTTGTGAGTCAACCATGGTTACTCTCTTAGTAGACAGTGCTACATGATATTGCTACAACGTTGGTTCACTTGAACTTATAAATAGAGGTTTTTTAAAAAAACGTGGTCCTTCCTTAATACACCTAGATCAGGCTGGATTTATGCCTCCCTGAGCTACACACAACAATATTAGACGATTAAACAATGCTATAGTCCTGGCTGGCAGGCTCTGCCAACCCACAGCACTACTTCTGGCTGCTACCAAGAGGGCGTTTGGTTTTGTCAGCTGGACTTATTTGTTCACTCCCCTAAGATGCCTTAACCTCAGCCCGAGGTTCATCACATATAATAAGCTCCTTTATACTGACCTGACAACACATGTTAAGGTTGGACCGGTAGCCTCCAGGCCATTAGCTATCAAAAAGGGTATGAGGCAGTGGTGCCCATTCAATCAATCAGTTTTTGTAAAGCGCAGCTACTCACCCTTGAGGGTCTCAAGGTGCCGGGGGGGGGGGGTGGAGGGGTGAGGGTGGAGCCTAATTCAAAGAGCCATGTCTTGAGGTTCTTCCTGAAGTATCCCCTGCTGTTTGCCATAACCATAGAACCCGTGGCGGAAGGGCTCAGAATTGATGCACAGTTAATGGGGTTTGAATGCAATACTTGGACAGAATTGCCTTGCACGCAGATGGTGCTGGGATTTTCTTAGCAAACTCAGAAAGGTCACGATCAAAGGCACGTCAGATTCCTAGGGTCTTACAACTAACCTAAAAAAATGCACAATTTTTTCAGTTTCTCCTCCCATGCATAACTCTCGATGCACACCACATGCACCAGTGGCATCCCTGGGATTGAAATACATGAGAGGATTTGCCACTCCTGATTCTGAGCTCACTTGGGCAATGAACATCATGCCATTGCTAGATGGGTTAAGGGCAGACATCAATACATAGTCTACACTTCTGCTGTCTCTGATGGGTAGATCTGCTATTTTTAAAATGGTATCACTCTCCTGCCTTTTTTATTGCCTACAGAAATATTCTTAACCTCTGCCTAAACCCTTCCTTCATAAAACCAATCCCACACTTAGGAGCTTCCTCTGAGATCAGAAGATTCCCCTAATCGCCTTTGCTAAGTGTTTTAAATAGACATATGAGGGGTGCATAGCCACAACAGATGTTGAAACATACTACAGGGCTTCTTACCCAATGGTCATCAATGAGTAGTGATATGACACCCATAAAGACCCTGCCTGCATCTCTAAGAAATGGCCCTCCATGCACATCTTTACAACTCCTATTATATGGGGAGGGTCTCACACCTCCTCCTCTTTGGCCACGACGGTGGTTCTCCAGTCGTGGAAAATGGCCTTGAAGGTCATGGATGGGACGGGCGACTCACAGGCCAGACATCTTCGTGGGTAGGCGACATTCTCCCCCGGGTGGCAGCCTTGGAGGAGTTCCACGGCTGGTAAGATTTTGGAATTTCTCCACTAGGGGCCAGATTTATGACCTGATTTGTGTCGTTCTTGCACCAAGCAACCTGGTTCAAAAGCGACACAGATCTTAAGTGAGATTTATGATGTTACGCAAGGCCACATTGCGTGGCCCTGCACAGCTTCATAAATCTCGAGTAATGTAGCACAGCACAAATTGCTGCATTACATTACTCTGCACCAGAGAATTGTTTCCACGGGTATTGTGAGGGTGTTCCCACACAACAGCCATGGATTCTGAACCATTCTCAGATTCATAAGAACTTGTAAACATGGGAATGACCCAAAAATATACACTTCCCCAAGAGAGGCGTAACAAGGAGAAATGTGTTTATTTCTCTCTTTTTCCTTGGTCTTTATGTGCTGCATTCTGCAGAACTCTTGGAAAGAGAAAAAAGGCCTTTCAGGATTGTTTTTGTGCCAGAAGGTTCCCTTTCTTGCACAAAATCAATCCTGCATGCAACACAGGCACCCTTGCACCATGGTGCATGGGTGCCTGCATTGGTGCTAGACTGCCACTACGGCCCCAGGTCACGGGAAAGGACAGGAATGTGTTGTATTAATTTAAATACCATGAATTCCTGCCCTTTCTCTGTGATGCAGGGCAGCACAGCATTGTGAATTGCTGCACTGCCCTGCACAGCTAAACATGGGTCTGGGTGACCTGCTGTTCGACACAACACTTAAAACATACCAGAAACTACGAAGCAAATATGCTCTATCTCACAGCCAATTTTATTGATACCTGCAACTGTGCCATGCCCTTATGCCTTACATTGCCGACCGGAACACCCTCTAGAATGAAACCCATTAGTGGCGAAACTCCTCCTGGAGGAACTAGGCAACCACAAATTATACCAAATCTTTCATTCCTTGATTCAAAACACACCAGACACGTTTTCAGTATTAAGAGCTGCTTGGGAAAGGGACCTAGGTCCTCTGGTCGATGAGGATTGGGAGCAGGCAAGGGTGTCTCCGAAACATGCAATGATTGCCACTCGATTTTGCCTCATCCAGTTAAACTATCTGCATTGAGTTTACCTCACACATCACAGACTTAGGCAGATGGGAGTGATCGCGTCACCCCATGCCTGAAGTTTAAGACACATATGGGGACTTTCTGCACACCACGTGAGGATGCACAAAATTACGCCCTTTTTGGGAAGGTGCCCTGACTTGCTTGGATCATATACAGGGCTGCTGACGCTGACCTACTCTAAGCTAATACTCCTTCAAATCAAAGAAGATTTAGATATGAACTGCTAAAATCTCGTTGTTCTAAAGCCTAACCATCAGTTGCAGAGTGGATAAGAGGCATGGACTGATGCATGGTCAGGGAGCAGCTTGTGTAAGAAGCTATCAGGTATCCCCAGAAACGTGCACAGATATGGCATCCATGAGCAGTGTACAGAGGTATTATTCTTGTGGAACAACAGTCAACCACCCTCAACTTATAGATACCCAGACATATACGGTTCTGAAGTTGTCCCATGGACAAGATGCAACAATATGAACATAACAAATACGGGGGTGAGAGGAGAGATTCTAGGGGGCACCGACCATAAATGGCACTGTTATTGTGTTCTTATTTCATGTAAACCTCAAAATGAATTATAGAAAAACAAAAAAACAACAACCAACAACAAAAACAAATCCCAAAGCTGCATTTTGTTTTTGAAAATAAAAACATCAATGGCCCCCTCACCGTGGTAATATTCTCCTTTGGGTGTCGGTCATTGAAATATTTTTCTTTTTACTTAATGCCACATTTTGCATAGTGATTTGTAAAAGGTAAAACTGCCCATTTATCCGCCCATTCTAAATTAGGCTGCCAGACACATGGCCAAACCTCTGACGACCCTTACTCTGTCGGGCTGTCAGAATGGTATGTAAGCAGCAGAAACAGAATAGTTTTTCACAAATCAGACATTTAATTACTGACAGATTTCCTGCTACTTCATAGATCCATATTCTGACCTTTCCTTGTGGGCTTCCCCTCATCAATATTCCTACAAGTAACAGTCAGGAGCAACTGTGGCAAAAAGAAAACAATGCTCAAGTTCCAGGCAAGCCCATGTTGTGATACCTACTAGCGGGATTGCCGGTGGCTTCGTGATCATGCCCATACCTCTGCATCATGAAGGATGCGTGGATATGGAAAGTGCAGGCCCGAGGCAAACAACCCCTGCCCTACTGCCAATTCTCAGAGATAAATATTACCAAAAGGACATGCAATGCAATGGAAACTCACAATTGTAGTCATTGCATACACGTATGCGTGATAACGTAACCACAAATAACCGATTAAATCAATAAAATAGCTTTACAAATGCGAGGAAAATAACTTCTTTATTCCTAACATTTCTCATGGCTAGTTCTCCTTTCTGTGATATAAGTTCAACAAGAGCGCAGGTTTTTAATCTCATTTTAAGACGTAACTGCCAGAAAGTACATTTGCTGTCAAGTTCAGCTTTCAGTAATGCAGCAACTGTCTCAAGCTATCAAGCCAAAGTTTATAATTTAATTTGGAATAATTGAATTCGATAGGTAATGATTGCATTCTAAACTTTTGTGCGGAGCCAGTAACCTGTTTCAATGCAATCTACAGGAAACTGTTTCGAAAATCATATTAATTTGCTCTCAGAGCATTGGAACGTGCACACTTTTACTCCAGTTACGTGATATTGGCAGAGACAGAAGTACATCTTATAAGAAAGAACATTTAGGCCGTTTAACTGGCACTTTAACTCCTTCTAGAGCTTTAGATTTGTTGTCTAGCATGACTGTAGGCAATTGCCCTAGTATTTATTAGTGTGGTCCCCTGCTTTGCTTTCTTATTAATAGCTAATCAATTTGACCATCAACAGGGTCGAATTTGTCCTCATTTATTGAAAACATAGAACTAAGATCCATAAAGCCCAATACATTTTGTCCAGCGTTAAACATTGTTTGTTTGTCACCATCTTAGAAATGATTGGGAAATATTGCCACTGCTCTTTGGAGCTCATTTTACGGCCATTGTTAATTTATTTAAAGGAGCATACTTCACGTCAAAGCACCTGTGGGCTGATGATAGCTGTGGGTCCATTTAAACTGCACTCTAGTGCGAGGGTCAAAACAATTGCCTAGAAACAAGTGAAAGCCTGAAACCCATAAATATTAATTATTATCCCATTCACCTACATTGTGTTGAGGACCACAAGTCACTAAATGCCACCAAGCACTCGACTAGAGTCCCCAGAATAACTACGTGGGACCACTGTACCACTGCTAAAATGAAGGCCATTTTTGGATCCCTTAAGTTCTGTGAATAATATATTAATGTGGTCTCCCACATGGAAGGTACCATTATTCAGCAGTGAATAGCAGTGCAGCTTCGGAAGGGAATCACAACATTTCTGTATGTAATTGATATTACAGCACTGTGTACAGCAGTGCTTATCAAGCACCGAAATGTCCATTCTTATTTCAGCATAACATTTTTATGGGTAGTACAAAAACACTGACATTAACTCTCTGTCGGAAGAATGTTAGACCTGTCAGCCTTAGAGTATTCTTCCCCCCAACTTTTTGCCTTCCTCTACCACTTTTTCTGACCTTTTTTTGCTGGTATTAGGACTCTGCACACTTTACCAGTGCTACAGTACGTGAGCTCTCTCCTCTCAACATGGTAATATTGGCTTGTCCCCAATTGGCATATTTAATTTACTTATAAGACCCCAATAAAGTGCCACTACCTGTGCCTGGGCCCTGCATATTAAATGCTTTTAGTGGATCAGCAGCACTTATTGTGTCACCCACCTAAATAGCCCCTTAAATATGACCCAGACCTCCCATTGGAGAGCCTGAAGGTGCAGTTTAAAACTGCCATTTTAACCTGACAAAACAAACGTTTTGCCAAACCCAAACCTTCCTTTTTCTACATATATGTCACCCTTAGGGTAGGCCATGGACAGCCCAGAGGAAAGGGTGTAATGTAATTAGGAAGTAGGACATGTGCTTTTAGTTTTACATGCCCTGGTAGTGAAAAACTCTTACAGTCATTTTTCATTACTGTAGGCCTATCTCTCCAGTTGGGATAACATTGGAGTTGCCTTATTACATTTTATAAGTGTAATTTCCAAATAGAAAGATATCATGGATTCTTGTTTGGTGTCTCTGGAATCTCAATTTAAAATTTTAACTTGTGGTGAAGTAGGATTTTAAATTACAATTCTGAAAAAGCCACTTTCAGAACGTTGGCCTATTTTTGCCTTAGCCACTTGGGCCCATATTTATACTTTCTTAGTGTCGCATTTGCGTCAAAAAGCAGCACAAATGCGGTGCTAAAAAAGTATAAATATGGGCCTTGGTGCCTATAGTCTCTCTCTGGTCACATGACTGGGTATAGTTGATAGTTGGGATGGGTGTGTTCCTCCAAGAATGCCACACACAATGGGAGCTTAAATGTGACTGATGGGCCATCACTGGCAGGTTGGGAGGTAGGAGCTGGACACAGTCTCACTTACACCTGAATAGGCTGTGTCCTGTCCTCACACAAAGGGCCTAACAACCCTGCATTGTCACATCAGCCAGCTTGGAGCCAGGGTAGGGGAAGTAGGGAATTCCTTGCACTTCAAAGCCTAGCAGCTTCTCCCACTATCCAGGCCTAAAGCACCATGGTATAAAAGATGGACCTCTGACACAACCACTTCAGTACACTTCTGGACCTGTGGATACTCTTCCAAGAAGAAGAACTGCTGTGCTGCTGAATGACTGCCACTCTGCTGGACTGCACTCTCCTGAACTCCTGCTGTAATGTGCTGATCTGCTGCCCTCTTGCCTGAAGGAGAAGGACTAAACCTGCGTCTTTTGAACCCAGTTTCCAGAGTGACTCCAAGGGCTAGTTGGCTGCCTCCTGCCTCCTGATCTGAAGGCTAATGGACATAACAGGTTTCCAACAACCTTGCATCTGCATCTGGACCCTGACATCTGTCATTCTGCCCTGTCAAGTGGTGGGTCTTCGACCCTTGGCAGTGGGCCTAAGGTGCTCTGGCAACCTGTGGATCGAGCAGAATAAATGTATTTCCTCTGCTCTCTGACTCAAGCCTGAGCAGAACTGATGCATTGCAGCCGCTGTGCGGATTGGTCCTGTCAAAAAGACTCACATTGTGCTGCCACCTGCATCACCTTCAGAACTGCTGCTGCATGATGTGTCCCCAGGGCAGGCCCTCTCGTCTCTCATCAATGGCAGCCTTGATGACAACACAGGACTCTGCATTGCAGCTTCACAGCTCTTTGGAACTGACGCATCATCCCGACTGTGTGTCACATCACGGATCCTCAATGTCATTGCAACAGGACATCACTGTGCAGACTCGCTGCATCCCAAAACCAGTGCATCGCCTCAGATGCGTGACACATCCTTGATGCGGATCCATGCAATGCCTTGCAAACCAGGATTGACTTTTGTTCAGCGAGTCTAACTGAGCCCCTGTAGCTGGCTCGTGCTCTATCACAGTCAGCCTGAACTTGTGACTGTGTCCCGGTCTGGTGCAACAAGTTATCTATAGTTTGCACTACATGCCTTTTGGCACTATTTAATTTAAAAACTTTAAAATACAATATCTTCGGTTCTACTAATTGGATTTATGTTGTTTTGGCCTAGTTTTATTTATCAGAAATTACTCTATTATTCTAAGTCTATTGTGCTCCTTTTCTGGTGTCACTGTATGAACTGTTGCACAAATATTTTATACATTGCCTTCAAGTTAAGCCTGACTTCTCCGTGTCAAGTTACTAGAGGGGTGAGCACAGCTTAATTTGGAGTTTGCTTGTGCCTTACTCTGACAAGGATAGTGGTTGCTGCTTGACCATGGCTTACCCCCCCGGCACCCTCCCTTTCACTCCCCAGTCCACCAAAAACTGAATTTCTTTTAGAGATCCACTTGCAGGCAATGGGGAGAGAGGTTGCATTCTTGATGTGAGTTGTGACTCAGCTACCAAGCTAATCAATTAGAGAAATCCACAAAGTTAGATTGGTGTCAATAAAGAAACCTTGAATAATCTTTGGTAGATTAGCATAAGTATTAAAGCTGTATCCATAGAAAAAAAATGAGGTTTTCTCTGTAGCAAGTCAACAAAAGCAGTGCAACTAGAGAATCTTAAGAAATATAATTCATACATACAGAACACAGAGTTTAGCATCATGTGTAATTAAAACAAAATAGTAAGAAAAACAGAATAACAATTAAGAAGAACAGAAAGCAAGTTCAAATATTAAGGACAAATAGTGTTTCATAGAAAACAAATGTAAAAACACATTGCGTTGGAAGTTAATGGAAAGTGAAAACCACTGAAAGTTGTCCAAGAATCCTCACCTTCCAGTGAAAGAGGATAAGAACTTAGTTTGCAGGTCGAGTCCACCGGGACTGATCTAGGATCAGCACTCATTTTTCCTTGAGAGAATTTGGTCCAAAGCAAGAAAGAGAAGACGTAAAAAGGGAAAAGAAGAAATAAGCGAAAGACGGACCTACTGTGCCAAAGGGAGAAAAGAACCTACATGAGTGGCATCTAGACACAGGGATTGTCTGGTAAGAAAATGCAGACCCACCAACATCTGCCCAGCCCTTTGATCTGATGCAGGATGACGCAGAATCTCTGACTTCATCAGAATCGTCTAGGGAGGATTCCCTTCCTCCTCCAGTGAAACAGATTAGCAAAACCCATAATGAAAACCCTGGACAGCTAGAATGTATACCTGATTTTGATCTAGACACCATTATCCACCCCCGATCTGCTGAATGGTGCCCTTCAACTGAGGTAGTGGACTATGTCCAGTCGCATCTTAGCAAAAGCTTTGAAAAAGAGCTCAGAGCAAAACTCTGCAATGAATGTCCTCGCCCTTCCCTTCATGGTAAAGTATCTGAAACTCCTGAGATTGATCAGAGCATGGTAGTGTTCATGTGCAAGTACGCCAAAGACCCTAACTAGGGCATCGACTGTGGGTGGAAATGATGTCAAGATAGGGTTTTGGACTTAGCGGGTCCATTAACTAAAATTCTGGACATGGCAATCCTCACCAAAGAATCTATAATTCTGGCTAACACTCATGTTTTCTTGAGTTGGGTCCAATGTTCCATTTGCTTATTGAGGAACGCAAACTGTGTCCTCTCATCTGAAAGACGGCATTCTATTCCTATGTGAAGAGATCCAATGTTTGCAAAATTAGCAACATTGGAAGCTGGTCCCTTGGCCATTGGTCAGCTGTTCGGCGATCACTTGTGAAAATACATGCCACCTTTTCAAAATTGGACAAAGCCCAGTCTTCCCAAAGAAAGTCTTTAATGGCTTACTTTCTGATGAGGCCGGGCGCTACAGGGACAGAGCCAATTTCTGCCACAGTGGTATCAGATTTCAAGCAACCCTTAGATCTTATAAACTGTGTTGGGATTCTACGGGAACACCATCCAACTGTTGACTCCCATTCCTCTGCTTTTCCCCAAGAAGAGATGTCTTTCATCAGCAATTAAATTCTAAACCTTCTGCTTCTGCACAAAGAGGCAATTTCACAGTCATATCCTCATCCCAAAGTATTCATCAGCAATATTTCTCTGGTGCAGAAAAAAGTAGGGGTTACTGCAGGTGCTAAACCTAAAAACTTTCAGTTTTTGGGTAGTTTGCCACCATTTCAAAATGGAGGTTATACTCCATCTCAGAGACCTTCTCCAAGTCAATGACTGGTTAGAGCACCTGGATGTAAAGAACACCTACCTTTCCATTCCTATCTTCCCTCCTCAGAGGCAATTCATCCAATTCTGCTGGAGAAACCAATGGTACAAGTTTGCTGCCCTTCTAATTGGCCTGTCTTTGGCCCCTTGGTGTTTCACCAAGTTGAGGAAACCAGTGGAAGAAACTCTTCGATTCCGCTGCATGCGTCTTATAATTTACTTAGATGACATGATCATTATGACCCATAGTCGGGACAAGATTTTGCTTCACTTATATTGAACAAGCCACTTACTTCAGAATCTGGGTTTCATAATCAATGCTCAGAAATCTTGCTTGATTCCAGCTCAAACAACAGAGTTTCTGGGGTTCAGAATAGATTTGGTTCAGGCACAATCATACCACTCTGCTCAGAAGATGCCCTCAAACGAGAGGAAATTGAGGCGCGTCTTGTATCTTCGATTGCATCTTTGAGATCCCTGGCTCGACTGGTGGGACTCAGCATCCTCCATCCGAGCGACATTTCCCGCTCCTCTTCATTATTGGGCTCTTCACAGCCTCAAGATTCTCAACCTCCAGAGAGGATTGTCAGATGCAGAACAGATCTTTCTCTCATCAGAAGCCAGGACAGAGATCTCTTGGTGGTTAGGCAACTTCATAGAGTCCTGAAATGGCAAGGCTATTTTGGCTGAACTGTGGATATAGTAATCAAATCATATGCCAACGGTTGGGTCTGGGGCACCAATGTGGTCAGATTTTAACGGGGAACGTCAGTTACCCATTAATTGTTTGGAGCTTCTGGCAGGTTCCTTTGCGATCCGGACCTTGTCCACTCTCAAGACCCAGTGTTGTATCCTCCTACAGATGGACACAATCTCTGTAGTGAGATGTATTAACAAATGGGGTCACCAAGTCATGTCCGTTAGCAGAGATCGCCAAGGACTTTTGGCACTTTTGCATTCACACCAAGATCTCAGTGATTGCGTAATACCTCTCGGGCAAAATCAGTGTGATCGCTGAATGGAATTCCTGATTTCTGAGAGATTTCAGCACTTTGAAGCTACATTCCTCAATCTTTCATCAACTACTTGGGGTCCATGTGCAATAGATCTCTTTGCATCTCACCCGAATGCCCAACTTCC
Source organism: Pleurodeles waltl (assembly GCF_031143425.1). Taxonomy (NCBI): domain Eukaryota; kingdom Metazoa; phylum Chordata; class Amphibia; order Caudata; family Salamandridae; genus Pleurodeles; species Pleurodeles waltl. Next base: position 1,021,874,330 of record NC_090444.1, on the reverse strand, counting down.
AACATTCTTCAGTTGGAGACCAGACCCTCTAGCAAGGAATTCAGATGCTTTCCTCCAGAATTGGTTTGGGATTCTCCGTTATGCATTTTCCCCCTTTCTCATGATTCCTCGGGTCTTTGCTCATGTTCGACACCAATCGGCGAAGTTAATCCTTGTGACGCCATTCTGGAAAGCTCAGCCTCGGTTCCCTTTGTTGCTGGAAATGTCTTGTCAGAGTCTGATTCTAATTCCAATAATTTGGGACCTTCTTTAGATCCCTGAAGCCACCCTAAGGGATCTGTGCATCACCGCAAACACTGGAGAAAGTGGCAGCCATAAACGGGACACTAGGTACCGAAAATCTAAAGTGACTCAAATGGTCCTCAGACACCATTGAAAGTCAGGTAGAAGAGGCCCTGCGAAAGCTAGAATTAATTACCACAAGTGGGGCACAGCTGACAACAGTCTGGGAGAACTTTGCCCTAGATCTCATTAAAAATGATTCCTTACGTAACACATGAAAGGGAGCGCAATTGAATCACCGCCAAAGTTCACTTTTACCATTGCCAGTGCGCAAAAGGAAAGCAGCTGTAGGGAAACTACTAAGGTCACTGCGCAAATGCCCAGATAATGTATCAATATTGACCGCCCTGAGAGAGCAAAGAAAATTGTGTAAAAGGGATCTATGGACCTTTAAAAAAGGCCAACAGGAGGTCTTGTGGGCCAAACTACATTTTGCGACCAAAACATCTGATTCCAAAAGATTTTGGAAAATCATCAATACAATAGACAATGGTGCAAAAGCAGGCAATAACGCAAACAGAACAGAGGAAGTATGGGTATCCCATTTAAAGTCCCATCTAAAAGAACTGATCATCGAAGAAGGCCCTCAAATTCAGTCGCATATGATTAGCTGGGATCCCAACATCCCGGAACCTTTGAAATTTACGGCACCAGAACTATTAAAAATCATTGGAAAGTCACTAATGGACTGCGCCCCTGGCCCCAATGGCCTACCGCAAGCACTATTTAAACATGAAAAGGAAAGATGGGCCAATTTCCTGGCAGCAATGTTTAATGACGTGATCACAACAGGCAACGTCCCGGCATCCTGGAAAGGCTCAATAATCCACGCCATATATAAGGGTGGGTGCGTGCTCTCCCCAAGCAACTACAGACTAATCACTCTTTTAGACATTGACCTCAAGTACTTTTCCTGCTGCGTGCTAAAACACCTAGAAGCCTGGATTACAGATAACAATATTCTACCCTTTAATCAAACCGGGTTCACCAAGCACCAAGGAACATTAACAAATCTTATGGGGCTAGGCTTGATCATAAACAGAGCAAAAGCAAAGGGGACTCCAACCTACTTATGTTTTGTTGACTTTAACGATGCTTTTGACTGTGTCTCCCGCGGCAAATTGTGGGCCTAATTACTACAGTGGGGGCTGCCACATTCTATTTTAAATGCCATCAAAATGATATACTCTGATACTTGGGTGAAGGTTAAATTGGAGGAAGGCTCTCACCTATCCAGGGCAGTCAAAACAACAATGGGGGTGAAGCAAGGCTGTGTATTGGCCCCAACACTCTTCAACCTGTACATAGCAGATCTCCCCACCAAGTTAAATGGTCACTCATCCCACTCTCCCTCAATGGGCGGTCAACAAGTATCCAACCTACTATATGCAGATGACCTACTACTAATCAGTAATACCAGAATAGGCATGCAGAAATTGCTAAAGGCATTAGAAGAATAGTCAGGTTCCAATGATTTAGAAATGAATAATAAAAAATCTAAAATGATTACTGTAAACCGCAGGCCATCGACCCAAGGTAAATGGCATATGAATGGGAAAACCCTAGAGGACGTAACATCATACAGATACCTAGGATTGGTTGTGGATGCTAGAGGTAATTACACGGCACAAAAAGAAGCAATAAAAAACAAGACGCAGGCCCTTACTTACGCCTTTTGCAAGCTAGCAAATTCAATCTGTGGTCATGCTCTGAACCCATTAACAGCTGTAATGAGAGCGAAGCTAATTCCAACTATCACCTATGGGACCGAAATAATGAGGGGGATGGAAGTAGGTCTACTGGATAAGCTTCTGATAAAAACATATAAGTGCGTTTTTCGGCTACCTGGGCGTGCATCGCCCAGGTCAGACTGGAATTCATGCTGGTCAAACAATCGTTATCCAGACCGGCTACAAATTGAGCCGCGCTTCAAAAGGGTCTTTAGCCAATCTAGTCTGGCAGGAAATTATCCTAGAAAGAGGGAACTCCAGCTACATAAGATATCTAGAAGAAAGTAAGAGTCTTTTGAACTTAGATAAGGTATGGAACAGGTCTCTACCCATCCCCATTTTCAATAAAGCAGTGAATAAAGCGAGTAAATTACAGAGCTTGCTAGAAGATAAGATCTCATTGACCAACAGGGAGCATAGTTGGTTGATCCTTAACTCCTACAAAACATTTAAAGAATCACCACTTATGGCTGGCTCCTACTCACGGAAAATCAAGCAATCCTTTCTCAGACTTAGGCTGGGTGAAGTCCCTACTTTAGACCTCATGCCAAAAGGGAAGAAGGAGCGGCAAGTAGACTCCCAGGAGTGCCGTCTCTGTCATCTAGCAGATGAAAACGTGATGCATGTGGTCTGCATTTGTCCAGCCTTGGTGGCCGAAAGGAGACTCTTGCTGAAAAAAGAATTTAACGGTTTAAGAATTAGATCCTGCAGACAAGCACTAATTGCAGCTTTTAACCCTCAAAATACAATATTGAACATTAGGCTGGTTCAATTTTTGGAAATTTTCACTCGTAAAACCACAGCCTCCCGAAATAACCAAGACAGAGGGAGGGCGGAAACGATAGCGAAATCCCTATAACCCGCTTTGAACATCTTAAAGAAGGGAAGGCTCCTAGGTAGTCCACAGGGTTGCTTAGCTCGTGTCGTAATAAAGTCTGGTATCAACAATCAGACTTAAGTAGGGGTAAATAAAAATTGATAGAAGGCCTCTTCCCACTTTGTCCTATTTTTACCAATGCTTCATTGGTCTGCTACTCTTCTCCTTAAAGTTCTTGGTGGAAGGACATTTCATATAGCTTTTCATTTTAGACACAGGATTTTATTTGGCGCTGTATTTAACTTACCCACAATAAGATTGTTCTGTTACCCCATTATTAATACCTATAGCACTAGTATGTTCTTTTCTTAAAATCTTTATGCGGAAGAAAAATTCACGAACCATTTCACCCTAAGCTAAAGAACTGTAATTGCCTTCTTGCACTAAAATTGTTCTGTAAAATGTTTATGTGGAAGGAAAGTTTTATGGTTTTAATGAACTAATAAACTTGTGTTTTACTACTTTACTTTACTTCTGAGAGATTTCAGCATTTTGAAGCTACATTCCTCAATCTTTCATCAACCACTTGGGGTCCATGTGCAATAGATCTCTTTGCATCTCACCTGAATGCCCAACTTCCAACATTCTTCAGTTGGAGACCAGAGCCTCTAGTAAGGTATTCAGATGCTTTCCTCCAGAATTGGTATGGGATTCTCCGTTATGCATTTCCCCCCTTTCTCATGAATCCTCAGGTCATTGCTCAGGTTCAACACCAATCGGCCAAGTTAATCCTTGTGACCCCATTCTGGAAAGCTCAGCCTCGGTTCCCTTTGTTGCTGGAAATGTCTTGTCAGAGTCTGATTCTGATTCCAATAATTTGGGACCTTCTTTAGATCCCTTAAGCCACCCTCACCCTCTAATTTATTCAAATCAATTGATCTTGATGGCTTGGAGGACTTCGGGAGATGATGGCAAAAGCTGCATCTTTCAGAATGATCTTTCTACCTCAAACAATCATGGGCTGCTGGCATGCACCAGCATTATGCCTCACCCAACGATGATAGGTTTTTTGACGTGATGAGAGGCTTGTGGATCCCTTAGTCACAGATTTATCTCTCACAGTTAACTTCCTTTCTTCTTTAGCAGATCAGGGCCTGGCGTACAGATCTATTAACAATTTTGGATCGGCCATCTCAGCGGGCCACTATCCAATAGACAGTAAACATTTGGATGTACATCCTTTAGTCTGTAAATTATTGAAGGGCCAATTGCTGATCCAACCTCCAAAATTCAAATATTCAGTATAATGGGATGTAGATGTTGTACTTCTCTTCATTCGGTCATGGCCTAATAATGATGATCTTTCATAGAAACAATTGTCCGCAAAACTTACTATTCTTCTTTGCCTCATCTCTTGCAGACAAGTCTCTGATGTGTGACCATTAGATGGAACAGGTAGAGTATTTTCTCCTTCTGGAGTGTTATTCCGTATTTCTAACAGAATGAAAAATCATTCACGTTGTGTCACTTATCCTGCCTTTCCTTGAGAACAACAAACTGTGTGTGATAAAATGTTTAAAAGCATACGAGGATTGCACTCGATAATACCATCAAAACGTCGGGTCAATTATTGAATTGTTTACAGAAAGCTTTCAGACAAGTCACCTCAGCCACTTTGGGAAGGTGGGTTAAATGGTTGTTGACTGAAGCTGGCATTGATACTTCTTGTTTTGGCGCTCATTCTTCAAGAGGGGCGATGGCATCTAAATCTTTCCCCCTAAGTTCCCATCTGGAGGACATCAGGTTAGCTGCTGATTGGTCCTTTGATTCTACGTTCTATCAAATGCCCATTGTGGATGTGCCATCTTTAGTTGTGGGACAGCTTTGAACAAGCATTATCCAAAGCCTCATATCCTGACATAGAATAAAACATTTTCTAGCTATTGCGACACAGAATTTTCAATTATATTAAGGACACGGAGGCAAGGATTATCCTACCCATCTGTATATCATTATAGCTGTGAAATGTTGCATTATGTCAATTTGCTATATATCTGACATGTCTGATGTAGTTATTATGTTACCTATGTAGATACAGTCCACCCTTGTTAATTGAAGACGATATGTAGTGCTGGACATTATTTAATGCCATTTTATTTATTTCTTATGATAAGATGGAAAGCAGAGCTGATTCTTGACTTTCTAAATTCTACTTGAGTGTGGGTATTTATGCATTACAGTTGGCGTTGCTATCGGAGGATATGATTTTGCCTCCTTGATGGTTTTCTGGATGGTTTTGGTTGCAGACTGTTGGATGGACATTCAAACTTTATGATGAGCTCATAAATAAAAGAAACAAAAACTTGCAAAGAAAGAGGAATAAAGATGGTGGCAACAGGTTATATAGGCTGCATTGGGACACGATTGGAGGATGAGTGTGATGTCATACACTGCTCATGGGATGTGTAGTTTATTTACTTAAATGTTGAAATTTTTTAATTGACTGCTGTATTTTTGCACTACAGAAAAGAGAAGCCTAATCCTTGCCTCCGTGTTCTTAATAGAAAATTCCTACTCAGTTATTCAAGAAAGTATTAATTGTGATGAATCAAATTGCTTTCAGTTGATTTTCACATGTCTGACCTTCAGTTTAAAAAGAATTACCAATGGACAAAATTACTTGGGGGTTGCCACTTATAAAAGCACAAATGTTTACAAGACCAACTTGCCAGTTCAACATAGGCCAAACTCCTTACCCATCTCTGTGGGTTATCTGCGGTTACACTACTGAAAGTTTTTCTCAGCTAATATAAAATAAATGTATGGCTTCAGATCAAATGGAAACAATCAAAACATTAGGGCATCTGGGTAATTGTGGAGTTATTCTGCACAGTCAGCTATCTCAGAAAATGACATGCATTTTTAAATCTTCCATCAGACGGAAGCAAACATGCCTTCCCTGTCTGCAGGTGTGCAGGCAGAGAAGGCAAGTCTGCTCACAACCGGTGGGAGATTTAAACAAGACCCAGCTGGTCTGGGAGCAGTGTTCTTTTCTGTTTTCCTGCTTGCACTCCTGCAGAGCAGGGACACAGAACAGATACTGCTTCTGCCGTAGGGAGCCTGGAAAAAAACAGCTGCTCTCTATAGGTGGGAACAATGCTGGCTCCTGCAGCATGCAGGGAGCAGACTGGGGCAGTGAGGCCCTCAACATGTGGTTTGTGGGTGCATAGGGTTTGCACTGGGGCACTCACCTATGGCATGGGGGATAGGGTCCCAGAGTGTTTGGTCCCCAAGAGTCTCAGTGATGGATGCTGCGGGGGCCCTCTCCCCTTTTGAATAACATTCAGGCCACTCCCCTTTTTAATTGAATTTGGAACTGAGGGATGGGGATTATGGAGCATAATGTAGCTAGGACAGGGGGGCGTGTGCACCCTTTCCTTAATATGTGTTGCTTGGTGGGTGCCCTGGATGGGCACAGGGGCCTTTGCACGTAATTTAAAGAGGCTCTGGGAGATGGGGTCCCCGGAGCAACAATAGGCTTGGGGAGGGCACATAGGGCCTCATTAAGGGTTTGGCAGTCCAGCCTGCCCCATGTTGGTGATAGCGGTCTGACCGCTGCAACTCTGGCGGTCCGACCGCTGTATTACAAGTTTCTCCATGGGACTGCTGAAAGACTGCCAGCGGACCACGAGCCCCGCCATAGTCAGTATGGTGTGGAGCACGGCAGTCCTGACCGCGTTGGGACCACCATGGCTATTACGACCTGCTGGACCTCCAAGTTTTCAATGAAAATTCCACTGCCATGAAAAGATTGATGGTCTGGAAGGTAAGAAGCCTCAAAGTGGGGTCCCTGGGCTTGGCTGCAAGGAGAGGGGGACCGGGTCCCCCCAAAAATGTGGGATTCAGGGGCCCACTGTGTCCCATGCATGGCATGGTACATGGGAATAGGCTGCCCATCGGGCTGACAGTTAGGAGGGCATTGCCAGCAATAGCTCCATTTTAATGCCCATTCCTCTGCCCACCAGCCACTCCAGCTACGTGTGGAACTCGTAATATGGCAGTCCTAGGATCATCAGCCAGGGGCTGTTTGAAATATCGCCAAACTTGTAATGAGGTCCACAGTCTTTTAATAGGATTAAGCCCTGGGGGGTGGGGTCCCCTGGTCTATTAAGGCTCAGAAAGGGGTGAATGCAGCCCCCCCCCTTTTAATTAGAAATTGGCCATGGTTTCTTAATATATATGTTTTGACACTGGGGGGTTAGGTCCATGGTGCCCAAAAGCCAACCCTACACTGTGCATGTCAAAGGCTGTGTGCAAATATGGGGTTGGCAGCCTGCAGTAAGCTTGGCTGCCTTATGTTGGTTGGCCACAGGGTCAAGCTGTTTGCCAGAACCTGTGTCCAACCCCTTACTGCACATGGGCAAAGGTGCAAGTTATAGGTATCTTAGGGTACAAGTTATGGTTTCCAGAGCAAACTTTAACTGGTGATTTTCAGTGGTTTTATTCATTTAAAACATTATGTTGTCATCATTGAAATTCTCACCAAAATCTAACTTAACTTTAACCCTTGGTTATTTTAGTGAATATATGTATATGAATTTATGTATGCCTCCAAACAGTGCACTCCTCAGAAACACTGACACAGTGGCACAATACAGGACTCTTCCAGTTGAATCTTTATATATCCGTAGTTTATTAGATGAACATTCCTCAGTCCCCAGAGTGCAAAACAAGTGAATAATCAGGCTAACGTGTTTTGGCTGTATGACTTCAACTGGGCCTTCCTTGAATCCATAACCATCAATTTCTTGTCCCTGTTGCCTCCTTCGGCAGCCTTACATATCCCATCTATGACGCTATATCTTAGATTATTCAATATCGCTCCATGTACCACATGGTGTGTCTGGCAATTGGGCATGTACTGTCATGGTTCTTGATAGCTCTCAAATGTTGCAACACTTTTTTGAGCACCTCCAGGGTTGTACTGCCTATATAAATCTTGGAAAACGAACTGCCAGACCAGGTTCTCCCTGGACCAGAAACAAGTATCCTGGGACCGGTTTCATGGTATCACCCCTCTTCAGCCAGGCTAGCTTGAATCTGGCTTCAGGCTAGCCTGGCTGATGAAGAGTGATTCCCTGAAACCGGTCCCAGGATGCTTGTTTACCATCCAGGGAGGACCTGGCTTGGCCGTTCGGGCTGGACTGTTCCCATGAGGAACAAGGTCAAGACTAATTTGCATGTGAATGGGTTCAAACTGGGGTGGCATGGTGAGCAAAAGAACGATGGATTAAACCCAGATCTGTGATTGGGGTTAAGTGTTTGCATTGTTCAGTACTCAGTCCGTCATCATTTTGTGTTGCTAAAGTTGCCCTAAGTGGGAGAGGTATGCCCAGACGTGGGTCCCGTGCTCACTGTGCCACTGGATTCAAGCTAGCCTCGCTGGTGAAGGGTGATACTCTACAAACCGGTTCCAGGATGCTTGTTTCCGGTCCAGGGAGGACCTGCCTTGGCAGTTTAGGCTGAACTGTTCCCATGAGGAACATGGTCAAGACTGATTTGCATATGGCTGGGTGCAAACTGGGATGGCATGGTGAGCAAAAGAACGATGGATTAAACTCAGATCTGTGACTGGGGGTGAGTGTTTGCATTATTCAGCACTCTGTCTATCATTCTTTGGTGTATATAAATCTTGGGGTGTAGTGAATCCTAGTTTGTTTTAACGGGATAACAAATGTTAGCTGAGCCGTAGGCTTGTAAACTCGTGCCCCCGTCACCTAGTGACTTTTAACCTACTTAGCTTGCTCTGTCTTAGTCCATTTAATTATTTATTTCCTTTAAAATGGCGGCCTTGTTTATAGTTAGGCCACTTGTTATGAGTTTTATTATCAGTGTCACTGAGCCAAGGCGTCAAGGTCAAGCACGAAAGACAAACAAACAGTAGATGTTCACACTTAGGGATTTTCCCTCTCTATACTTTCGAGGGATTGTTGATATTAATTGCCGTCCCAAGCATGCCTGTTATCTATTGTTTTCAATTACACCAACGTCAGGGGACCTTGTAGATCTGTATAAATACATCACACTTTAGACAGATAATCAGAGGGATTCCGACCAGAGGGCATCGCCACCATCGCTGATACCGATGCTGCAGTCATCTTGACACTGACCCAGCCTTCGTGTCCCTACGGATTCTGAGATAGAGACCTCATTCCAAGGTAACGAGGGTTGGGGGCTCCTCTCATGGACACGGCTTTGGCAGATTAGGTTTAGCAAACCCACCTCTCCTTTAGGTAGGAGGTTAGGCCTATTCTTATTAGGGTATTAGGGCATATACCATCTCATACATATAGATATATATATGTCTTTCATATATTGCTAAAATGGTGGGGTTCTTTATAACCATGACTCTCTTCTTCACAATACTGTTGCTTGTTATATTCATTATCTTAATCATTGCAGTTCATGCAACTTATCGCAAATTGCAGTTATGTTAAATAAAAACTATTATAACTTCACTGCATCTGTGTTATTGCCTTTGTTTGTATGAGACATAATATATCTGTGAGAAAAGGGTAATTTCCGTTTAACCACGACAACCCTGAGATATCGTACTTTTAGTCCATGCGTAACCGACTGCTACAAATCACCTTTTACTATTGTGTTTCTGGTGAGGTACTGCTAGTGAGCCGATAAGGTTTGGACAACAGTTACAACTAGTTGTAGGAAGAGACTTAGGGGGTTATTCTAACTTTGGAGGAGGTGTTAATCCGTCCCAAAAGTGACGGAAAAGTGACGGATTTACCACCAGCCGTATTACGAGTCCATTATATCCTATGGAACTCGTAATACGGCTGGTGGTATATCCGTCACTTTACCGTCACTTTTGGGACGGATTAACACTCCTCCAAAGTTAGAATAACCCCCTTAGTCACCTACAAACGAAAGTACTGCCATCCTGAGACCAGCAGTCTTGCTCAGAGCAAGAGTCCAAACTACGACATGGCGCCACCAATGATGATGTTTAGGCACTAATTTACGGTTACCCTGACTATCACTGTCTCACAGACAACAGGTACCCTCAGTACCATTATACGGAGACGTCCGTGGTCTTTGGGAGAATTCTCCTCAGCTGAACAGGTAACACCTAATTAAGCTGTAGGTTGTTCGAGCTCGAACTCATCAAAAGGAAAAACTTCCCCTATTTTTGGTGTTCCGTTTCTCTAAACAACGATGGCTAATACCATAGACATTCCTGCAAATGCTAGACATGCACTTACACAACATTTAATAGCGCATGGCCTTACAGAAGAGGGCGGGGATGTTACTTTGGTTATAGAAGCGACTGAAGCATACCAAACAGAAACATTTTACTGTTGGGTTACCTCTCCTGAGGCTGACCAACAAACGCACACATTTCACACATATGACATTGCGAACGTACCTGTAAGATACGAAGCATACCAGTATCATGAAATATCGCTCACATATCAAGAGCATCAGAACTGGTTTGAAGGCGCCCTACCACATGTACTAAGACGGGTGAGGCTAGGTCCTTTAAGTAATGAGGGACCCACATGGCCTATGTTTGCCACATATACACCTCACCCAGGCATACAGAATATGCTGATCGCAGATGTACGAGTACTATACAATGAATTAGTGGCATTGTATAGACGATTGGTTCAGTTCGTAATGCGGACGTTGAACACAACACCAGCGCGTCCAGCACCGCCAGTAGCTGGTGGTTATCAATTGGCTACTGGGATTAATCCACAAACTGTGCATACTATTATGGGTTAAGTGCCCACGGAACGGGAAAAAATACTGTTCTGGATTGCCCAGAAAACAAATCAGCTGGAATCTGTGTTCCCGCATACGGGGCCACAGGAAAAACATAGACTGCTCACTATGTGCTTGCCGTTTGGGATGGTTCCCTCGGTGGATGAATGTGCCACATGGGGTACAGTCTTCGCTGCCGTTTATACTACCACACATGGTACCCCTACACTTGCCAATTTACCGGAAGAGTTAAAAAAATACAAAATGAGCATGGGGCCGCACCGGCCCTGGATCTGGGGATGAAATTGATGCGTAACTTTGACGCCGTCTCCTCGATAATACTAAGTTATTTTAAAGGGGAAGCGGTGGCACTGGCAATACGCCAGCGTCTCCGGGAAACTCCAAATATGGAACAAGAGAGACAGCTGCCGAAAATAATATCCGATACCTATACTAGTATAGGACGGGATAGTTTGGGAGCCAAACCTAAAAAATTGGAATTACCAAGTACCACCCATAAGGAAAGTACAAAGCAGGCACAAGAGGGCTCTAAGAAGCGCTGGGACAAACAAAAAGATTTCAAAGACAGGAGAAATAAAAGAGCTGACTCTCCACATCCGGAGTACTCCGAAAGGAGGTGTAATCTCAGAAATAGGGATAACATTAGAACTCCAGACAGATATACTGATTCACGTCCTTCTCGTTCCTTTCAGGACGCAGCGGATAAACGTAGCGAGAGAGGGGGCCGTCAAGATCGACGTCCGGAATACGTGAAAGAAAAAAAAGACTTGCCACAGTCTACCATTAAAAACAAAGAAAAGACTCCTCAGCAAAAGCCACAATTTAAAAAGAAGAAAGTGGCAGCACTGACAGTTAAAAATGCCAGTAGTATTGAGAACACTGTTGAGGAACAAGAAGTGGGCCCTGACTCTGTTGGACAGCGCGGCAGAGGTCACGATATGTCACCAGAGTCTGAAAGATCATCTGGTTGCGACAGCAACTCGCAATTACATCGCGGTTGAGACAGCGGATGGCCGCGTTCTCCCACCCAATCAGGTTTATGATTTAACAATTCAGATAGAGGGAGATGTGGAACGCATTATTAGTGTGATATTTTGGGATGAACTAACTAGTGACATCCTGTTGGCCGAGAGAGACTGGCCACCTGAACATGTCCGCAAGCTCCCACATGGGGAAGATGTCATTTTGCCTTCTTTTTCCGATCTTGTTCCGGAGGCAGACAAAAAAGCCTATGCTGCTGAATGGGCTTTTGCGCAGGCACCTGCACTATACTGTAATCATGTAGGTTGGGACAAGGACTCTCCTTGTCATGTTATTCCCGTTAGGTCTACACCCCACCCGCAGCCACAATACCCTGTTAAGCATGAAGCCAAGGCTCCGGTGACAGAGATCCTGTCACAACTTGAATATCAGGTAGTGATTGAGCCTTGTACATCGGCCATGAATAATCCATTATTTCCCGTTGCGAAGCCAGATCATTCATATAGAATAGTGGTTGATTATAGACACTTAAGTAGTCATACTCGCACATATGCTATACAAAATTCACACAGCACAGCACTGATAAACAATATAGTGCTTAAAAAATATAAAACTACATTGGATATATCTAATGGGTTTTTCTGCCAGAATTTAGCACATGAAAGTCGGGACCTAAGTGCATTTTCATTTGGCTTTTAGAAACGCTTTTGTTGTTTACCCCAAGGCTATAAAAATAGCCCAGGACTGTTTTCAGCCCGTGTGACATCGATTTTGCACGAGCTTGATTCCGATGCATTGTCCTATGTGGATGATATCTATCTCACTGACGACGCCCTCGACATTCATCTTGTGAGGGTCGATCGGATCATTTTGGGATTTGCAGAATTCGGTTATAAATTTAATTTTAAGAAAAGCAAGATAGCCTTTCTTAGTGTTTTGTTCCTAGGATATGAGCTATCAAACGAGGGGAAGAGCCTGGCCCTGCACTTCCTAGAAAAGTGTGCTCAGCTACAGCCACCGAACACACTTAAGAAATTACAGTCATTACTGGGTTTCTTTAATTTTGGCAGAACATATATTCCAGATTATGCAGAACGCATTAAACCACTTTATGACTTAATTCAGCCCAACTTTTCCAGCAGACGATGGACGATTGAACACACACACATCCTTAGGGACATACAACGGGACATGCTAGAAGCTAGACACTTATACACACGTGACAATAAAACAAATTTGGTCATCAGAATAATTGCTAGTGCCCTTGGGTTTACCTATGTCACCTTTAATGAGGGTGACACAGTGCCGATAGCATACAAATCACACTTATACTCCAATGCTGAAAAACGTTTTGCACCTACAGAAAAGATTCTGACAGCAGTTCAGATGGCATTCATAAAGGAGAGGCCACTTGCCCAGGGGAAACGCAGTATTGTTGTCTCCCCGGTGCCGGCCCTAGAGGCTTTCACTAAAGCGAGCGTTCCAAACGCTAAGGCATTACATCCACGTTGGATTAATGGGCAACGTCTCTGACCGCCGCTGATGTTGATTATGTGTTTGACCCAAGACTTCAGACACAAGAATTTCTCCAGTATGAACAGGAGTACCCTGCTCCTCTACATATCTTGCCAATAGACAGTTATAACACCATCATTTATACTGACGGGCCGGCACAACCGGCTGTAGGTACTAAACATCAATACTCGGCGGCTTGCGCAGCCGTGTGCGGGGTGATGGAAGACGGAGTTTTCCATCCTCACAATACCTACTCGCAGACCTTAGGGGACTGCACAGCCCAGTTGGCCGAACTTAAGGCTCTTCTTCTAGCGCTCGAACATACTGAGCCAGGAACCCAGACTTTGATAGTCTGTGATTCATATTACTGCGTCCAGTCATACAATGATTATCTCAATCATTGGAAACTGAACGGGTTTAGAGATTCTAAAGGGAACACCATTAAACACAAAATGTTGTGGGGAAGGGTGGCTGATCTTAAGGAGAAGCTACCATGTGTCCATGTAGTTCATGCGTTAGGACACCAACGTGTAGGAATACACGTTGCCGGCAATACCTTGGCTGATGAAGCGGCCAAAGCCTCAGTAGCTACGGCTTCTGTGGCTGCAGTGACTCGTTCTCGGACGAGGTTGGATAATGAAATACTGGTTGCTGTTAAAGCTTCGGCTGCAGGCAAGACCCTTCCGAAAGGATACCCTACGAACTATAATTACCATATCAGTGCACAGGATGTTGCTTATGCCACAATTCCTGGAGTTGGTGATCGAGTAATCCCCAATGAAAACCAGAGATTAGAGCTGATTACAGCCGCACATGAGGGTGTCGCTTCTGCACATGCTGGTATACACGCCACTATCACAATTCTACAACAACGATACTGGTGGCTTGGTCTATGCAGACGGACTAAGTAGTATGTCCTTTGCTGTGACATTTGTCAGCAGATTAAGGGCTCAAATATCAAACGCCCTCTGAAGACATCCCTCTTAGTGTCAGACAAACCACCATTGTGGTCCCTTACAGCCTGATGGTGCATACAAATACATTTTAGTGGCTGTGGATTCCTGTTCTAGATTCCTGTGGGTATGGCCACAGCGGTCGGCTGACGCCCGGACTGTTATAAAAGATCTGCTGATCTTTATCGGTACATATGCAGTTGCAGCATTCCATTCGGACCAGGGCCCTGCATTTGCCTCTAAAGGTTTCAGGGACACCATGAGAACGATGGGTGTTGAACTCCATTACTCCTCACCATACCACCCCGAGGGAAATTCGGTTGTGGAGAGGCACAATCGTGATCTAAAGCAGTCCTTAACAGCTCGAGTATTAGGTTCAGGCCGCAGTTGGTTACATCACCTATATGGGTCCAGAGAGCACTGAATAATCTGCCAAGACGGTCCTTGGGGGGGAAAGTCTCCATATTAGGTTCTCTTTGGGATACCTATGTATGTCCCCGATCTTGATGCCCCTGGTATGGTTGCAGCAGAAACACCATTTGACATAAAAGAACGTCTCACTGTTTTACAGGAGCTTCAACAATTTCGTGATGATAAATCATCTGCAAGTGCTGCCACCTTAGGAATAAGGGAATTGGCAAAAACTTCGACTGGCTGGATTCCTAACGTTGGGGATCTGGTTCATGAGAAGATCGCTGTGAAAAAAGAGTTCGGTCCATCATACAGAGCACCTGTACCAGTCTTGGGAATAAAAGGAACACGGACTGTCATCCTTCCACCATTGTCTGGTTCTAAATCGAATAGATTAATCTCCATTGATGACATCAAATTACACCATGTGGCCGATTCTTCACAGTAGACCAGGAGTTCCCTTGGGTGGTTCCCGATCCCCTCTCACTACCCAACAGGACATCCATCTACATAGTAGGATGAACATCACTACTACTGACTATGCAACTATGTCGACTGCTGTTCCAGACACTTCCTCTACCATGGGGAGGGCGGAAAATGAACTTTTGTTGGTTTCAGTAACAACTTCGGTGACCACCCCGCTTCAGGATTTGGCTGTATTTTACACAAACACTTCCATGACTAATGACGTTGTCTATCAAGAACCTCTGCTACTGGTGGATCAGAATTCAGCGGGTCCTGTGTTTGCAGAGACGTCCTCTGGTTATTTCATTGACATTGATGATTTTTCTTCGGATTCATCCTCAACTGTGACTGACAAACTTTTGAAAAGTAGTAAGCTGTATCGATGGCTTAAAAAGAACTATTTGATCTACCCATGGAACTATCTATGGTTCTGTTTGACATTTATTGCATTGTTTTTATGGATTGGTTTTGTGGCTGTTTTCTTTTTACTGATTAATGGTCACTATATTGCTGATCGCTCCTCTGTGGAGCCTGTTGATTAAATTTTGACACCACATCATTCTTCACATAAAGTCTGACGTGATTTGTCCCATGTGAATATTACCGCTATACCAATTTCTGATGGGATTGTGTGGGACAAAGTTGCATTCAATATATTTGGGCCTACTGAGATTATCCAGATACCATACGTGTTCAAAATTTCAATGTCTGATGTTATTACACAAAATGTTGTCTCTGATGATTGGGATGTCCAAACAGTTGATTCCATGCTAACTGAAATGAAGGACTATTCCACTTTTGGAAGTGATGATGTATATGATTATACAATGAATTATGGGGAAATGTTCTGCTATAACAATTGGGGACATCACTACCTACACCGTGCAACTAGATATAGGCCTCTCTTGAACTACACACAATGGGAACACTGTTCAACACCACAGGTGGGGAGCTCAAAGTATTACAGCAATAAATTTACATACTTTTCTGGGCATGATACAAAAACAGCAGAGTCATATTATTTTAAAGTACCTCCGGCACAAATTAGAAAACTTTTGCTAACAGATACGAAACTGATTTATTCGGATCCCTTTGTTTCCCGGCTCTCGATTGAGGGTTACGAATATTGGAAAGACACTATTGATTTGAAAAGTGTATGGGGGACACAAGATTGGCAGATACAGGGTAGTGAGGCTTTGTTTCGAGGATGCCTGATTCCTGTGCAAATGATTTTCTTGAATGACACTATTGAGCAGACCTCATGTCTAGGGTTAGCAAAAATTAAAGATCCAAACACGCCCAGTATCCCTACTCCGACAAAGTTTAAAGATTGGCAACACTTTCTCAATGTCTCAGAAGACAGGCTAGATGCAATGGTTAAGGCTGGTACATATAATTCTTCACTTTCCCGTCCCGGCGTATGGGTGGTTTGGCCCTCCGACACTGATGAGTGTCATAAGCGTTTCTTGAACTCTTCAGGGGTTTTTTCCATTCACAGGCCTGACCCTCGTTTTATATCAGGTCACCATACAGGTATAATTATAACATACAGTGTGGGTAAGCTGTGCCAGCAATGGGTGCAGACAAACACTTTAACATCGGTTAAGCAACACCTGAACACTCTTTCTGACAGTGTAGACTTACAGGATTTCCTATTAGGTCCTAGGAAACAACGCTCGAAACGGTTTTTATATGCTATGTACAATGACATTTGGAAACTTTCCCAGATTGAGGCTGGTGCACGTTTAAGGCAACTAAATAAGGAGAATTTAGAAAAAACATTAGCTGTTGTCGACAATGGCATGAATATGCTGTCCAACAGGATTTATTCACTATCGAATATAGTGTCGTCTGCTATTGATATCACTCAGACTGACTTGTCCCGATTATATCATGGGCAAACACAGCTACGTTCCATCATGCAGCTGGGTTGGACATTACAGACACTGAAAAGTGGCCACATTCCATGGAAATACATTAATGGGAGTGAACTATTCACTGCTTTTAATTTTTCCAGGGAACAAGAGACAATGGCTAAAAGGGAGGCTCGTTTCACCCTGCTTCAAGTAGAAAAATTAGATAAGTTGCCCTTCATGGTAGCAGAAAATCCTTCAACTATCTGGCTCTTGCACGGCATTATTAATTTACCGATTTTGACCTTTCGTTTCTCGAGCTGCCTGAAACATCTTGCGGTGGGACGATATGAGCAGCTAGGAGATAGCTTTATTAAGGAAGAGTGGGAGTTGCCCTTTGACTATAAATGTCTGAACAGTGAACAGGAGGTCTTTCTTAGCGGAAGTGAATGTGAGACGGCTGTTCGTCATTCTAGGATATGCAAACAGGTGTCCCATCACAGTCTTTGCAATGCGGGGGTCGCAAATTTGGCCTGTTTTCTGAAGGGTACTCCCGTCCCCTTGATTCGTCCAGTGTTTCAGGTACTTTCCAATGGAAGTTATGTTCGACTGAATGATGAAAGCTGTTGCGGCTTGCGACCTGGAATTGCCTACGCGATTTCAGTCACAAAGGTCGTTACGTGTTGTGGACATGTTTTGTTTCCCCCTACACAAGAGATCAAAGTATCTGAAATGTGGCCCCACATAGATACTATTAATGTGAACTATGACAAGTTGAGTAGACTGAAGGCGCTATTGTTTCAGAAACAGGTCGCCTTGAAATCCGCAAAAGAGACGTATGCTCTCCAGATTGTGAGATCATCAGCCGAGATACAATCCCTTTTAAATACCGATTTCCCCAAAACACTTTGGAGAGCTGGTATCCAGAATATTCAATGCTTCAAGCACAACTAGGATTGTTCATTTCTTTAAGGCTGTCGGGTCTGGTTTCATGTCCATCTTCGGAGTCATCCCATCAGCCATCCATTCTCTCTTTTCCAGTGTGTTTGGTGGCTTTCCAATTATTTTGGCTTTAATTGGCGGACTACTACTGCTATTTCTTCTGATTCGCGGTGGTTGTTTCTTTCCAGCAACAAAGAGCAATGGAGCCGCTCCCGTCAACCCCACTGTGCCGTGAACTCATGGTTCGGATCTTCGGTACACCTTTGCTGGTGGAACTGGAGTTTGACTGGTCGTTGTCATTCCAGCCGCTACTCTGGTGTGTGCAGCCGGTCTTCCGCTGCATATGGTGCCTCTTTGAACATCTGCCTATGGTCTGTCTTGCTGTTGCACCGACATCTCCTGTGGACCGCTAACTGCTGATGTCCCCGATGAGGGTTCATTCACGGTCATGCCCCTTGAGACTGAGGTTGCTCTGCGAGGCCACCTATGAGCCTTCCGTTATAAGATCTAACATGGATGTGGACACTGCAGCGAGTATCGATGCACCGATGAATGTGGCTCACTTCTGCTCTGTGGATCCGTTTGTCCGTCCAGCAACAGATTTCACTTCAGATGATGTTGACTCATTTTTTAGATCATTGACTGGTGACTTCGATGACATTCTTCAAGATCCTGCCTACCATTTCCCGATTCCAAAAATATGCAATTATACTAAACGTTTGCTGTACTTGTCATAGTTGATATTAACATCTCTGTATGTATATTTAGACAAATTTGTTTTTACATATTTTTAACACACAGCAGTTGTTTTATTATTAGCATCATTTTTTAGCTTGTTTTGGCTTTTTAAGTTCAGACGTAGCTTTTTTAGCGTTTGGGTTCCTGTACCTTCATCATACCTGTTACGGCATTGGGGAGGGTGTAGTGAATCCTAGTTTGTTTTAACGGGATAACAGGAGTTAGCTTAGCCGTAGGCTTGTAAACTCGTGCTCCCGTCACCTAGTGACTTTTAACCTACTTAGCTTGCTCTGTCTTAGTCCATTTAATTATTTATTTCCTTTAAAATGGGGGCTTTGTTTATAGTTAGGCCACTTGTTATGAGTTTTATTATCAGTGTCACTGCGCCAAGGCGTCAAGATCAAGCACGAAAGACAAACAAACAGCAGATGTTCACACTTAGGGATTTTCCCTCTCTATACTTTCGAGGGATTGTTGATATTAATTGCCGTCCCAAGCATGCCTGTTATCTATTGTTTTGAATTACACCTACGTCAGGGGACCTTGTAGATCTGTATAAATACATCACACTTTAGACAGATAATCAGAGGGATTCCGACCAGAGGGCATCGCCACCATTGCTGATACCGATGCTGCAGTCATCTTGACGCTGACCCAGTCTTCGTGTCCCTACGGATTCTGAGATAGAGACCTCATTCCAAGGTAACAAGGGTTGCGGGCTCCTCTCATGGACACGGCTTTGGCAGATTAGGTTTAGCAAACCCAGCTCTCCTTTAGGTAGGAGGTTAGGCCTATTCTTATTAGGGTATTATGGCATATACCATCTCATACATATAGATATATATATTTCTTTCATATATTGCAAAAGTGGTGGGGGTCTTTATAACCATGACTCTCTTCTTCACAATACTGTTGCTTGGTATATTCATTATCCTAATCATTGCAGTTCATGCAACTTATTGCAAATTGCAGTTATGTTAAATAAAAATGATTATAACTTCACTGCATCTGTTTTATTGCCTTTGTTTGTATGAGACATAATATATCTGTGAGAAATGGGTCATTTCCGTTTAACCACGACAAACCTGAGATATCGTACTTTGAGTCCATACGTAAGCGACTGCTACAAATCACCTTTTACTACTGTGTTTCTGGTGAGGTACTGCTAGTGAGCCGGTAAGGTTTGGACAACAGTTTCAACTAGTTGTAGGAAGAGACTTAGGGGGTGATTCCGAGCTTGGCGGGCGGCGGGAGCCGCCCGCCAAGCGGGAACCGCCAGAATACCGCTGCGCGGTCAAAAGACCTCCGTGGTTATTCTGAGTTTCCCGCTGGGCGGGCGGGCGACCGCCAGAAGGCCGCCCGCCCGCCCGCCCAGCGGGAAACCCCTTCCCACGAGGATGCCGGCTCCAAATGGAGCCGGCGGAGTGGGAAGGGTGCGACGGGTGCAGTTGCACCCGTCGTGATTTTCAGGGTCTGCTATGCAGACACTGAAAATCTTAGTGGGGCCCTGTTAGGGGGCCCCACGACACCCGTTACCGCCAGCCAGGTTCTGGCAGTCAAAACTGCCAGAACCAGGCTGGCGGTAAGGGGATCGGAATCCCCATGGCAGCGCTGCCTGCAGCGCCGCCATGGAGGATTCCTCAGGGCAGCGGGAAACCGGCGGGACACCGCCGGTTTTCCGTTTCTGACCGCGGCTGTACCGCTGCGGTTGGAATGCCCATGGATGCACCGCCAGCCTGTTGGCGGTGCATCCGCGGTCGTTGGCCCTGGCGGTAGTCTACCGCCAGGGTCAGAATGACCCCCTTAGTCACCTACAAACGAAAGTACTGTCATTCTGAGACCAGCAGTCTTGCTCAGAGTAAGAGTCCAAACTACGACAGGGGCAGCTGCATTTCAATATATACATCAAATGATCACTCTTACAAGTGAACCAACCCTTGACTCTGTGTATGGTTCTCCCATCAATTATAACTTTTGTGGTACTCTCTTCATTTTTGCATGCTTTCCATTTAGTGCATTTTATAACCCCCACTCTGGGTTTCAAAAACATAGGCCCACATTTAAGAAAAGTTTGCATTACCATGGTGTCATTTTTTTTACACAGAAGCGGCGCTAACCTACCACAATATATACATTTTGACACTAGACCTGTCTAGTGGCAATATATCTGAGTTAGCATCCTTTTTGGGAGTGCCAACCTACCTTGCGTTGGGTAGCAACAATGATATGCAAGGTAGGTGTCCCCTTCCAAAAAATGAAGCTAGCCCTCCAGCGCCATATTTACACCCCAGTGCTAAAATGACGCACATAAAGGAACCGGTCCCAAAAAATAACGCAAAGCCCGATCTGCGTTAAATTTTAATGCCTGGTCAGACCAGGCATTAAAATGGGGCCCACATGCTACTACTTAAGCAAAACTCACAGAAGGAGCATTGACAACCTCCTGAACAACATGGAACTGTTAATGCTCCAGCTTGGCACGCACCGCAGATGACAGCAATGGCAACAGGTTCCTCCAGCACCACAACAGCAGCCCCAAACACCACCACAGCAGCGCAGAAGGCAGGAGAGGCTATTTTGACAGTGCACAACCATCTTTGTGCTCAGGAACAAGATGTCATCAGAACCTAATGTCTAAAGTGGGAGTCCATTGTACGCCTGCTCCACCACATAGCATCAGACATCACTGCAAGGGGAGAAACTCCAACAATTTTTCCACCCATGACCAAAGTCCTCACTGTCCTCCATATGCTGACGTCAGGATCATTTCAGACAACGGGTGCCCAAGTGGGTGGTATCTTGCAGTCATCTTTCTCAGCCTTCTTACCAAAGGTTCTGGATACAATCATCCAAGGGGCATATTTATATTCTGTTTGCGCCGGATTTGCGTCATTTTCTTTAATGTAAATCCGGTGCAAACTTAACTCCATATTTATGCTTTGGAGCTAGACCCATCTAGCGCCGAATTAAGTCAGTTTTTACTTTGGAATCCTACCTTGCGTTAATGAGATGCAAGGTGGGCGTTCCATGGCAAAAAATTACTCTAAGGCCTTGGCGCCTTATTTATACTCCCATGCAAAAATGGCGCACGGGAAGGGGAGGGCCTTAAAAAATTACTCTAAACTAGTTTAGAGTGATTGTTTAACGCCTGGGTCAGGGCAGGCGTTATGGGACCTGTGGGCTCATTTCCAGGGTCTCCGAGCATGGAAGCAGTACTCAGGTGCCCCTCCCTGCCCCAAGGACACCCCTGCCACCCTCGCCCACCCCTGGAGGACACCCATGGATGGGGGGACCCATCCATCTACGGTTACTAGAGGTAAGTATTTTTTTTATTTTTTAAAGTGGCATAGGGGGCCTAACGTGGGCCCCCCCTACATGCCATTGTGCCCAAGGGCCATGCCCTGGGCATGGCCATTTGGCAGGGGGGCATGACTCCTGTCTTTGCTAAGACAGGAGTCATTTCCATGGGGGATGTGCATCAAAAAATGACGCTAGTCAGGTTTGAGTCAATTTTTTTTACTCTAACCTGACTTGCACCATTCTTTGACGCACAACCCCCATTCTTCCCTATGCCTCTGCTGCCTGGTTAGAGTCATTTATTTTGACGCTAACCAGGCTGCAGCGCCAGCTAATGTCATTCCATAAATAAGGCGTGCGGCTGGCGCTTTGGAATAGCATTAGCCAGCTGTAAACTTTTTGACACAAATCTGGGCTAGCGCTGATTTGCGTCAAACAGTATGAATATGGGCCCAAGTGTTTGCCATTACCAAGTACATATCACCTACACATACCTGACGTACCCGTAGTGTACACCATCACCTGTCTGCTGCATTGTGTCGCACACATAGCAATACAACATCACCAGCCATGAAAGACCATGGGGCAGATTATCGAGAAGTGATGCAGCACATAGTCCATTGCCACTTGTGCCGTAAGCAAGAAACAGCCGACCATGGTGCAGAGTAGGTACAATACTGTGAAGATAATGGATGCCATAGTAGGACTCTAGGAGTATTGAGAACATACCTGACCTTTCATGCACCATAAATAGGGATCCATGGAATAATATGGCGTGCCCCCTCCCAACGCCTGCACTATGTGTGTGTTGAAAGTGTCTGTTATAAATCATGTATAGGAACCTAGGAGATTCCTCTGCACCTATTTTGCTACTTCTCCAATTGTGTGAATCACACCCTTATACACATGATGGCTGGCACAGGAATAATCTGCCACAAAGGGTCACTAAGTGTTGCACTGTATGCGGAGTGCCACATGGAAACATGGAGGCCTGAGTTTGACTTTGTAGGGCTTCCATGGTGTCAATACAAATGACACCATTGTGGTGCAAGGAGGTCCTAGGTTCTACTAACAATAGGATACAGCCTTAACACACAAAACACAACACATATTTGACGTGGTTGAACTGCCAGTTCGGATTTATTTTGACAATCACCTGGTCCCTGAGCCACAACCCATGACAGTAATTTCCATCAACACAAATCAATATAAACATTCCACAAAACAGGAACACACACAATAACAAAAGCAAGTCTGAATCACCAGTCCACCTAAAACTAACATCTGCCATGGAACATACAAAACCACAAATATGCGTTACTGACACATGTACTCTCATTCCTTTGCAGCTGACCAAGTTTACAGCATTCACTCATGGGTGATGACTCCTTTTGGCAACCCTACAACGGTGAAAGAGCGGGCATACACTGAAGGGCACAGAAGAACATGAAATATGGTGGAGAGGACATTTGGGCTCTTGAAGTCAAGGTTTGTGTACGTGGCCCTGACAGGAGGAACCCTGTTACATGCACCATCCCAGGTATGCAAGATGATACTTGTATACGCTATCTTGTATAACATATGTATGCGGACCAATGTCCCCTGGGATGAACTGGTAGATGTCCCCAGTGAGGAGAAGGATGACAATGGTGTAGCACAGGGGGCGGGGGAACTACAAAACACTGCTGCTGGAGTTCACAGGAGACAACAAATTGTCCAGAGCTTCTACACCTAGACACTGTTCAACTAATATCACTTTGTAAATATCACCAATAAATCACTTTGATCAGAATGTCCATGGTCTACTCATTCTCCACTACATATACCGTAGGAATGTTACTCATACCTCAGAGAGCAGGAAAGGAACACAACAGTTACAAAGCTGGTTGGAATATAGGTTGTGACGTAAGAGGGTCTAGCGCCTCAATGCCACACATCAGTGTCACATAACTCATGGCCATGTGGCTCTGGAAGGCCTAGATCCATGCACCACAAAAAACATGTGGCATTAAGTAGGCATTGTGTAAATTCCTACCCTTTTTCCCACATCATCCCCACACCTGGCAAGATGTATGCAAGGGGAGTGTACATAAAGTAGGAGCTGTTTCCAAATGGTGCATTAGAAAAATAGGAACTAAACTGTATCACATCTCAGGTGGGTAGCTGCGATGTAAGCACTGAGCACGTGTGACAGGGGGACACACCATTGCTATCAATGGACCGTCATTGACTATTCAGGGTTAAGAACCAAAGTTTGAGCCTAAGCCTGCACCATATATCAATGGTGTTATGTACTGGCACCGCCATTAGGCCCAAACCTGCCACATGGTGTGCTGTACCTCAAATATATCACACACATGTTGGCTGTGGTTTGCGCTAAGGGTTGCTAGACAAGTGAGGTAGCAATGGGTGCTGATCCACTCTCCATACATATGGCCCATAGCCAGGATTTAACAATAAAATGGGAGAATGCACCACCAAATGAATATCTGAGTGGAACATAGGCAGAGTCTGTCCCACTCCCTATGTACGTTCTAACACACTTGTCAGACAAATCTGCTGTCTAGTCAGATGTCTGCAGCTAATCTGGCTATACATGTGAAGATTGATGTACAGGTGTATGGCCTAGGTAGGAAAGGGTTTGCAATTTCCTACAATGGTTGACATGTGTCAGCAAGGTAACCTAGCATAGTCTAAATGATACCATCACACACCACACGCCACATAAAAAACACACCTCTCATTGACACTCACAGGCCTGACCAAGAGAAAGTTACCTATTTGGTCAAAATTACCTAAAATCTCTAGGTCTCCAACATGCCACTTAGGTGTGGGATGTGCAAGTATGTCTAGCAATGTCCAAACATGTCACAGACCCATCCTAAATTGTATGGGTGAAGAAGGAGACAGATATGTTGCATTTGACAAATCAAATATCCAGAGCTGAGATGATTTCACACACTGACAAGATACACTCATAGTGACAGTGACATAGGTTGTGGAATGCATAATTCAGTGCATACCCATGTACGCCAAAGGATGCCTAAGGACAGATGAGAGAATCCCACAGACACTTAGAGATACAACATGGGGAGGTCACTTGGAGACCACACAAGTGCTGTGGCAGGTGTACTGTCATGTGTGTGTGAAAGTCACATAATCTTGCAAAGCCTGGAAATGGGAGGGAAACTATCATGTAGCCAGTAGTAGAAGATGTGTAGATCTTCAAATTACACAAGTCACACATAGCATCCTGCCCATGTATGTTCAGACAATGTTGAAGTATAAGATGTGTACAAAGTGTAAGCAGCCTAAAGAATGCCAGCAATGTAGGACCAAATATATTCCAAACAAGATATGCCGTAAATGATGGAGAAGATACACACATAGACCAATACTGACTGTGCAACACAACAATGTGACCATGTGATCACCCAACATACATTCAGAGAGGATGCCTAGGTCAGTACATAGCCCACTCATGTTTGCTACAACAACAATGTTGTAGTTGCCCATTGCATACTATTGTGATAGAAGGCAGTGACAGGTGACATCATCTGTCCCCTGGGTCAACAAAAATGACAGTTTACACTAGAGATACAAGCCCTAACCAAGCCGCAAATGGAAATGACTAAGAATGTATTACTATGTCTGTCAGACCATGCCAAATGATGAGACATGTCCGACACGTAAAAGTAGCCAGTCCTCTGTACGTGATAGGAAAAGCCTGACATCAAGTACCCCAAAGGAAAAGGAAAATCCCAGGACATGTGATCACATATGTGCATGTGGCAGTCTGCAGGGGACTTCACATTGCTCTGCCGAAGAGCTATTATGATGAGGCTAGATCCCCTCCCAACATCCCCAAACCCCAATGCTGAAGCTACATTAACTCTTGACACAGTCAAGGGCTTGATGCATGTAGACTGAGCAGAGTGGAGCACCATCAACCTGCACCAAAACATGGAACCATGGGTATGTGTGGGCATAAAAAGTCTGCCATCATTGCCTGACTGCAACACTGCTACACAGTTGTATACCATTGAATGGGACAGTCATACCAAACATGTTGTGGTTGATTGTAAGTACCTAGTTTGTGGCTTGCACACATATGTCTGCTATATCTACATATATGTACCACTTAAAGGCACAGGCCTGGTATTGTGTATTAGAGTCTGCACAAAGACAACTTTCCACTAATGAAAATGCATTTGTATCACATGATCATTGATAGACAAATGACCATCAGATGTGTTCCCACATACGGAAACATAGGTGGTACTGATATGACTACACAGCCAATTTAACAAAGTCAAACTTGTGTCCATGCAGGAAGACAGATATGTGAGGTTACTTATCCTATGAACACACCGCTGTGGCAATATCCACACATATGACACTACACATGACTCTCCACACACACAGCACATACCAACCTTCACTGACACATGTGAATACACCATCTCCTGCATCATAGGTGCATGGGGAACAATGTGTCACACATGTAGCAAAGCTTCATGAACCCTGAACCTAACAACACACCATAGCCTGGGCACACATGCACTCACATTGCCAGGGCTAACTTAAAATCAACCCAGTCGTAGTGCACTGCATCATCTGAGTTCAATTTGTCAAGGGTATCACATTTATGACCATGTATTGGATATAGCCAATCATTTCTATTGTGTTGTTGTTAAACATACATTTGAAAATCAGACTTTACAATGTGGTACACATGTATGTGGACAAAGTATTGTAACACATGCACATATGCAAACAGTATCAGTCATCGAATGCATCACACATACATACATACAAACATAATGGTAACACATACCAATGTTACCGTTAAAATATGAACTCACATGCACACACAGGTAGCCATCCAGTACTGACTACATACATGCATAGCCCTTGTGACACGGTATGTGAATCTAGGCGCACTATCAGCCTTTCCAACAAAATCCACGCATTCCGTTATATGTCAAATATTTTGACGCAAATGGTTGTATTCCATACTCTGCTATACCAAAAAAAGACGCCTGGCCCCTGCAAATCTATCACAAGTCCACAGGCCTTGTCAGCCTTCATGGGAAGGAATACTCTGCATTACTGTCATGCGTCAATTTTTTTGACGCAAACGCAAATACTCCATACATTGCAAAACATAAAATGACGGCTGGCCCCAGCACGTCTAGCGCAAGCTTTGAGGCCTTGTCAGCCTCAATGGGAAAAAATTGACACATGACCGCCAGGCGTAAAAAAATGACACATATCAGAAAACATGTGTCAGACGCCCCGGAAGTGATGAAAAAGGACTTCCTGGCTGCATACATGGTACAGTGATTTCACTTTCATTTCACAGTTTTTTTGTCTGTGGCTGTGTGAGGGTGGGTGGAGCTGGTGCTGGTGGAGGATTGATGTTTTTGGGGAGTTTTGTGCTATGTCCTGTTGCTGTTGTATGCTTTTTATGTTATTCCTCAGTCTTTTGTAATGTTTTTGTCATTGTATTATGGGGTGTTTGTCTAGGGGTAGCATAGTTTGTTGGGGTGTTTGGGGGTGTTTGGGGGTTAGGAGGGGTAGTTAAATATTATTTTTGTGGGGCTCTTACAATTGCAGGTAGCTATTACTGCATAATGTCTGGGAAAGGGAGAGCCACGAAGATGATAACAGATGAACAGGGAGGGTTAATTTGGCTGGTGCAGCAATACCTTCCCATGATGCTAAATTTGGGTGGCCGCATAATACAGGGCTACTCCACAGAGGCACGGAAGATGCAGTGGGGCAAGTATCTCAACCACCTATGCAGAATATTTGGAGTTGTGCTCACCCACCATCAGTTAAAACCCTGTTGGGCTCAGCCTGGAGAAAAATCTACTGGATCACCTGGGGAATCAGATAGGTGGACCACTTGGTACGTACTCCATTTGCATAGCAACATCTTTATTTGCAAGTGCATGACAGGTGGACATAAGGTTGAGGGCAGCATTTTTTGTCAAGGGTCAGGACAGGTTATTTTGGGCCTAATTTAGGAGCCGCTAGCGCCATTTTAGCACTGCCATTGTGAAGTTCATAATTGACGCTAAGGCAGCACTGAAGTGGCATTTTAACAAAGTGGTGCGATGCATGCATAGCACCACTTTGTTAAGCCTTGCAGAACATGATGGCTCTGCCAGGCATAATGTATGGGGGGCCTACCCCTGTAAGTGGGGCAAAATAAATGAGGCAGGGAATTTATTAATATATCTTTACACCATTTTTCCTGCACTTTGATGCCTGCTCGGTGCAGGCTTTAAAAAGGGCCATACCATTATATATGTTGGACCCCTATGTACTCTGCAAGAATTGCACCAACATTTTGCTGAGTACATCATTTGCATCTAAATAAAATGACGCAATTGCCCCCTACCCTGCACCATGGTGCGCTGTATATTTATTAGGGTGCACATATGGTGGGGGAAAGAGTGGTGCTAAGGGGCTCACGGACAGTTGTGATGCACTAGGTGCAGCACTGCTTTTCTTAAATATGCCCCTTTGTGTCTTTGGCCAACAGTATTTAAGGGAGCTTAGCTGTGCACCGGGTCCAGACTACTTGCACATTCTTCTTTGTGTACATTTTGTATTACATACACCCCATACACCCCATAATGTTTCTATGATCTGACACACATGTGCTGAATTTGTACCACGGGCCTGTCCTGTTTTACAGACAGTATGGGGCAGGCCTGCATCTGCACCAGCACTAGCACATTACTCAGAAGCCCGCACCAACGCAGGCATACTTGGACCACAGTGCAAGTGTGTCTGATTTGAGTGGAGTGTATATGAGCAGGTTGGTATCCCTTCCTGGACTTAAATGGTCTACCATGGTGACAATGGCTGCCCACATAATATTGGCGAGACATCCGTAATGTTATTTAGTTGATGTGCAGGAAGGGTCAGCTACGTGAACAAAAGGAAACTGCCATGGCATTTTAGCTTTACTGTGTGTGCCTTCAAATGGTGCACACATATTAGAAACAAGAAACAAGTTTGTATCAATGCATTTCTCAACACTTTGCTATTCTCACACCACCCCTGGGCAGTTGTTAGTCTTTTGCCGCTGATAATGAGTAAAATACTATTCAACATCAAAAGCAATGGGTGTTACAATGGGAAGGCCTCTGCAACAACCATCGCATGCCCCTCTAACACAGAATACTGTGTCATGCTACCCCATATGGACATTGAAGTTTAACGCAGCAAAACAGGTGCATTAAAAATCCACTTACATATGGTGCAGTGAAATGCACCACAGAACCGTCAGGGAACGTGATGCTTTGGTGGTGCCAGGGCCTCCATTATCTTGCTCTTTGTCTCACAGCAGATTATTAATGTTTGGCAGTTGTTCTGACCTACCACTAAGTTGACTTGCTTACTCTGCTTAAGAAGTTGAATGTGAAACTGTTGTCCATGCACAGAAATGTCCAAAAATCACTAAGCTATGTTTTCCTGTAAGATATTGCATGTGGGCCTCCACCGTACACCAGTGGAGAAGTGTCCTGATTTGAAGACCCCGATGCAGCCAGTAAGTGTCACCTTGTGCGTTACATGTGTCATTCCAGGGTTTTGTGTGAAAGGGTCTGATGTGCGGAATATAATGATGAAATGTATTGTGTGACCAATGAGATGACGTCCTCTGTTTTAGGATATGGACATCATGTCTGATCCTATGTTGAGGACAGAGAATGAGTTGATTGTTGCACAAGTGGCAATGCGTGCTGCTATTGAATATATATACATTGATGTCAATCATGATATGTGTCTGAGCTGCTGTTTATCTGAGTAGCATGCCTGTTGCCAACATATGTCACAGTACTTTTTACTGTACTTTGTGTCACACATAGCTTTCAGTTACTCAGGAATTGGTACAGATAAAGTACACGTGTTGGGGTCTCTAGAGGGCTTATGTAGTAGACACTTGCACCGCTGGTGCCTCACTACTCTTCAGGTTTTAAGTCAGGCAGGGGTCGTGTAAGGAGCCTTATTGTGCCAGCCAACAGTCAGTTGAGTACACAATGAGAATACAACTCTGCTCCAGATAGATGTGGGACATGTCTACATATTGTAGCAAGCTAGATATGCGCTGAATTACCAACATGGTCTGCCCATTATGATATTTGTGAGTGATCTTGGTCACATCACGTTACATAGAATGTGGATGATGAGTGTGCACCTGGTACTTAGGAGATGTCTGACATGCATGTGCACATGTAGTTCAATACATAGGAATACTGTAGTTGCACCTAGTGCAGTGCCAATCTCACTGTGCCCTTTACAGCACCCATACGGCTACCATATTTGTGCCGCATTACACAATTTGCACACCATAGCACAGGGTAGTGGGCAATAGGTGCAAAATCTGTAGACAACATAGATGTACTGTTCTGGATTTGGGCAAACTATATGGGCACTAAGACTGAACTGTACATGTGGGCCTATTGTGAGCAATGGTGTGCCTCCTTGTAACGCGT
Organism: Pleurodeles waltl; assembly: GCF_031143425.1. Classification (NCBI taxonomy): domain Eukaryota; kingdom Metazoa; phylum Chordata; class Amphibia; order Caudata; family Salamandridae; genus Pleurodeles; species Pleurodeles waltl. The sequence continues at coordinate 1,021,844,030 of NC_090444.1, read as the reverse complement.
GCTCTGAGCAGGCGTTCACATAAGGACACATGAATGATGCTTTGCCAAACCTTAGAATTGCCAGTGGGAAGTTTCTTGTCCCCCTATCAGATGACCCCCCCCCCACTTTTCATCAATGATGCCTGGCCAAGGCTTGATGTAGCACCAGGGGTGTCAAAGTGGTGGACTGCATACATTGCACAGCTTATTGACAATGGCACAGGGATTCTGTACTTGCTGGGCCACTTGATCCCCACTAGGATGATGACTCAAATGATGCTCAAGGACGCAGTAATCCTTTTTGACCATCAGGGCCCAGAGGTAAGTGGATTACCTCTGTGCCCTGATGGTCAACAATGGATAGGCGTTACCCCAGTGACATGTACATGATAACGTAGATAGTTGGAGGGAAGTTAGCATAGATTTGGAGTTTGTCAGTGTTGGGGAATGAGTGGTGGACAGCATGTGTCATCTGCGGATTGCATTTCTGTTTTACCTGTGCCCAATGCTGTATTTAATGCCATGTTCTCCTCATGTTTCAGCTGCCAATATGGCCCCAGCCACAAAACATGCATTTGAGAAGAAGGCTGACAGATACAGACATATCATTGAGGTACAGTCCGGGTTCCAAAGGATTGCAAATAAGTATAGGAGGGAGAATTCCACAGGGGCTTGGCTTGTCTTTTTTCATGCAGGACCTCCACTACAATCCATCTTTGAGCAGGCCACATCTGGAAAAATATCGGAGGCCAGGGGGGCCTCTGCTGGCCCTATCCCCTCCACATCCACTGCATCTATCCATAGTCAGGTACCCAAACAGCCACCTGCTCCAGCCACAACCTCAACCTTTGAGGCCGACATGAGACGGGACAAGGCAGCCATGATGGGAAGATTGGATAAATTAAAAAAAGACAATGCCAGGAACTACATATTGCTTAAGTACTGCAAAAAGAAACTTAAGAAGAAGTGAACTATTTGTGCCACAGCCTCCCTGTTCCTCCCCTTCTTCCTTTTACTAATGTTTACTTTTTAGTGGGTTTTGGGTGGGTAGTGTTAGGTTAGTTAAATAGTGTAGGTTAGGTGGAGGTTAGTGTAAATACAGTGGGGGTGGCTTTTAGTACATTTTTGTATTTTGGGGTGGTTGGGTGGGGGATTATGTTGGTGTTTCTATGTTTATACAAAAACAAAATCTAAAAAATCCTTACAGAAACGTTTTTTTTTTTTTTTTTTTTTTAGGATATAGGTTAACTTAGTACAAGTGTAGCCTTAGTTTATGTTGTCCTTGTATCTTGTCTCTTTAGGGGGCGGAGGGACAATGTTTAGAATGTGGTGTTACATGTGTAAGATAAGTTTAGAATAGGATAGGTAGCTCTAGGGGTAAGTTAAGATAAGTTAGTTTAGGTTAGTTTATTATAAGGTAGTGACTAGGATAGGTTTTGATGTGATTTTCTTAATATGTTTTAATAAATCCTGTTAGTATTAGACATTTATTTCTCCATGTTGATTGAGTGTCTGGGTGTTCTCATGTGTGCACTGGCCAAATAGGAGGAATGTCTTAGGGTATGCTTTCTTTCTTTCTTTCCATGGATGACCATGTGCATCCCCTATGACCAAGGAGCTGTCAGCTTGGCTGCTAAATGGCATCAGCTACTCAAAAGATTTGTCATCCGCATTTCCAGCCATTTATATTGTGTATGTATACAGATTCTTTGACAGGTAAGCATGGAACTTCAACTGTCATCACTGAGGTCTGTCAGAATTATTGGTGGAAAGTGTGACACATTTGACATCAGCCATTTTAGGGTCCATATCCTGGCACACTGACAGCTGCCCATCGCTGATGAAATTTGCCTCTTCTAAACCACATCTGTTAGTTGTACTGGTGCTCTTATAGGGTACATTTCCAGACACTTGGTCCTGACTTATACGTGCAATATGTCAACTTACATGGAGAACTGTTCAATGCATGTATGTAAGGCTCTGTAAGTTGGTTGTATCCCACAACACCATCATTCACCCTTTTCATGTTAGAATCCTAGTGTGTGGCTTTGTGTCTGACCGTAATGCACACACATAATTAGGTTACGTTCTCAATGACATAGATTCCCCCAATGCTTACATTTAGATGGGTTGATGGATCACAGTAAACGCTGACATGTTACATGTGAACAAGGAGATTTATTTACAGGTTCAAGTGTATTTTCCAATGCAATACAATGTCCAGTTCAGAGACCCCATGAGAGATCCTGAGCCATTTGTTGTACATTCAGAGTCCAAGGATGATGAGCATGTCTTGAGACATGGTTAGGAGAAGTGTGCATTAGTGAGGAGGTGCCCAAATTGGCAACAGTTATGATTTGAGACAATGTCAGTGCATAGCAGACATGTCAAAAGTGATAGAGTGAAGAGGGCACATAGCCAGCTGTCACAACACTGGCATGATCTTCAGCACAGAACTAAGGAGATACTGACCATGTGGCACAGACTGGTGCTACCGGGTTGTCTTCCGTGGGAATGTTGTTCCTTCCACATCTTCATCCTCTGGTGTGTGTGGTGCCTCCTGTACCATGGGTAGTGCAGTGGTTGTGGTTGAGGGGGCCACACACACATCAGGGGATAGAGATGTGGAGTCAAAGGTCCTGGCAGCTGCCACTTGTGGGAACACATAAGGCATCGCTGCATCAAGGAGGAACTGCTAATTTCTCAACACCGCAGCAATATCACTGTGGTAGGCAGCCATGTTTTCTCTGAGGGAGGCTACTTCCTAAGGTATGCACTGCAGGGTATTCTGTATAGCCCTCAGCCTGTTGTCTATCATGCTGCTGCCTCTTTGGAAGGGCAATTGTTGAACCCTCTGCCTCATGACAGCAGCTATGTTGACCAGGGACTGCTGGAGTCCACGTACAGGGGAGTGGGAGCTTCTGATGGCAGCTGAGTTGTCCTAATTTGGACTGAGACACCTCTGCATCCCTCTATGCAGCCTGCTGTGGTCTCCATCGCCACCCACACCTGCTTGGCCCGCTGGACTTCAACATTGTCCTCTGAAAGGTGATGTGTGAGTCCTCGGAGTCAGGGCTGTGTCAGGACTGGCTGGTGCTGTGTGTTGGTAGATGTGTGGTTCATGTGGAGACCCCACAACGCTGTGTGTCCTCCCTGTGCCTGGAGGTGGTGTCTGGAAAAAACCTAGGACATCCTGGAGCGTCTCTTCATTGATGGTTGGCAGCTGGTCATCCATGTCACCTATAAAATCCAGGACAGGCAGAGTGTCAGGAGGTAAGGCATCATCATCTTCAATGAGTGGTACTGCGTCACTTTTTAAATGCAGGAATGTGACATATTTACTGGAATACAGCACACCCCTTCGTTCCCCCCCAGAGCCTGCTCAGATGTGTTCTCCATGCACCAACGCAGACCTCCTTGCACCATAGTGAAGGGGAGCCTGCATTGAGGGGATAGATTTTGTTATGTGCAGGGTGGTAGGTGCCTCTTCCTACACATGAACAAGCTATGATGGCAAGGTGGCAGCACACATTAGAAGGGCAATTACACAAGGAGGAAGGAAAGCATTTTGCTTTGTTGCACCACCCTGACACCACCCCTGGGGTGGTGTTGACTTCAGTCACAGCCTCTGATGAACATGTTGTGTTGAATCTGGAGCAAAAACAATATGCAATGAGTGTTGCTGTGGCACAGCCACACTAATTGCACATCCCTTCCAGGCACTGTGCTGCATATTTAAAAGGTGGCATAAAGCCACAGTGGCTTATGTCAATGTTGTGTATATGTTGGGGTGCATTGCGCAACCAGAGCGTCACTACCAATGTGGCTTGGGAGGCGATGGGGCATTTTGATTCATGGCTTATGTGTCAAATGCAACCCTTCAGCATGCATTGAGTGTGTCCTATGTGCCTCCCCCTTCTGACATTTGTGAGATTCCAGATAGTACCCCTTGCAATTTACCCTGCATTTGTGTTAGGTCTTGGTAGTCTGCCCTGTCCTGCGATTCCAGTGACCAGCTCCTCGGGATGACCGCTGCCACTATCTCCTCCACCTCATCCAGGTCCTCCTGTATTGCGGGACTTCCACCTCCAGTCTGCAGTGCTGCCTTTCGGTTCCTGGCCAGTTTCTCCATAGTTTTGCGCTTGCAATCATGCCAGCCCTTCTTGCAACCAATGACAGTACTCCTCACCTCTGCCACATTGTTGACTTTGTCTACTATTGCCTGCCATATTGCCTCTCTCCTACCTATGAGCAATTTGGAGGTTACAAAGAGCTAGTGTTGGTGCTCCGTCATCTCTCTGACCAAGATGTTCAGCTCCTCCTCACTAAAGCTTCACTTCTGTTTCCTCTTCTCCTTGTCCTGGGACTTTTCTGGACCCTCCTTGCTGGTACTTGGCTTATTGGGATCTCCCTTGGGGCTCTCTTGGCCTGCATTCTCCATCTTGTCTTTCCCAAATGTGTATTTCTTGCTTGCATGTTTTTTTTTTTACGCTAATGTGGTTAAATATGGTGCTAATCCATTTTGCATCAAAAAACATGCCGCAAAACGGTCTAGCGCCACTTTAGCAGCATTAGGGTAATTTTTTCTTACGGCATGTCGCAGTGGTTTGTGTCATTTTTATTGGCGCTAACCATTACTTAGCACCATTGTGTGTCATTTGTAAAATATGATGCACAGACGGCGCTAGGAAATGACTTTAGCTAGCAGTAAATCTTTTGACACACAACAGCGCTAGCGCAGTTGTGCATCATTTTTCTGAAATATGGGCCATCGTTCTTTCTGTTCTTATGTCACTCCTGACTACTGATCCCTCAAGGGTTTTGCTTTTCTAAATGTTACTTATGGGTACTTTGGTATCTCCTCTCCTATGGTCAGACCACTCCTCAACAAATGTCAATCCATATTCAGAGCACCTCTCACCTCCTGATGTGCACTGTGGTATCCTGTAATAAAATTGTGCTGCATCTTCCCGTCTGGCTTATTGTTGCAGTACTTGAAAAGGGTGGCATCTCTTCCCTTTGCTTCTACTTATAAATATGAGCTGATTCATGGGTATTATGGACTTGGATGAGGATCAAACACAAAATGCGGGCACAATGACATTTTCAAACACAATTATGTAAAACAGTATTTGAAGGTTAAAAATGGCCTGTATAATTAAATGTAAGATAACACCTCTGTTGGTTTTAAAAATGTAAAAATGTAAACTGTTTAATAACAGTATGTGTCTCATATTGTCACTAAGAGGGAGTTTGCATCACACCCACAACGTAAACACATTTGGGTGGAATTTAGTCAATCAAAATGGCAGCATACAGGTTGACAAAGGCAGTTTACTGCCAAAACGTGTTCTGTTTCCCTGATGGTGCTAGTCAGAAATAAATGAAGGTGGCACACTTACAGAGTGCTGTTTCTTCTTTGAAGGTAAGGAGGGAATTGTGAGAAAACAGGGCTGATTGCAGAGGACCCCTAACGTTTTGCCCCCATTTTTCACTTTTTGCTGGTGTTTTCCTGACTCTGATGGTGCCCTGGGTACTGCTAACCAGTCCCAGGGCCTGTGCTCTGTGTAAAATCAATATGCAAATTAGGCTAATTATAATTGGCTAAGTTAACCTACCTATAAGTCCCTAGTATATGGTAGGGCATGAAGGTTTAGGGACCACAGCATAGGTAGTGCACACTGAGGTGCCCAGTGTCATTTTAAAGGCAGGCCTGCCTTGCTGGCTGCTTTAAATTAAAGTTATATGCAAATTCGACTTTGGAATTAAAAGTAGTTCCAAAGTCTTAAACTACCTTATTTTTACATATAAGTCACCCCTAAGGTGTGCCCTATGTGCCCCTAGGGCTGGGTGCCATGTAACTATAAGCAGGGACCTTCTAAAAATAGTTTTATAAGCCCTGGTGAGGTAAAAACAGCCAAATTCGTTTTTCCCTCATTGTAGTAAATGGCCTTCATAGGCTAGAATGGGGAGACTTTATTTTAATTTTTAAAGTCCCCTTAAATTATGGATACCAAGAGTTTGGTATCAAATTAATTGTTATACTAAACCCCACAAATTCCAGTTGTTGGATTTAATATAACTTGTTCAGGTAAAGAGTTTTAAATTTTACCTGAAAAGTTGCCAATTTCAGCCCTGCAATGTTTTTGCTGCTGTGCTCTGATTGGCCAGCCTCTAGTAGCCTGGCCAGGCTGCCATGATGAGGTGTGAAGTGGCCTAGCTTCACACAAAGGAATGTGCCTGTGGGAGGGAAGCTCCCCTCAGCAGATGGTGAGGCAGGAAGGGGGAGGGCTGCCAAACTGGTCTTCAAAGGCAGAGAAGGACATTTGGAGCAACAAGCAACACCCCCACATCCTGCAACCCCAGACAACTAGGTGCCCCCTTGATTAGATTAGGAGAGGGCAGGAGAGGGGTGTGTTTATGATTTTTAGCCACACCAGTGGGTGGGCTCAACCAGATGTAACCTCCAAAAATCAGATTCATCCATGATGGATTTTTAGAGATGTTGCCTCCTGGGATTGATTTTTGCCACACTTCCCAGGAAGTAGTTATCACAGGGGGAAGGACCCTGCACCTGATTGGAGAACCAGGACCCCCCTGATTTTCATGCACAATGCGGGACAGCACGCCAGGGTAGGTTACCCCGTGGATTGCTGGCACATATGAATAGTGACCGCTTTCGGCATGCTACTTCCCAAGGGGCTCCCCACATAACAAGGGATGGGCGACCGTAAAAAAAAATTTGACAAACAGTGAACTTCAATGTAAGTGACTGCATGTACTCGTTTGCCAAATTAAATTATGCAAACTTTTTGTAACATATAGACAGGAGAAGTTTTGTTATTAATTGGTCCTGAAGAAGCGTAATAGGGTCTTATTAGACCACTGTACGCGAAACATGTTGACCATGTTTTAGGAGACCTGCGATAATTTTCTGAGCTCCAAAACTAGGTAGAAAGTGGTTGAGCATTATTTCTCACATTACACTTTCCTTATGTTTTTTATTCTTAGTTCCAGTCTTATCTTTCGATTTATTAAATGTATTAACTCTATTAGGACTGGGAACTAATTTTATGAGTCACTCGCCTGCTAGGAATAGTGCCTGACCGTGATACTAGTGTCCTCCACTACGGCAGCCACCTATAAAGATCTCCGGCAAAGAGCCCCCTTTATGGGGAGCCCGTCAGACATTGCAGCGCCGGTCTGACGAGGAGCTACCCAATGATGAAGCATGACATCCCCTTGGATGTGTGAGGGCTCTTGCTCCTGAACATTAGTGTCCCCCTAGTTTTCATTGTCTTTGGAACAGTGTACACTTGTTTTTGCCCCCCTGATTTTCACCCAGGACCTGCACCCACACCTCAGTTTCCTACCACATCCAACAAGGAAGAACTACAGAAGAAGAAGGACTGCCTTGCTGGACCCCTGGCCTGCACCTGGAACCTGCACTCAGAAGGACTGCACCAGCTGCACACCTGGGCTTCACCACAAGAAAGACTTTGCCTGGCTTCAACTGGTTCATGGAGGGACTCCCTGTTTGCTACAGGTGAAAAATTGCTAACCAGAGTCCCCTGCACCAACTCCTGAAGAAAACGACCAGCTGACCACTGTCCAGTGGCCAAAAAGGAGTTTGCGCCAGGTGCATTCTGGGAGTTGTAGTCTGCACCCCCTAAGGACCATCTCAGAACTTCTGGACCCTTGGGGTGAGCTGTGGACCTCAAAGGAACCTTAAAAGGACATCTGGGAGAAGCCCCAGAAGTTTGGAGAAGTTTGGAGAACTTTTGAAAAAGCTCCATAGAGGGACCGACACGCCGCGGCAACTCTAGCTGGCTTGCCTCAACCGCGACCCGGCCTGATTTGCTGGTTCATCCTAGTAAAGAAAATCTCCGAAAAAGAGACTAAGGGCCAGATGTAGGAAGGCTTTTGCGCCTCGCAAACGACGAAAAACGCCGTTTGCGAGGCGCAAAAGCCCTTACGCGATGCAGAATCATATTTTGCGAGTCGGTACCTACTCGCAAAATGTGATTCCGACTCGCAAATAGGAAGGGGTGTTCCCTTCCTATTTGCGGACGCATCACGATGTAGACTTGCTTTGTGACTGCGAAAGCGGTCGCAAACCAACTCGCAGTTACCATCCACTTGAAGTGGATGGTAACTCATTCGCAAAAGGGAAGGGGTCCCCATGGGATCCCTTCCCCTTTGTGAATGCTCACAAAAATATTTTATCAGAGCAGGCAGTGGTCCTATGGACCACTACCTACTCTGAAAAAACAAAACAAAAAGGTTTTGGTATTTTTTCTATTTGCAGCTCGTTTTCCTTTAAGGAAAACGGGCCGCAAAGAGAAAAAAAAAAACTGCTTTATTTAAAAGCAGTCACGGACATGGTGGTCTGCTGTCTCCAGCAGGCCACCATCCCCGTGAGTGCCTAGACTCGCTATGGGGTCGCAAACTGCAACCCACCTCATAAATATTCATGAGGTGGGTCTTTGCGACCCCATAGCGAGTCGCAGAAGGTGTCTGAGACACCTTTCTGCATTTCCTTTTGCGAGTTGCAAATTGCGAGTGGGACTTTCTTATCTTATCCCTATCATCCTCAAATAGATCCATGGTGTCCAGTCACAATGTATAACACACAGAACAAATGATATTAAACAAACACAACAACTTTCTTATTAATTATATCTTTACAGTGTTTAAACAGAATGTAAGCGAAAAGGGAGTGCACCTCACCAGAGGCAATAAACAAGAAAAAGAATGGGTAGTGGTGGCAGAAAGGGGTGCACTTCCCACACATCGAGCAAGTATAATCAATAGTTGTTCATATAAAAAATCGTACAAACATGGGGTGGATTATGGTGCTATGCGGTAATATGTTCCACTACCCAAGAGCATAAGGTAGTGCTTCTAAGAAACACCAAACATGAAATTTAGCACAGAAACCGCAGTACTCAAAACAATGTTCATAATAAAGATGTCCTCCAGTTGAGTTGGTTGTAGTGGATTCCTTTAATTAGTAGACAAGGGCATCAAAGAGATCTGTTGGGAACTGTTTTGGGGGCCTTTTGAGAACTCCTTATTTTTAAGTTTTTCTCCCCCTCTTTCTTCTGATGTGAACCCTGACCATCTTTGTGGGTTTTCCCCCAGATATATTTTTGGACACTGGTGCTAACCCAGAGGTCTGCCTCCTCATCCAGCTTCTTAGGGTCAGTCAGCTTAGTGTTAACTAGGTACTGGCGCACCTCTGTAAAGCAAACACGGAGCATATGCTCTCTCAGGATCAACTTATATAACCCCACATAGTCATCTACATTACTGCCCGCACCCAACAATTCAGTGCCTTCCTGGAAAAATCTAAAAAGTCTACCCAAGTTTGTGTAGAGAGCTTGGTGCTGTCCCTGAACCTCTGACGGTACTTCTGGGGGGTCAGCCCAAACTTGGCAAGTAAAGTGGTTTTCATGGTGAGTATGTGTTCTGATCCTTTGGATCTAATGTGAGGAGTGTGTCCCTCCCAACAACCAGCACATATCCCCACAAACCTGCCTCCCATTGCTCTTCAGGAACCCCATAAGCCTTTAGTGCAACTTTATAAGCAGCCAACCACTTATCAAAGTCATCTCCCACCACATAACTTGGCATCACATTTTTGGGTTTATGAACCTTCTTGTCCCCAGCAGGCCCTACATGTATGCTGCCACCATCACTGCTTAATTCATACTGCCTAGCCTTGATGCCCAGCTCTTTGAGACTCAGTTCATGAGCCAACAAAAGTTTCTTCTCAGCCAAAGCCCTTTCAGCATCAGCTTGTTTGGCTTCTCTCTCCGCCTTTCTTTACTCTGCCTCCATGTTTAACTTTTCCATTTGTAATTGAAATCCCCTCTCCTCCCTCCTTTCCTCTGCGGTCAGACCATGGCTAGAGGCACTGCTCCCTGCTTTAGCAGGGGGCAGAATTTCAGGGGTAACATCCCCCACTGCTGGTGGCAAATCCTCTGAGGGACCATCTCTGGCTCCCCCACCTGAACATTCTCTTGTGAACAGGCTTCTGCCCAGGCCCTCAGTGCCTTTTGGTACTCCTCCTTCCTGGAGGCACCCCAGGTAGGTACTCCCATCCCCTTGCAGAACTCCTTTAGCTGGCTAACAGTGTATGTCTCCAGCTTGGCTAGGTCAAACTCTCCAACTCCTATTTGAGACCCAGCCAGAGACATGTTGTATGAGGATTTGATTAAACTGGCAAGCAGAAAAACGATATTGCAGAAAAAAAAAAGTTGACCCTCGCTGTGGGTAGGTTGTGTACATGTAGCTATTGTATGTTACTGCACAAACACAGGTCCTATCCCACCGCTACCACCAATGCTAGAAATGGGGACTCTATTTGGCAGAGGTATACACCTTTGTCCAAACAGGGATCACAATCCTAGTCAGGGTAAGTTGCACACAATCCTAATAAATCTATGCCCATCTTCTAGTAGCTTGGCACTGAGCAGTCAGGCTTAACTTAGAAGGCAATGTGTAAAGTATTTGTGCAATAAATCATGCAACAACACAGTGAAAACACCACAAAAAACACCACAAAATTTCAGAAATTTATAAGATATTTATCTGATTGAATTAAGGTCAAAACGATCAAGATTTGATTATCACAAGTTGAAGTATCACTTTTGTAATGATGAGAAGAGTCTTTAGTTCTAAAAAGCAAAAATTGTCTCTTGCAAACACAAAGTACCAGAGTAGCGTCAAAATGATACTCACGAAGACCGCAGAAGAGGAGATGCATGGAAAAAGGTAGATGTGCATCAGATTTCCGCGGGCCCACAGACAATGCGTTGATTCTTTTCCAGGTGGCAAGGGCTTTGCATCAAATTACGGCACACAGGCTTGAATCCTCTTTGCGAAGTGGGTCTTTTGATGCCCAGGTATAATGCTTGGAAATCTAGGGTGTGCATCGATCCGGTGGGCGATGCAGCAGAGTTTTTGCAGTGATTTTCTCATTGTTGGACAGGCTCTGCGTCAATTCCAGCAGACTGTGCATCGATTTTCGCCGCACGAGGAGTTTCTTTGCAGAGATTAAGGGCCAGATGTAGAAAACTCCCAAATTGCGACTTGTAATTTGCTAGTCCCTGCGACTCGCAAATTGCAAGTCGCAATTTGGGATGCAGAAAGGTGTCTCAGACACCTTCTGCGAGTCGCTATGGGGTCGCAAAGACCCACCTCATTAATATTAATGAGGTGGGTCGCTATTTGCGACCCCATAGCGAATCAGGGTACTCACGGGGATGGAGGCCTGCTGGGAACAGCAGACCTCCATGTCCGTGACTGCTTTTAAATAAAGCAGTTTTTTTTTTTCAAAGTGGAACCCGTTTTCCTTAAAGGAAAACGAGCTGCACTTTGAAAAATAAACCTAAACCTTTTGTTTCAGTATTTTTCAGGGCAGGTAGTGGTCCATTGGACCACTGCCTGCTCTGAAAAATTATTATTAGGTCCAGTCACAAAGGGGAAGTGGTCCCATGGGGACCCCTTCCCGTTTGTGAGTGGGTTACCATCCACTTCAAGTGGATGGTAACTGCGATCGCAAATGGAATTGCACACCACTGCGACTCGCAAATAGGAAAGGAACACCCCTTCCTATTTGTGACTCGGAAATGCATTTTGAGAGTCGGTTCTGACTCGCAAAATTAATTTCTACATACCAGATGGGGTTTAGCGACTCGCAAATGGCGTTTTTCGCCGTTTGCGAGTCGCTAAACCTTTCCTACATCTGGCCCTAAGTCTTTTTGGCACTGAGACTTCAGGAAACAGGATACAAGCTCAATCCAAGCCCTTGGAGAGCACTTCTCAGCAGAGCAGAGCCAGAGGCCAGCAAGGCAGCAGGGCAATAGCAAGGCATCAGTCCTTCACAGCAAAGCAGTCACGGTGAGTCTTTTGGGCAGCCAGGCAGCTTCTCTTGGCAGGTTGCAGGTTCTGGTGCAGAGTGTCTGTCCCAAGAAGTGTCTGATTTGGTAGGGTCAGGGACGCAGTTTATATACCCAAAAGTGCCTTTGAAATGGGGGGGTTTGAAGTGCACATGGTCCCCTTTCAGTACAACCCTGTCTGCCAGGGCCCCAGTAGGGAGTTTGGCAGTCCTTTATGTGAGGGCAGTCAACTGTCCTTTGAAATGTAAGTGTCAGGCCCTCCCTCCTTCCAGCCCAGGAAGACCCATTCAGTGTGCAGATGTGTGCATGTATGACTCAGCATCTTGTGTTTGTGTTTGTCTGGGTAAAATGCACAAGGGAGCTGTCAACCAGCCCAACCCAGACGTGGATTGGAGACAGGCTGTAAGGCACAGAAGGATTTAAGTGCAGAGAAATGCTCACTTTCTAAAAGTGACATTTCTAAAATAGTAATATAAAATCCAACCTCACCATTCAGCAGGATTTTGTATTACCATTATGGCCAAACTAAATATGACCTGCTTACCCCTGTCTAATCAGAATCTACCACTCAAACCGTTTATTAGGGTAACCCTAATGTTAGCCCATGAAAGGAGCAGGCCTCACAACAGTTTTCCACTACCAGGACACATAAAACACACAGACATATGTCCTGCCTTTTACCTACACAGCACCCTGCCCTCTGGGATACCTAGGGCCTACCTTAGGGGTGACTTATATGTAGAAAAAGGGGAGTTTGAGGCTTGGCAAGTACTTTTGAATGCCAAGTCGAAGTGACTCAGAAACTTCACACACCGGCCTTGCAATGGCAGGCCTGAGACATGGTTAAGGGGCTACTTATGTGGGTGGCACAACCAGTGCTGCAGGCCCACTGTGCAGTTTCCGAGCCACTTCGACTTGGCATTTAAAAGTCTACATGCCCTGGGCACATGTAGTGCACTTTTCTAGGGACTTACAAGTAGATCAAATATGGCAATGGGTATGAAGCAAATGTTACCATGTTTAAGGGAGAGAGCATATGCACTTTAGCGCTGGTTAGCAATGGTAATGTGCGCAGAGTCCTAAAACCGGCAAAAGCAGTGTCAAAAAGTGGAGGGATGCAGGCAAAAAGTTGTGGGTGACCACCCTAAGGCTGTCAGGTCTAACCCTAGACAGCACTCCCCAACCCACCGACCACGCACGCAACCTCGGTTTCATCCTGGACTCTTCCCTCTCCATGACCAGACAGGTCAACTCGGTGACCTCAGCATGCTTCAACACCCTCCGCATGCTCCGCAAGATCTTCCGCTGGATCCCCACCGACACCAGGAAGACCGTCACCCACGCCCTCGTCACCAGTCGCTTTGACTATGGGAAAGCTCTGTACGCCGGCATCACCATCAAGCTACAGAGGAAACTTCAACGAATCCAGAACGCCGCCGCATGACTTATCCTGAACATACCCCGCCACCACCACATCTCCGGACACCTGAAGAAACTCCACTGGCTCCCAGTCAACAAGAGGATCACCTTCAGACTCCTCACCCACGCACACAAAGCCCTGCACAACCTCGGACCAAAACTCATCAACCACTGCATCTCCTTCTACACTCCTCCTCGCACCCTACGCTCAACCGGACAAGCCCTGGCAGCCGTACCTCGCATTCGCAAAGCCAGCGCCGGAGGCAGGTCTTTCTCTTACCTAGCAGCAAAGACCTGGAACTCTCTCCCCAGTCACCTTCGTGCCATACAAGACCACCTCCCCTTCAGAAGGCAGCTCAAGACCTGGCTCTTCGAGCACTGACCCCCCCCCCCCCAGCGCCTTGAGACCCTTACGGTGAGCTTTATAAATGCGACTGATTGATTGATTGACAATATATATTCATCAAAGCACTCACTCTTGACAATAACAGACGAGCACCAGCACACTTGGGATCATAAAAGCTCATTCTTTATTCCAGTTAGTGGTGCAAATAGTAAAGGCTTAACGCGGTTTGACAGACAATGCAGCCTTTCTCAAAACCAACATAGTTATCAATCAATTAACTATATTGAGCAGCCGTGTCCTACCTGGATGACGTTTTGCCTGACTTCCGACTGACCAATGTACATAAACCAAATATATATATTCAGGCTCAGCCCGATAATGCTGCTGTACATGACAAACAAAAAAATAATTTGTATTTACTCTAAATCATCAAAATAATTATAACACTTGCCATTGCCCTTCAATAGAAGAATTATAAACAAAACTTCTTATAAAGAGAAACAAGCATCAAATTGAAGTAGTCCAATACTGTAATGCAACTTCATCCACGGCACCCCTCTACCTTGAAACCAATAGCCCCAGTGGGCTATTACCTGCAGAGTCAATCACAGAGGGTGCTTCACCGACCACTACAGTGCTAAAGTGCAACAAATGAATACGTACTATACAATAACTCATGTATCACATCAAACAAATGAAGGAATCAATGGTCAAAAAATGATTTAATAAGAATAAAGTAAAATTACAACACAAATTAAAAATAAAATACTATGCTTTGGACCCCAGTAGGTGATTAACATGTATATGTATATATATATATATATATATATATATATATATATATATATATATATATATATATAGCAAAAACGAGATGTCGTCAATGAAAGCGCGCTCACAACTGGTTATAATAAGGGTTTTGTAAACAAAGCCAGCAACTCACGGTGAGTCCTTGAAGCATTTTCATTTTTTCTGGCCTTTAGTAGTAAAGTCATCTCTGGACACGTGTTTCCGGGTAGATCCCATCATCAGCAGAGAAAATATAAAAAGTATTCCACCCTCGTGGGTGCAGCCAGTGCTGGATGTAATTCAGACAATCTCTTTAAAAGCACCGAGTGCGAGGCTCTTCAGCTAGTTTGATTAATTGCAGGCACCTGATGAATCCATTAAAATACCAGTCCTGCCCCTGTGGGCCTCTGTAATGGCAAGTGCACACTGGTTATAGTAGTCCTGCAAAGTCGTATTCCCCAAGTGGCTTGCTAGAGCCAAACACGAAAAAATGAAAAACAAAGTGCATAACCTATGCAGGCAAGTTCACAGTAAAATTGTCGGTTTTGCTAAAAATATCCCAACCATGTTGTTCAAATGTGACCATGAATCTAGTCACAACGACCTGCTCCAATGTGCAGTGGGCGCTTTCCCGGCTGGACAAGCCGGTTATAAACAGCAAAAACGAGATGTCCTCAATGAAAGAGCGCTACCAACTGGTTATAATAAGGGTTTTGAAAACAAAGCCAGCAACTCACGGTGAGTCCTTGAAGCATTTTCATTTTTTCTGGCCTTTAGTAGTAAAGTCATCTCTGGACACGTGTTTCCGGGTAGATCCCATCATCAGCAGAGAAAATATAAAAAGTATTCCACCCTCGTGGGTGCAGCCAGTGCTGGATGTAATTCAGACAATCTCTTTAAAAGCACTGAGTGCGAGGCTCTTCAGCTAGTTTGATTAATTGCAGGCACCTGATGAATCCATTAAAATACCAGTCCTGCTCCCATCGGTGGACGAGTCCGTGTCGCTGGTTGATGATCCGGTGGCCGACGTGAAGCTCCCCTCGCCCTCCGTCCCACTGGTGCATTCAGAGTCTGTGGTCTGGCCCTCCATGGCCATGTGGGATGCAGCTCCCTCGTGCTCCGGTGCCACTGTACCTCCGCCTGATGATGCTGATGTACAAAAGGACAGGGAGAGCAGAAAGTGGGGGGGAGACAGAAGAAAGAGAGTTTTAGTGCATGGCATACCGCTACCGTTGGCGGACAAGAAAGACGCAGCAGCCCCCTGCATTACGCCGTGCTCCTGACCTCTGCACATGCAATTTCTGGGATATGGCCTACATGGCAATGGTGGACATCTGCACACATGGATGCCACAGGGGCAACTATACCTCAACTTGGCACTCTGCTGTGGTGGGGTTCAGTGCCACATGGTCTATATTACGGAGGGGCCTTGCCTACCGAATTCACCCTGGCCTAGGGACACCCACAGCCCACCTCCCCCACCCAGACCCATCCACTGCACGCAAAGTCCGCAGAATGAGGTTGTACTCACCTCCTTGTGTCTGCTGTGATGTCCTCAAGTGCCCATCCAACTCCGGGTAGGCCACCGCCAGGATCTGGAACAGCAGGGGGGTCATGGTGCGACGGGCACCCCTCCCACGTTGGGAGGCCTTCCCCGCTGTCTTCTTGCTGCAGTGGCGAATGTCCTCCCATCTCTTCCGGCAGTGGGTGCCCCATCTCTGGTGGGCCCCCAGGGTCCGGACCTCCTTGGCGATGGCACGCCAAATGTCCTCCTTCTGGTGGGCGCTGACCTACATGACATGCACAAGGGAAGAGGTACAGTCATTACCAACTGCACCGTCGTTGTGAGTGGCCCCCTCCCTACTCTGGCCATGTGGCCCATTCATTCCCATGCATTACTGTTCTTAGAACTCTGCCCCCTTCCCTCATCCAACCAGCCCTCTCCACCCAGGCCTAGCCCATACAACGTGCTCCCTGTGTACTAACCTGTTGGTCTGGAGGACCGTAGAGTAGCGTGTACTGGGGGAGGACACCATCCACAAGTTTCTCCAACTCCTGTGCAGTGAAGGCAGGGGCCCTTTCCCCAGACGCAGCCGCCATCGTCGCTTCCAGACCGAGGTCACAGCAGCACTAGCAGTATAGGTCCTCTCCTGTTGAAGGTCAGGTATCTAGTGATTGAAGAGATAGAAAATGGCGGTGACGTCCGCGGCGGTGCGCATCATCACCACCAGCGCACCTGTTCATTGGCTCCTGGGACCCATAGGGTCCAATGTTAACCAATGCAGCATTGCGCCGCGGTCTACGACCGCCTACCGCGATGGTGTGTAACGCCAGCGCTGTTACCCCACAATCCCATTGTCCCAGTTTAGAGGTCAGGCAGCCACCATTTCAGGGGCCCACATGGCTTCATTTTCTACTGCGTCACACATAGCTAGGCCTACACTCAACACACATACAGGAAGGGTTTTGTGTCTGGTGTAGTCTTGTGTGTAACTATGGGTACATACCTGGAGGAATAGTGACTGGTTCTTCGCTGTTGTCCTTCGTAGGCACCTTCAGCTGGGACATATGAGAAGATGGTGGAATCCGCCGGTGTACCGACCGCTGGTGGACCTGTTGACAATGGAAGAAAGACATGTCATCGTCACCTACAGGTTTGACCGTGCCACTATCCAGGAACTATGTACCCAGTTGGAGCCAGACCTGATGTCACCAATCCGCCATCCCACTGGAATCCCCCCTGACGTTCAGGTGCTGTCAGTGCTCCATTTTCTTGCTAGTGGGTCTTTTCAGACAACAGTGGCCATGGTATCAGGGATGTCCCAGCCTGTGTTTTCCAACGTCTTGTCCAGAGTGTTGTCTGCCCTGCTGAAACACGTAAGGAGATACATCATATTTCCTCAGGTGGAGGATTTGCCTACAGTTAAAGGTGACTTCTATGCCCTTGGACAAATCCCCAATGTCATAGGTGCCATTGATGGGACTCATGTAGCTCTGGTCCCCCCGCAGGAGTGAACAGGTGTACAGGAACAGGAAGAGTTATCATTCCATGAATGTCCAGGTGGTCTGTTCGGCAGACCAGTACATCTCGCAGGTAAATGCTATGTTCCCTGGCTCTGTGCATGACGCCTACATCCTGAGCAATAGCAGCATCCCTGATATGATGGGTCAACTCCAGAGGCACCGTGTATGGCTATTGGGGGACTCTGGTTACCCCAACCTTTCTTGGCTATTGACCCCCAGGAATCCCAGGACCAGGGCAGAGTTACGGTACAATGATGCCCATGGGCGAACTAGGAGGGTGATCGAGCGGACCTTCGGCCTCCTGAAGGCCAGGTTCAGGTGCCTTCATATGACTGGTGGATCCCTATTCTACTCACTGAAGAAGGTGTGCGACATCATCGTCGCCTGCTCCATGCTCCATAATTTGGCATTGCGACGCCAGGTGCCTTTTCTGCAGGAGGATGATCCAGATGACGGTGTTGTAGCAGCTGTGGAGCCTGTGGAGCCTGTGGACAGTGATGAGGATGAAGCTGAGGAAGAAGAAAACGACAACAGGGAGATAGTCATACAGCAATATTTCCAGTGACACACAGGGGAGAACATTTTCTGGTTTAACATTACATTAACTTTCACACGTCTACCTCTATCCTGTACCTCCATTTCACTCACTATTTGTTAATTGAGTTGTACCCTTCCATTTCAGTTTCACAAGTGTGGTAACCTACGTGTCAACTGCTTGCATCCTTGAAGGGCTTGTGATGTGTGACATAGGTATCTTAGCCATACAATGGGTAACCCATTATGACACTGTGATTGATAATACAAAGTACCAAATCATAGACTGACTCCAGATTTTTTGGTGTTTCATGGGTGTTTCTATAAGTGCTCAAAAAATGAAGGGGGGTTGTAAAATGGTGATGGGGGATGGTAGAGGAATGTCCATGGCAGAGTCCAGTCTATTAGTCTCACAGGTGCTCTGCCCATCTGGGCATTGGAAGTGGAGCGTGGGGCAGTTCCAATCGGGACAGGGTAAGAAAGTGGGACAGTGGGGGGACAATCAGGGTGGTCTTATTTCCTGGCGGGCGTCTTGCCATCCTGCTCTGTCCTGTTCCTGGATCTCAGGGCCCGCTTGCGTGGTAGTTGTCCATCTGCAGGGGGTGGGGTGCTGGTGTGGTGGTCCTGTGGCGGGGCGTCCTGTCCACTAGCGCCGGCGGAGGTGGTGGGCAGTTCATCACCCTGGCTAGTGTCAGGGGCCCCTTGGAGTGCCACGGTGTCCCTCAAGGTCTTTTGAATGTCCGTCAGCACCCCTACGATGGTGCCCATGGCGGAGCCGATGGTCCTGAGCTCCTCCCTGAACCACAAATACTGCTTCTCCTGCAGACGCAGGGTCTCCTGCAACTTGTCCAGGACCGTCGCCATCGTCTCCTGGGAGTGGTGGTATGCTCCTATGATGGAGGATAGGGCCTCGTGGCGAGTGGGTTCCCTTGGCCTGTCCTCCCTCTGTCGCACAGCAGCCCTCCCAGTTCCCCAGTGTTCCGGTGCCTCCGTCCCCTGGACCGTGTTCCCACTACCACTGCCCCCAGGTCCCTGTTGTTGTTGGGGTGGTGGGTTACCCTGGGTGCCCTGTAGTGGTGGACACACTGCTGATTGACCTGTCCTCGGTAGGGAGGTTTGGGCCCGCTGGGTGGGTGCTGTGCTGGTGTTACCAGAGGGTGGCAGCTCGGTGTTGGGCTGTGGCTGGGCTAGGGGAACCGACTGTCCTGAGGCCCACGATGGTCCGGGCTGGTCATCAAGATCCAGTGGGGCAGAGCTGCTGTCGTCACTGTGGGCCTCTTCTAGGGGTGGAGTGGTGTTGTCTGGACCCTCTGGTGTGGTGACGTTCCTTCGGGTTCCTGCAGGGGTATAAGAACATGATTATTGCAAGTGTGTGTTTCATGGTGTGCAATGGGTGGGCATTCCTGTGTGGGGGCTTGTGTGATGATGGTTGGGGGGGTGTTCTGGGTATGTGCATTGAGCATGCTTTAGTGAGGGGTGAGCATGCTTAGTTGTGTCATGCAGGGCTTGGTGTTGGGATGGGTGGTTTGTGTTATGGGTAGATTAGTGAGTATCTGGAGTGATAGGGGAGGGGGTGAGGGTGGGGGTGTGTGATAGCATGCAGGTAGGGTGGGGGATATGATAGTTAAGAATTGACTTACCAGTGTCTCATCCTCCACCGACTCCTCCGAGGCCCTCAGGATGCAAGATGGTCAAGACCTGCTCCTCCCATGTTGTTAGTTGTGGGGGAGGAGGTGGGGGTCCGCCGCAAGTCCGCTGTACCGCGATGTTGTGCCTGGAGACCGTGGAACGCACCTTCCCTCGTAGGTCGTTCCACCTCTTCCTGATGTCCTCCCTATTTCTTGGGTGCTGTCCCACGTCGTTGACCCTGTCCACTATTCTGCGCCATAGCTCCATCTTCCTGGCTATTGATGTGTGCTGTACCTGTGAGCCAAATAGCTGTGGCTCTACCCGTACGATTTCCTCCACCATGACCCTGAGCTCCTCCTCGGAGAAGCGGGGGTGTCTTTGGCGTGACATGGGGTGGTGTGTGTGAGGTGTGGGGTGGTGTATGTGGTGATGAGTGTGGTGAGTGTAGTGGTATGTGGTGTTTTGTGCGTGGATGTTGAGTGGGTGATGGTGTTGTGTGCCTCTGTGTGATGGGGTTGTCAATAGCTGTGCTCTCTCTCTCGCCTTCTCTCAGAATTTCTGGTTGTAGGGGTTTGTGGGTGATGAGGGTGTGTATTTTATATTGTATTGGGTGTGTGGGAGTGGTGTGTGTATGTGTATCAGGTGTGTGTATTTGGAATTGTCCAATGTGGTGGTGTTTTGGAGATGTGTGAGTATTTTGAGTGCGGCGGTGTGTACTGCCAATGGAATACCGCGGTTGAATAACCGCCGTGTGGATTCGTGGGTCGTAATAGCAGGGGCGTGTTTCTGTTGGCGTGGAGGTGGAGGATTTGTTTCCGCATGTTTATCGCTGACCTTTGGTGTGGCGGAGTTGTGTGGGTGTCTGAATTTCGGCGGATTCCGTGATGTGTGTCATAATAGCTGTGGCAGTCTACCACGGCGGTGTATTGGTGGTCTTCTGCACGGCGGTAAGCGCCTTATACCGCCAATGTTGTAATGACCCCCTCTGTCTTTTATAGACTACTGCCAAGACTAGACAACTTTATTGATCTTCACAGACATTACGGATAGACACACACATATATACTCTCTCGCTTTCTCTCTCTCTCTCCCTCCACCTGCACGCAGATATTACAAGTACCTGCAGATGGATGTTTTTTCTTAAATGAGTACAATCTTACCTAAATCCCAGGGATTGGGTTTTCAGCATTATTTGTAGTTTTTATTTTCTTCCAAATTGTACATGTAATTTTCATCTACTGGGTTTTCAACATTGTTTATAGTTTTTATTTTCTTCCCAATTGTACATATAATTTTCATCTGCAAGAAGTTCGTTCAAACAGACAATACTTCACTAGAGCTATGACATTGGATGTGTGTGGAAAATGAATGTACTCTCATGACAAGGTCCACCGTGTGACTTTAGAAACTGTTTGGAAAACATTTGAGTAGGTTCTTGTTTGGATTTTGTATGCAAGGGTATACCTTACATACAAATTTCACTTAATAACCGCTCAAGTGTATTTCACGTAAAATGCATACTTTTCCAAAAATTATGCACATTTAAAGCACAAACCATTTTGACCTCTCGTAATCATGAGCAGACGTTTCATCACTGTGCCAGAAATATGCTAGGAACACCACACGGTGCTTGTCAGCAGTACTTCCCCCACGAGCAGTGAGGTATTAGGTTCCCACCTCCACTTAAACAGTGGCATAGCTAGGTTGACATCGGCCCTTGTGCAAGCAATGTAACAGGGCCCCCAAACATGGGTGACATCTCAGTCTGTCAGCTGCTCCAACACTCCTTAACCTCGTTTGACAGAGTCCGCATCTGCCATATCAAAATTCACTAACATTCCCATATAAACACTACTGTATTTGTGCTGCTAATGCTCTCATTACTCAATTACTCAATTAGCAGTACTCTATGTTTGCATGAGCTGCGGGTGGATGAACTAAAGGACATTTCTCAGGAGATTGGGCTGCTCTGGATGCAGAGTAACACACAGTAAGTAGCCAAAATCCTCTTAAACAGACTGCCAGAGATCATAAAGCCCAGATGTCTACTAGGCAGAGTCAAATACTGGCAACAAAGCCAATGGCTGAAGAGTCTTGATCCACTGCCCAGTTGTATTTGTGCAGTTTGAAGAGCGGAACTTCTATGTAAATAAAACACTGTCTGATGAATAACTGAAGGTAGGCTTCCCGAAAACCCGTTTTCTCTGAGAAAAATTATGTATTATTTTTGCAAAAATGTGAGACTTGTGAAAAAGATGAAGCAGTTTTTTGGTCAGACCCAAAAACATGCAGAACTATATAGAGCACAGGGAGAGGGAGCAGTGGTCCAGAGCATCTCAATCTACTATGAATGACACAGAAGAAGTGTGGTACTGCAGGGCCAGTGCAAGTGTCCTTCAAAGTCATGGAACAAGTGCAGTACGGCAGTGCTAGCCAGTGAGAGCTTTCTTCAAAGACATTGAACAAGTATGCTACTGTAGGGCTAGTGAGTGCAATCGTCCTTCAAAGACATGGAACAAATGTGGTAGTCCAGTGCCAGTGCGAGCTTAATTCAAAGACATGGAACAAATGTGGTACAGCAGTGCCGGTGCAAGCTTCTTTCAAAGACATGGAACAAGTGTGCTACTCAAGGGCAGTGCAAGCTTGCTTCAAAGACATGGATCAAGTGTGGTACAGCAGGGATAGTGAGTGCAAGCTTCATTCAAAGGCAAGTTCATTACCTCTGCAAGCTAAGATATCCTCACATACAAAAATGGTATCACACTGGCAGCAGCATCTAAGCTTACTTCAGGCACAGAATACCCAGAGGAAAGTATAGAGGCGGGTGAGCCACTGAATGATCGAGCCTGATGCTAGACTGTGGCTCAGCTCTAGATATTCTTGAGCCCTTGAACTCAAAATGAGCTGAGTGTTCTGGTGGAATCTGCTGCTACTCAACACCCTAACTTCATGCAACAAGAATCACAGACAAACCATTAAACTTTGATGTCTAACAGGAGTGAAAGATGGATGCCAATGTAGTTGCTGAATTACATAGTGCAAAACCAAAAAACTTGGCATCATTCCTGGTTTTGTCTCTTGTTCAAATTGTGTGATCCTACGCATATTTTATTTTATTGTGCCTTCTCTTTTTTTCATTACTACATAAGAGAAATAAATATGTGAGGATGTGTGCTGTACAAAAATCAAAATCTCTCTTTCATTTGATTTAATGGACTATAATGTTGTTCATTGTAAAATAAGAATATAACCCACATAATAGGTGGACTTTAGAACGTGTGGACAGTGGAGGCATGAATGTTTCTAAGTCATGTTTAAAAACTATCACTTGTAGTTAATGCCTCTCAATGTTCTGATATAATCTGACACACTAAGGTGAAACACATGTCAAAAAAATATACTTTTTTCATTTTAAAGGCACTTTGGGGGTCATTCCTACCCTGGCGGTCTATGACCGCCAGGGTTGGTGACGGAGGAAGCACCGCCAACAGGCTGGCGGTGCTTCCGGGGGCATTCTGACTGCGGCGGTAAAGCCGCGGTCAGAAAAGGGAAGCCGGTGGTTTCCCGCCGGCTTCCCACTGCCCCAGGGAATCCTCCACGGCGGCGCTGCAAGCAGCGCCGCCATGGGGATTCCGACCCCCTTCCCGCCAGCCTGGTTCTGGCGGTTTTCACTGCCAGAACCTGGCTGGTGGGAACGGGTGTCGTGGGGCCCCCTAACAGGGCCCCACATAGATTTTCAGTGTCTGCGTGGCAGACACTGAAAATCGCGACGGGTGCAACTGCACCCGTCGCACCCCTTCCACTCCGCCGGCTCCATTCGGAGCCGGCATCCTCGTGGAAGGGGGTTTCCCGCTGGGCGGGCGGGCGGCCTTCTGGCGGTCGCCCGCCAGCCCAGCGGGAAACTCAGAATGACCGCTGTGGTCTTTTGACCGCGGTACGGTCTTCTTGCGGTTCCCGCTTGGCGGGCGGCGACCGCCGCCCGCCAATCTAGGAATGACCCCCTTTATCATGTTTTTATGATATCTGTTGCTCAGCTTGTGCTTGGGCTCTTAGAGCCAAGACAGACCCGTGGCTCAGCCCTCCCTGTTAATTTGTTGGCTCATCAATTTCTACTACAGTACAGGGTGTAATAGGTACTCTAGACCACCTCTCAGGATCTCACTCTGGAGAGCAAGATTTTGTTTTCTGAGATCCTGGCCAGTTTCATGGGTCACAGAAGGATATTTTTATTACTTCTTTATTTTATAAGTAAGAATTATGTATTTTTGGCACAATTGTTTTTATTTAAAGTTACCTGTGCATTGTTTTTAGCGTAAAATGAAACAAACAATGCTCAAATCCTTCATTTTCCCAGTTCCAGCATTCTGTCCTAAGTAAGTCTATGTTCTTTTAGGAACTGCCATAGTTTTCTCTTCACCCATCAGGATAAACACAGTGATTACTGTGACTGATTTATCTTCAAAAGCTACCCAGCAGCATGGGGATAACTTCTCCACCTCTGCTGGCGTCAAGTAGCCAGGGCTGAGTGGCATACACACCGTATGCAAAAGTGAGCATGTGCACTGCTCTGTCATTCAATGCACATGCAATGAGGCATTTGCAATACCCCCAAAGGTGATTCAGTAGATTATGGTGTTCAGTATCTGACTCCTGCTGCTGAAGGAATCAGACAGAGCTAACAGAAAGTGCCCAATGTTGTAAGAGCTTCTGTGGCCTCAGCAGGCAGTGAACTCATATGGATTCTGCAGGAAATTGTGTTACTGGTTGGGGAGGTATGAAACTCTACTCAGGCAGCAACACCAATGTTTGCTAGGGGGAACCACAAGCAACCACCAGATTAGCCTGTGCTCAGCCACTGGTAGCTTGGCGCAAGGCAGCATGGCTTAACTTGGAGGTATAAATTATTTATTCAGCACTTCGAACAGTAATAAGGTGAAACCAAAACACAAGAAAATTCCCAGACCAATCTAGAAAAATACAGTAACCTTTAATAAATTATTTGACACCAAAACAACAATTAGTAGAACCAGACTTATGCAATTTTAAAGGCTTTGTGAAAATCAAGCACTAAGAAACAAAAAGCAGTTATCTAGTCAATGCAGACCGGATCCAAGTTATAAATTCAAGCCGACCGTAATGGATCACGGGCCAGATGCAGGACTGAGTTCAATCCACTGAGAAAGCACCTTGGGCCTGATGGATATCTTGTCTGCTGTACTACAATTCCCATAGGATATAATAGGATTATAAAATAATGGACAGGATATCCGACATGTTTGTGACAGAGTATTCCCCCTCTGCCAAGATCTAAATGAGGCCCCTTGTGGGCCTGGGCATCGAAATGCATAATCCTTTCGTCAAGATACTTGTACCAGTGTCATGGAGCTGTCTATGAGGAGTTGTGATGTGAGGTCTCTTGTTGAAATGCATCGAGCAGAGGTGGAGTCAATGACTATCAATGAGGGGCTGCAAAGTGAAGTCCTGCATTCTCATCTAGAAAGCAGATGGGGCTTGTAGAGACTTGCACTGCAATGGATCGGCTCAGAGGCAGTGATACATCGGTCTGGGTCAGTGTTTGGGATGGGCTGTATTGGTTTTGAAGAAGCTGCTGGTGCTTGTGAGGACTTGCAATCAGATGTTCTGGCATCGAGGACGAGCTGCGTTGCACTGGCTGGAGTCATTGGTAGGCTGCATCACGGCGCATTGAGATGCATGAAGATGCATCAACTTCGAAGAAGCCTGTTATGTCTCTGTGGCTTGGAACATGGGTCCAGCCACCTGACCTTTTGAGATTTAATGGAATTCTGGGTCCACACAGGTAGGTTGGATTCAGCAGGGCATCCCACAACACCAGAAGATCCTGGTGCAGCATCAGCGGGCCTTGGAAGTAAAGCAGTCCTTGGTCAGCAAAGGAGTCCTTGGTCAGCAAGGAGGTCAGCAGGACAGGCTTCACAGCTAGGCAGTCCTTCTTTCTGGTGGAGTCCATAAGATGTGATCTCAAGAGCTGGATCTGAGGGTCCACTATTTAGCCTTGCTGCCAGATTTGAAGTAGAAGAATTTTCTAGAGTCCTCAACCCACAGAGATGTCTGAATTTCCTGACTGTCCTTGCCCCAGCTTGTATGTAGGCACACACGACTAGGTTCAAACCCTTTGTGAGTGGTTGAAGCAGAGGCTTTGTGATGTGCAAGTGCTGTAGGTGACAGCATCTGCTCACCGATCAATTCAGAGATGGCCCATCTTGCAAACACGTATTCCCCTTTCGTCTCACTGACTGGGAGCAATACACAAAACCAACTGACAGCTACACCTTGGCATGTGACCCAGTACAAAGGTTGAGGGCACCAAATGGCTGGGACAAGTAACTACCAACTTTCTAAAAGTGGCATTTTCAGAACTGCAACTTAAATTCCAAATTTGTCATTAAAGAAGGGTTTTGAATTGCAATTATATTGAGACCAAATTCAAATTTCCTAACTGCTCCTAATTGAACTTCAGCACTTCTTTAATGTCATAAGGTAACCTAATTTTATCCTATGGGAGAAGCAGGCCAGGCAGTAGGGAAAAAAGGGGTTTTCACTACCAGGAAATGTAAAACTTACAAGAAAAGAAATGTGCCAGTTCGGTGTAAGCCAATTTCATCAAGTTTAAAGGAGAGAGCACAAGCACTTTCGCACTGGTTAGCAGTGCGAAAGTGTGCAGAATCAAAAGCCAACTGAAACGGGTTTAGAAAACAGGGGGGTGAAGGCAAAAAGTTTTGTAGAGAGGGCCAGTGAGGTACTGGGTTTTTCAGAACCGGTACTGATCCGGTAACCCAGTGGTGCCAGGGTACACTCAAAGACCTCGGGTACTTTCCTGATTCAGACCACAGAAACTCAGAGTCTTCTAGGTGAAGTCAAAGATCAAATGTATTGGCTGCAACCAAGTAACAAGCGTCCTAGAAGTACAACAGCACGGTCTGTATGTTCTCAGGAGACTGTGTTTCAATGCAAAGTCAGGTTTCCTTATATACAGTTTTTTAAGCTTCAGGCAAACATTCTTGACATTTTGGTTGGTCATTCACATGTTTTCACTACAAAGGAAAAAACAGTGTCATAATGAAACCTCATATTTCATGTCATCCAACCCATAATAAATTACCCGGCAAGGCCTAGTATTTTACATCAGATAAGTGTGGACCCCCAATAAAAACGGGCACCTCCCCCTCGTAAAGTAAGAAGAAGAAAAGAGCAGGTGCAGGTGTGAGCAAGATTAGGCAGGGTGTGTGAGTGATAATAAGGGTTTTATGGCATGGTGTGCCTTGATGCTATCTGATTCGGCCACTGGGAGAGGGACTGACCAAACAGGTTTGACCTGAGGCAATGGTTCCAGCTTGCCCAGGTCAGAGAAAAGTCAATCAAGGTGTACGTGTCCTTGGAATCAAATCTGACTGTATTATAAGCCTATGTGAGGGCAACTTTTAAAAATGGCTGCCGTGTATAAAATGGGAGCCACGAGTGCAGGACGAAAATGGCGATTTCGAGGTGAAAACGCTGCTGGAATTGAGCGAAAATGCTCATGGTTAGTGTACTAGTCATTATCGGTCTTTTGATACTAAAATCGTACTGCTGTGGCAAAGTAAA
This sequence comes from Pleurodeles waltl, assembly GCF_031143425.1. NCBI lineage: Eukaryota > Metazoa > Chordata > Amphibia > Caudata > Salamandridae > Pleurodeles > Pleurodeles waltl. Next base: position 1,021,816,784 of record NC_090444.1, on the reverse strand, counting down.
TTACATGGGTCCAGAATTTTTAGAACCACAAACCCTCCTTTTGCCCTTACATAGGCAATAAACCTATTCTCATGCTAATCTGAGTCCAGGTCTATGTTTCTAAAGTCGTTGAGATGTTGCTGTAACATCATCCTAGTATTTAACTCGTCTCTTGGTGCAGGTTTCCTTATGCATGATGTAACACAGAGGCCACATATCGCAGGAGCACACTGCACGCATAGACAGAACAGGAAAAGAATGGCCAAGATCATCCCAATGACCATCAGTATCTTCCATCCCCATGCTGATATCAGTTCCCAGAACCATCCCATTAATGACCAATCTCCTCTATCTAAATGAATAGATTCGGAAATTCTATGCAGTTTGGAGATGGCCTGGTATACTGCTGGAGCGTTATCTGGGACAAAAACACAGCAACTCGATTGGATCAATGTACATACTCCACCCCGGTCTGCAAGTATGACATCTAATGCGACCCTGTTCTGAAGGGTCATAAGACGATCCGACTGGAGCTCAGCAGTCAAGTTACCAAGGGCACCAGCGGTTTCAGCCACGGTGGATTCAACCACTCTTATCAATTGCCTTATGCTCCTGCTGTTACCTATTTGTCCCCAGAACGGCAGAAAGCCCTTTACGAAGTCCCCAAATTCTTGTCCTGCAGTGTCTTCTTCACTGAAGACGCCTCTAACTATCCTTGTCTTGTGGTAATCTGCCGCTGCTGTGTAGGTAGGGGGCAACAGGAACGAAACGAAGCATGTGCCCGAAAAGTCAGGGGGCAACCATGTAATGGCTCTATCATGGCAGATGAAATAGGTACCCTTAGCTGCCAAGAGCGGAGGGGAGGTCTGAGATGCGAAGACATATGTCTCAGTGCAGACGCTTTCCCCTAGCTGAGCTCTGGGATTCTTGCCAGTACCTTGCAGACACAGGTGACCCTGATGGGGTACAACCCAAATCAGGGAAGATATCTTAGCTTGCTCATTGTGGCTTCATATCCGGTCATGTTCCATCCTATATATGCTATTGTCTCATCTCTGGGGATAGTCTCGTAGAAGATATTGTCCTTCATCATGTCTATGATACCTTTAACTAAAGCATTTTTCTTAGGGTTGTCTTCCGCAAAACGTAGGGGGTAGTGTGCATAGATGAATATCGTTCTGAATGCCCACACGGAACCATTGTGGCTGAAAGGCAGGATCAGATAAGGGATACCTTTATCTGCTGTGTGAGGCATAAGGCCACACACCCAACAGTTAGTTGTATTTATCACTAGTTGGTGTTGGTGCAAAAGCTGGATGAAGGAGTTATTAACAAACTCTAGTCTCCTAGCAGATTCATGTTTAGGGAGGAGTTGAAAAGTATGTGGGGAAACAGTGGAAGGAGGAGGTGTAGACGAGGTAGTGGGTGCCAATATCACGTTAAAACAAAATAAAACATATCCTATAAAAAACATAAGTATACTAAATAACATAAAAATGCACAGCAGCAAAAAACGTTTCCTGGTTATCGTTTCACGTATTCTCTTCTTGAAACTCAGTCTTTCAACATGTTCTCCATTTTGGAAAGATTCCATCCTCTAACCGTTGCCGTTCGTGGCGGTTGGTTTACTTCACTTAGGAGTGTTGTGAATGTTCCAGGCCGCCCTAGAACAAACCAGACCTGTAGACCTTGTGTCCACAGGCTACCCCCCTAAGTCTTTTCAGCCACGATCCTACAGCTGAACCCGGATGGAGGTTCGAAAAACACAAAAAAAAAAAAAAAGTCATTAAAAAATAATTTTCCATATTGGAGAATTTTGCTAAAGGGAAGAAAAGTAAACTGCTTTATTTGTCCTTTATTCTTGGTCGTAGATTATAACGGTTAGTCCCAGGTATCGTGTGGTCCTGAAAAAGGAGTTCAGGTTCTGTAGTGTCCAATCGAACTGACGGTGATACTGCTGATTGTAAAATGTCATTACTTTCTTTCTCAGTGAGTGTTCCTTTTATTCGTGCATCGCTGAAAGGCAGAAAACGTGGCACAGTTTCAGTCTCTGAGTCGGCGACACCTTCCTGGACCCACCGGTCATATGGCAGAGGTAGGGGTACCCTTTTGCAATGGGTCCCATGGATCCAGTGTTTCTTCCCTTCTACTCGAACAGCTGATCTTGTGGAGAGAAGAACGAGGTGCGGTCCGGTCCACCTGGGCCGCTCGTTTTTGGTTCGCTGAAAGTTCTTTATTAAAACCCAGGATCCAGGCTCAGTAGGATGACCTGGAGATTCAGAGACCGGAGGCAGGGTGTCATGGACCTGTTGATGTAAAACACGCAATTTAGCCGTCAATTCATACAGATAGTCAAGCAAAACAGGATGCTCTATCTCGCTAAACTTCTTGGGCCTGGGCACTTCCCATATATTGGCCGGGCAGCCAAAGACTATTTTATAAGGACTAAGTTTCACTCGTGAATGCATAGTCATTCTGGTTGATAGGAGTGCTAAGGGTAGAGCGTCAGGCCATTTAAGACCAGAGCTCGCTTGTATCTTGGCCAATTTTAGCTTTAGAGTGCCATTGTAGCACTCCACTAATCCAGCTGATTGGGGGTGATTTGCAGCGTGAAACTTTTGGTTTATGCCTAGCCCTTCGCATACTTTCTTCATCACTTGACCCACAAATTCACTTCCATTGTCACTCCAGATCATTCTCGGCATTCCGAATCTAGGGAAGAACTCTTTCACAAGGGCTTTGGCTGTGGATAGCGCAGTATTGTCTTTTAGGGGATAGGCTTCCACCCATCTTGAAAAGGCACAAACAACAACGAGTACGTATTTTAAGTTGTTGCACCTCTCCATGTGGATGAAATCTAGCTGCAAAACCTCAAACGGATACATAGGAGGTGCAAAATGACCAGCTGGAGTTGGGGTTCCTCTACCAGTGTTGTGTTTCAGGCATACCATGCAATTTTTAACCACATTTTCTGCGCACTTGGGAATTCCTGCATTTTGCCATACTGGGGCCAACAACTTACAAATCCCTTTCACACTGATGTGAGCCATTCCATGAGCCATTGTAACTACTGCAAGCACATACGCATCGGGTAGCAACCATCTTTGATGTTCTGACAACTCGACCCAACAACCATTCGCATCCAATTTACCTGTACTTTCTCTCCACACACTCAATTCTCCCTCTGTGGCTTCAGCTTGAATCGATTTCACGCTTTCTATTGTGTCTTCACACATTCCAACATCACCAATCCATCTTGCAGGGCCCGCGACATACATTCGGCTCATCACATTCCTTGCCGTTTCTTTTGCGACCTCGTCAGCAAATGCATTCCCACGACCAACATCATCAGTCACCTTTTTATGTGCGCTACACTTCACAATCGCAACTTGCAACGGTAAAGTAAGTGAATCAAGGAGCTAATTTACCAACTGACCATGCTGTATTTTAGTTCCATGCGAGGTCAGGAACCCACGTTCCTTCCACAAACGCCCAAAACTATGGGCCACATCAAACGCATATTGGCTATCGGTATAGATAGTCACTTTCATTCCTTTTGATACTGTACATGCTCTTGTTAGGGCTATTAACTCAGCTGCTTGGGCTGAATTGTGTGGGATACGTGCAGCTTCAACAATCGTACACAAAGTTGTCACAGCATACGCCGCAGTCGTGTCACCATTCGTGAGCTTAAAGCATGAACCATCCACCCACAAAGTACCATCACTCTTTGCAAGGGGAGTGTCCAGAAGGTCTATTCTCCCTTTCGTTTCTTCTTCTGTTCTATGGAGACAATCATGTTGTTCAGAAGTATCTAACTCCGTCACAATTGGCAATAACGTAGCTGGGTTAAGTGTAGTGCATCTTTTTATATGTACATGGCTTGCTAACAATGTCAACTCGTAACCTGACAATCGAGCATTAGTTAAATGCTGTGTCTTGGTTCTGTTTAACAACGTGTCCACTGCATGTGGAACCATTACGATTAATGTGTTATTCATCACTAAACCAGCAGACTGTCGGATAGAAACAGCAGTTGCCGCTGCCGCTCTTAAGCAGCTTGGTAGTGCCTTAGCTACTGGGTCTAAGGTTGAAGAGAAATAGGCGCATGGACGCTCCCTGTCTCCAAACTGTTGTGTCAAAACTGCTAACGCACAACCTTCTTTCTCATGGACATACAATGTAAAAGGCTTGCTGTAGTTGGGGGTACCCAACACAGGAGCTGAACATAATGCATCACGTAATTCGACGAAACTTTTCTGACAATCTTCAGACCATGGGACGGGATTTGGTGTATCTTTACAAGTTAATGCCACCAAGGGTTTGGCTATTAACGAAAAATTAGGTATCCATTGTCTGCAATATGATGTAATACCCAAGAAAGCACGCACTTCTCTCTGTGTTCTTGGCACACTCATTGCTGCAACAGCCCTGATTCTCTCTGGGGTCAGTTGACTTCCCCCCTTCGAAAAGAGATGACCTAAATAGGTCACTTCTTTTTGACAATACTGTAACTTTGAAAGGGGCACTTTGTGGTGTAAATCAGACAAATGACGCAATAATGACAATGTTGCTTCTTTGCAGATCTCCTTAGTATCTGCAGCAACTAGCAAATCATCGACATATTGAATGAGAGTGGCGCCATCAGGTAACATAAGAGTGTCAAGTTGTGCTTTCAAAGCCTGACTATAGATAGATGGACTTTCACAATAGCCTTGAGGAGCTCTCTTAAATCTGAAGCTTCGTCCTCCCAAATTGAAGCCAAAAATGTCCCTGCTCTCTTCTGCAATAGGGATGCTGAAGAAAGCATTTTTCAGGTCTATCACTGAAAACCAAGTGGCTGAAGCTGGAATCATTGTCAACAATGCAGTGATATCGGGGACGACTGGAAACTGTGGCACAACTATTTTGTTCACCTCTCTAAGATCAATTACAAACCTATAAACATGTGGCTGAGTAGGGTCAGTATGCTTCAAGACAGGCAAAACAGGACTATTGCAAACGTTGCCTCTTGTCTCTTCAATTACATCCTTCTCAATCAGATCACAAATAATTGCTAACAACGCTTTTTCCCCTTCACTAGAGATCTTGTATTGGGGAATACGTGGCATTTAGGAAGAGACGAAAATTCTGGTGGAAATCTGTCCTTTGACAAATACATTGGTGAAACCACTTTCTTACCCAATGTGAGTTGCACTCCAGAAGGAGAGCAATACAATGTCGCATACAATCTCTTTAACAGATCTAATCCTAACAAGTTCTCGCCACAACCTGTCATCAAAATAAGGGGTGTTTCAAATTTACAAGGTCCAACAGAAAGAGATATAGGGTTAGAAATCGAATTTCTAACTGGGGCGCCGGAAAACCCTACTGATACATTTGTTTCGCCAGACAAAGGTGCGCCAGGGAGTTTTGAGTGCATAATAGAACTCTTGGTAGCACCAGTATCCAACAGAAAAGGTTCTGACACACCTGATGCAATCACCTTAACATAAGGCCCACTCTGATCTACTGGAACTGAAACAACTCCCTCTCTTTGTCTATGGCTATCCTAGCAATCATTACTGTCCAAATGCTCATCCTCCGTATAGTAATCATCAGTATAGTACTGAGCCGTCCTACCAGATGCATTAACCTGTTGATCAAATCTGTTCATTGAGTTTTGAGGGGGGAATGGGCGCGCGCTCTGAGGAACATATCCACGTCCTCTTCCTCTAGGTGCTTGTGGAACACCTCGACCTCTTAAACCAGAAGTACCATTGGCGCGCTGTAGCAAAGCAGGGCAACTATACTTGAAATGACCCTCTTCCTTGCAATATGAACACTGATTGGGACCTACTGGGATATGTGGTTGAGCATACTCGGCTCTTTGCGAGTTTCTCTGAAACGGTTGGGGCTGATAGTTATTCTGATACTTGTTCTGATAGTTACTCTGTGCACCACTATTTTGACCACCACGTGGCGGGTACGCTTGTTGTAACAGAACCTTCGTTTTCAATTCTTTAGTTTTCTTCTCTACTCTATCTCTCTCATCTTTATCTCTATTTTCGTAGTACTGTGCAGTAGCCAATATCTGCGCTGAAGAGGAAACTGCCCAAGAACTTTCTGAGTCTTTTAACTTTTTACACAACTCAGGAAGCAGATTATGCACAAATTTATCGACGAACAAACGTTGACCACCTTCCGTGCTCATATCTTGACCACTGTGGTCCACAAACGTTTCTTCAAACCTGGTGAAGAAATCTGATACCGTTTCTTCTTTCTTTTGCTTACATGCAGACAATTAATCCCATTTTTACACGCATCGCAGGCATTATAGTTTTCATGTAATCAATAATCCTACCAGGAAGCTCTGTCACTAAAGGCTCAGGTTTAGCACCACCAAATTGTCGGGCATCTGCAGCAGCAATATTAGCCCATGTGTCACCTAACTCTTGAGCATGGTCTGTATGGCGAATCTTTCCCCATAAAGGCTGTGGAACAACATTCCCAAACAACATGTCTATGTCAGCTAAATTCATAATGCAAGACCCCGCAGTCTGTGACAATTCCTTGAAATACCCTGTAGGATTCTTACGGGGATCAGGCAATGTCTGCTTAAGGGCTAAAACTTCAGCTCGCTTCCATGGAACGTGTACCCATACACGCTGGAAATGAGGCAGGACAGGTGGATTAGCATTTGGGTCCCCTTCCCTCCATTGTGGGGGAACTTCTCTCATGGGGTACTGTTTCCTTTTCTTTTTAGCAGAAGAATCATATTTAAACAATAACCTGAAACACCTTCAGTCCTAAACGACAATAACATCGCAACTGCTTTCTCGACATCTGAACCCACAATCAAACCTGTCGCAAAATCGAACCGTACACGACACAACTTAGGCGGATTGGGCTCCAAACCATTTTCCTCTAAATCCTCAGAAAGAAAAGTACACATTTTCTCAAAAACGTATCTCTGTTTCGGTTCTTCCCACTGATGGAAGACATCCATAACAGACTCTAGTTCATATCTCGCTGGTTCAGTAACCCATTTATGCGCCAAATAATCCAGTGTCTCTTTCTCCCTACCATCAGGCAATTGGCTACGCAATTGTTTACGCTCTGAAACTGGGGTCGTAGCTAATGACCCAAAGAGAGGGGATGAAAGACTAGTCATAGTGTTTGTCATTCTCTGACGGATAGAGGTTGACAAATGAACAGGAGGAAAAACAGAATGCGACAAGGCAGAGACAGAAGCAGTGTCAGAAACAATACCAGGAGTGGTAGTAGCTATAGTAGTCAAAGTTGTAGGAAGTAAAGGCAGAGCAGATGTCAAAGCCGGTGGCCCTTGAGGAGGCTGCACCGGAGGAATAGGAACCAACTGAAGAATAGCTGGTGGGTGCTGTGGAGGAGCAGGAGGCAATGCAACCACTGGTTGTGCAACTAGAGGGTGCGGAGGTGCCGTGGCATTCTGTGCATAGGGTGGTGGCGAACTTAGCAAATGCGACATTAGGGGATCTTTTTCAGAGTCTTTTGCTGCATCTTGCTGAAGAGGCGGCAAAACTGGATAGCATTTATCTACTGTCATTTTATGTCGCCTATGCAACTGCTCATTCAACTGTTCTACTTCGTTATCTTTAAACTGTATAGCAGCTTGCATAATCGAAATACCTTTTTCTCTCTTATTTTTCTTAGCTAATTTAATTTCCTTTTGCTTGGCTTCCTTACGCCATAAGCGGAAAGAATCAAACATTACCGGCCGGGCTTTCTTCTTAAAAAGTCTAACTTCGAGGTTATCTAAGATTTCTGTGTCAAAGCTACCATTTTGGGCCCATTTTAAAACACCATCTTTTCTGGTGTAACGGATCCATACTTCATTATATGTGATGGGGCCTACTCCGTGCTTCACATATAGTTCATAGGTTGGAGTTCCAATCGGAGGAACCGGACATGAGTCCTCCAACCGGGAGTCCCTTTTACAACCAAGACAAAACAAATTTCCAAGTCTGCTAAGACCAGGCATCTTCGCTCACTAGTCTAGCTTCAAACTTCAAAGGATTATCGTTTACGATAGTCTCGTGAATACACGAGTCCTTCGGCTTTGGTACTTGCAAGTTCCAAATCAAAGTGATCCCGAAGGGATACCAAACCAAATGTCCAACTAAGGACCAAACCAAGTGTCCAACTAAGGACTGGGAGACGCTCCACTTATACTTAACTGAAAATATCGATGACGTCACCAGAAGACTCGTCTTATCGTTTCACTCTAACAAACATCAAGGGTCCAAATCAGGGCGATAGCCAGGGCAGCAGTCCTTCGTAGCCGTCGGAAGCGGGGAACCTCGCAGCAAAGACTTTCGGACCACGTCGACATGCAGGGGTCGATGAAGTGGCGGCCTTCCTCCAGAATTTTCACACGAAGCTCCTCACGGACCTCAGGCTTGGACCGGTACCGCTGGTATCGCCCGACATTGGGCGCCAACTGAGGTACTGGGTTTTTCAGAACCGGTACTGATCCGGTAACCCAGTGGTGCCAGGGTACACCCAAAGACCTCGGGTACTTTCCTGATTCAGACCACAGAAACTCAGAGTCTTCTAGGTGAAGTCAAAGATCGAATTTATTGGCTGCAACCAAGTAACAAGCGTCCTAGAAGTACAACAGCACGGTTTGTATGTTCTCAGGAGACTGTGTTTCAATGCAAAGTCAGGTTTCCTTATATACAGTTTTTTAAGCTTCAGGCAAACATTCTTGACATTTTGGTTGGTCATTCACATGTTTTCACTACAAAGGAAAAAACAGTGTCATGATGAAACCTCATATTTCATGTCATCCAACCCATAATATAAATTACCCAGCAAGGCCTAGTATTTTACATCAGATAAGTGTGGACCCCCAATAAAAACGGGCACCTCCCCCCCGTAAAGTAAGAAGAAGAAAAGAGCAGGTGCAGGTGTGAGCAAGATTAGGCAGGGTGTGTGAGCGATAATAAGGGTTTTATGGCATGGTGTGCCTTGATGCTATCTGATTCGGCCACTGGGAGAGGGACTGACCAAACAGGTTTGGCCGGAGGCAATGGTTCCAGCTTGCCCAGGTCAGAGAAAAGTCAATCAAGGTGTACGTGTCCTTGGAATCAAATCTGACTGTATTATAAGCCTATGTGAGGGCAACTTTTAAAAATGGCTGCCGTGTATAAAATGGGAGCCACGAGTGCAGGACGAAAATGGCGATTTCGAGGTGAAAACGCTGCTGGAATTGAGCGAAAATGCTCATGCTTAGTGTACTAGTCATTATCGGTCTTTTGATACTAAAATCGTACTGCTGTGGCAAAGTAAATTACATGGGTCCAGAATTTTTAGAACCACACCAGGTTCAACAGATTCTGAAAAATGCAAACATCACACAAAGAACAATTGTCACAAATGTGCCATGTACATTCTGCAGGATAGTAGTAACAGTGTGGTACGTAGCTGGTTTTGCAGTTAGGAACACACTGTCACAAATATATTACTAAAGCATGGTGTGGTAGTGCCTGCCATTAACAGACTATTTCTGAAGAACAAGGGAACCCGAAGGGTATCCGGGGTCCAAGGTTAAGATAATTTCTGAAGGAACTAAGGTTGCTTGAACTGGTATGTAAAGAATAATAAGGCTAGATCAGGCTGATCACTGTATCAGTGAAGTCTATCACAATTTTCCAAATGAATAAATATAAAAATTTATTAGAACAATTTAAATAAATATTGCAGTGGGAAAAGGTCTCCAAGGAAAGTCTTGAAGGACTTTCATGCTCAGGCACTACACAGGTTTCTTGAATGATACAAGGTGAAGTCTCTAATTCAAAGTACCCATATTCGTGACAACGTAAAAACAAATATGGCAAATTCGGCGTTTCAATCCCTTAATCACAAATCAGGATCATTATCAGGACATAAAGAATTATAAAGAACTATAACCAATAAGCCTGTAGGGACGAAAGAAAGGAAAGAAATAGGGGGATGAAGAGGGAAAGGAGAAAACTTAATAAATATATACTGAATCATAAATGTCAATGGCCACACCATGCAAGAAGTGTAAGGATGGTTCCATGCATGTATAACCACTCTCTAGATACTGAGAAAGCTACTTTTAATGCTCATAAAATCAATGAGCACATCATGCAAGAAACCAAAGCATGCATAAAAATACACTGCAATGGCAACATAACAAAACAATTGAACTGCTGACGTGTGAAAAATTGACAGTCAGAGAAACCTGCAAACACAATACAAAACTCTGTGAGGTGGATGCAGTAAACAGTATATGCACACTGCATGAGGGGATGCAATGGCAGCGGTCAGAGTCATGGTTAGCCACGGCGGCGCTAATTTAATTGCAGCAGTGCTGATCATGAGAACAGTTTCTGCCAGCCTTTTTTTGACAGGGACCCCGCCAAGAAGAGGCTGGCAGAAAGCCAGTGCTGAGGTTCACAGGGGGCCCTGCACTGCCTCCAACCATCACCTTGGCAGTGCAGAGGCTCCATTGCCCAGCATCCTTGGAATGTACACTGTCTGCTACAGCAGAAACTGTGCATTCCGAGGGTGCTGGGAACACCCTTCGATAGCATTGGTCTTGGCTCCATGATCAGCCAAGGCCAGTGCCACCACACTGTTTCTGATGGGCTGATTGGCGGAAACCTCAGATTTCTAATGTTTCTGCCAGTCAGCCTAGTGGAAAATTTTGTAACTGTCCTGCGGGGGAGAATTCCAGCTCCAGGCGGTCTCCTCTCCATGGGACTGGCATGCCAACCTTCGTGCCACCAACCTCATAATGAGGCTCTTTGTTCCCATTACACTTCAGAATTAGTTAAAAAAAGATTCACTTTTGCTTTCCTAAATGTTTATTTATTTATTTTGGATCATTTTACTGCACATATATAGGTATTTAAATGTTATTTTGTTAGAAGAAAACATCTCACAGCCTTTTCTTTTACACCAACCAGACTGTCACACAGTTAATGTTACAAGATCCTCTAACTTTGCCATAAGTGCAAAAAGGAAACACCAGTCTCCATGGTAAAAGAATAAGCAGCTACCTGTCAAAAGACTAGACTAACATTTGACATATGCCTTTGAATGAACAGTAAATGTGACAGGAGAAAAACACATTTGAAAGTCTTCTTTAATGATATTCACCTTCAGGAATTCCAGCATGATTATTTAGGGGCCCTCTCACGGCTCCAGGGGCTGCTGTAGTTGGCCCCACTCAAACCTCTGGGCCCGGCTGCCTTGCACTGACTGAACCACTAGTAGCCACTGAATATTAAATCTGGATTAGTTTGCAGAATAAATAACACCAATTATTTCCCCTTTCATTCACATGTGGATACACCTGTATACCCCTGATGGCCAGGTAACAATTCTTCAGGTCCACACTAGTGACAAAAAAGCACTATATAAATGCTAATGACAATAAACAGAGGTGTGGAGTCCCTGCTGCTTCATCTTCAACAGTAATGCTATTCCATGTGTTTGTGAAGGTGTTTATATAGGAGGATGAATTATTTTTACTTCTGAAAAAATGTTGAGGTACGATTAAGGAAAACCAAGTTGAAGGTATGCATGCAGAAGTTATATCTTGCATGGTGTACATTACAGCTGTCTAAGCTATTTACATAACCTTTTCTAATCAATCATGTGTAACTTGAACATTTGGAAGAAACAGGCTAAAGTGTTTGGTATTTATGACTGAGCACACATTATGCCTGTTTTTCTAACCACACAAAATGCATATTTATGCCTGCATTAAAAATTAGTCGCAAATGGGTGCATTGTTTATTGCACCCTATAAAATTTGACTCAGCTGAGTCACAGTTTATCGGGTGCAATAAACACCACCAAGTTTATCCACCTAATGTATTCATGATACCTGTGAATAATGTAGATTTTGGTGAATTCTGTACCAAAATCCACACATTTAAGTACTTTTCGGTTAATATCTGCAGGTTTGAGCTGTCAAAATTTATCGGGGGACATAGAGATACCTCAGCTATAGAGATTTAGGGGGCTCATTACAACATTGGCGGTAAAAGCCGCTTACCGCTGTGCAGAAGACCGCCAACACACCGCCGCGGCCACGGTAAACCGCCACTGTCATTATGACCCACAACTCGGAAACCGCCAAAATACAGAGAGCCACAGAAGTCCGCCACACCAAAGGCCAGCGATAAACTGGCGATAACCAAACCGACACTGTCACGCCAACAGAAATACGCCCACACTATCACGACACACGAATCCAAGCGGCGGTCTTTCAACCGCGGTATCCCATTGGCGGTACACACCACTGCGCTCAAAATACACACACTCCTACAAAACACAGCCACATTGGACAATTCCAAATACACACACCTGATACACATACAAACACCACTCCCACACACCCAATACAATATAAAACACACACCCACATCACCCACAAACCCCCACCACAAAAAAATTGGGACGACGCACAGAGAGAGAGACCATATCGAAGAATCGAGCACCCAGTCGCACATATTACCATCACCCACACAAATACCACGCACTTCACACAACACACCAATACACATCACCACACTTATCACCACACATTCCACCCCACACATCACCAACACCACCCCATGGCACCGCAAAGACACCCCAGGTTTTCGGAGTAGGAACTCAGGGTCATGGTGAAGGAAATCATCCGGGTAGAGCCACAGCTATTCGGAGCACAGGTGCAGGAGACGTCCATTGCAAGGAAGATGGAGCTATGGAGCAGAATAGTCGACAGGGTCAACGCATTGGGACAGCACCCAAGAAATCGGGATGACATCAGGAAGAGGTGGAATGACCTACGGGGGAAGGTGCGTTCTGTGGTATCCAGACACCGGATTGCAGTGCAGAAGACTGGCGGCGGACCCCCACCTCCTCCCCCCAAATTTACGACATGGGAGGAGCAGGTCTTGGCGATCCTGCATCCTGAGGGCCTTGGCGGAGTATCTGGAGGAATGGACTCTGGTAAGTCACATCTTCACTACTTCATCCCCCCCACCCCACCTGCATGCCAACACATACCCCCACCCTCAGCCTCACCCCCATCACTCTTACTCCTTGCAAATGTCCCACCATCACAACCCACCAATCCCAACACCAAGCCCTGCATGCGACCACAAAGCATGGACACCCATCACCAAAGCATGCCCACTGCACATACCCATACCCCCCCCAAACCACCGACACAAAAGCCCACACACAGGAATGCCAGCACTGGGGGACACGGGCACCCACCCATTGCACACTGTTCCACACACAGATGCAATAATCATGCTTTTATACCCCTGCGGGACCCCTACGCAACTTCACCGCACAGGAGGGTCCACAAATGTCCTCCTCCCCCCAGAAGAGGCCCACAGTGATGACTGCAGCTCTGTCGACCTGGATCTAGATGACCAGCCCGGCCCATAAGGGACCTCAGGACAGTCGGTTCCCCTCACACAGCCACAGGCCACTGCAGACCGACCCCCCTCTTGAAACACCAGCACAGCACCCACCCAGCAGGCCCACACCTCTGTCTCCAGGACACGTCAAGCAGCAGTGTGTTCACCACTACAGGGCATCCAGGTTAACCCACCACCCCAACAACAACAGGGACCTGGGGGCAGTGGCAGTGGGCACACGGTCCAGGGGACAGAGGCCCAGGGAAACAGGGGAACTGGGAGGGCTGCTGTGCGACAGGGTGGGGACAGGCCCAGGGAACCCACTCTCCACGAGGCCCTCTCCTCCATCATGGGAGCATACCACCACTCCCAGGAGACGATGGCTACGGTACTGGCCAAGTTTCAGGAGACCCAGCGCATGCAGGAGGAACAGTATTTGGGCTTCAGGGAGGAACTCAGAACCATCAGCTCCGCCCTGGGCACCATCGTAGGGGTGCTGAATCTGGTAGTGACCACTTTGAGGGACACTGTGGCACCACAAAGGGCCCCTGACACTAGCATGGACCAAGAACTGCACACCACCTCCGCCAGTGCTAGTGGACAGGAGGCACCGACACAGGACCAACAGGCCACCAGCACCCCACCCCCTGCAGAAGGAGAACCACCCTGCAAGCGGTCCCTGAGATCCAGGAAGGGGACAGAGTAAGATGCCAAGACCCCCGCCAAGAAAGGATACCACCCTGATAGTCATCCCACTGTCCCACTTTGTCACCCTGTCCATCCTTAAACTGCCCCAGCTCCACTTCCCAGACCCATTTGGATAATGCACCTGTGAGACTAATAGACTGGACTCTGCCATGGACATTCCTCCACCATCACCCTTCACCAATTTACAACCCCCCTCCAATAATTTGCACCTTAATAAACACCGTTATTGCACAAAACAATCAGGAATCTGTCTGTGAATGTGAATATAGTTATCTGTAATTACAGTGCCTGAATGCTTATTTACATTGTGATGCCAAGATACCAATGTCACACAGCTGTAGTCCATGGGGAAACAAAGCAGATGTCACACTGTGGGACCCAGATCTCTGAAATCGTAAGGGAAAGTGACAACTCAGTTACCATACACTGGGTGAAAAGGACAGACAGTACAGAGGTAGTAGTGTTAAAATACATGTAGTAGGCCGGTTTGTATTCTTACCTCTGTTCATTGGAAATATTGCAGTATGACTGTGTTCCTGTTGTCTATGTCGTCTTCTTCGTCTTCCTCCTCTTCACTCTCCACAGGCTCCACAGCTGCTACACCACCATCTGGACCATCCTCCTGCAGAAAAGGCACCTGGCGACGCAAAGCCAGGTTGTGAAGCATACAGCAGGCCACGATGATCTGGCACACCTTCTTTGGTGAGTAGAATAGGGATCCACCTGTCATATGGAGGCACCTGAACCTGGCCTTCAGGAGGCCGAAGGTCCGCTCAATCACCCTCCTAGTTCGCCCATGGGCCTCATTGTAGCGTTCCTCTGCCCTAGTCCTGGGATTCCTCACTGGGGTCAGTAGCCATGACAGGTCGGGGTAATCAGAGTCACCAATTAGCCACACACGGTGCCTCTGGAGCTGACCCATCACATAAGGGATGCTGCTATTCCGCAGGATGTAGGCGTCATGCACTGAGCCAGGGAACATGGCATTCACATGGCAGATGTACTGGTCTGCCAAACATATCATCTGGACATTCATGGAATGATAATTCTTCTGGTTTTAGTACACCTGTTCACTCCTGTGGGGGGGACCAGAGCCACATGGGTCCCATCAATGGCACCTATGATGTTGGGGATATGTCCAAGGGCATAGAAGTCACCTTTCACTGTAGCCAAATCCTCCACCTCAGGGAAAACGATGTAGCTCCGCATGTGTTTCTGGAGGGCAGACAACACTCTGGACAACACGTTGGAAAACATAGGCTGGGACATCCCTGATGCTATGGCCACTGTTGTTTGAAATGACCCACTTGCTAGGAAATGGAGTACTGACAGAACCTGCTCTTGAGGGGGGATTCCTGTGGGATGGCGGATAGGTGACATCAGGTCTGGCTCCAGCTGGGCACACAATTCCAGAATAGTGGCACGGTCAACCCTGTATGTCAGGATGAGATGCCTCTCCTCCATTGTCGACAGGTCCACAAGCGGTCTGTACACCGGAGGATGCCGCCATATCCTCACATGTCCCAGCGGATGGTGCCTATGAAGGACAACAGCGAGCACAGAGTCAAACATCCCAGAGGTACGTAACCCCAGCTTTTAAAAAACACGGATCTTAACCCATCGAATGGCTTGTATGAGTGTGGATGCAAGGCCTAGGTATGTGTGACGCAGTACAAAAAGTAAGGCATGTGGGCCCCTGAAATGGCTGCTGCCTGACCTGTAAAGTGTGACAATGGGATGTGAGGTAACTGCGCTGGCGTTGCACACCGTGGCGGTAGGCAGTCAAAGACCGCTGCGCAATGCTGCATTGGTTAACATTGCACCCTATGGGTCTCAGGAGCCAATGACGATGTGCGCCGGCGGTTGCGGTACGCACCGCCGCGGACATGACCGCCATTTTCTCTCTGTTAATTCACTTGATACCTGATCTTTGACAGGAGAGGACCTACACTGCAAGTGCTGCTGTGACCTCGGTCTGGAAGGGACAATGGCTCATGCGACTGGGGAAAGGGCCCCTGCCTTCACATCGGAGGAGTTGGAGAAGCTTGTGGATGGGGTCCTCCCCCAGTACGCGCTACTCTACGGTCCTCCAGACAAACAGGTAAATACACTGGGAGCATTCTGTATGGGCTATGCCTGTGTTGAGTGGGGTGGATGAAAGATGGGGGGGGAGAGATTGAGGCATGCTTGAAACGATGGTGAGTGCATGTGCCACATGGCAAGGGTAGGGATGGGGGGCCACTCACATTGATGGTGCAGAAGGTAATTACTTTTCTTCTCCCCCTGTACATTTCATATAGGTCAGCGCCCACCAGAAGACGAATAAATGGCGTGCCATCGCCAAGGACGTCCGGACCCTGGGGGTCCACCACAGACGGGGCACCCACTTCCGGAAGAGATGGGAGGACATTCGCCGCTGGGGCAGGAAGACGGCAGAGGCTCAGCTGGGGATGGCCTCCCAACGTGGGAGGGGTGCCCGTCGGACCTTGACCCCCCTGATGTTCCGGATCCTGGCGGTGCCCTACCCCGAGTTGGATGGGCGCGTGAGGGCATCACAGCAGACATAAGGGGGTGAGTACACTCACAATCTGCTAACTTTGCGCGCTGTGGAGGTGTCTGGGTGGGGGAGGAGGGCTGTGGGTATCCCTAGGCCAGGGCGAGTTCCGTAGGCTAGGCCCCTCCGTAAGGCACGGCCCTGTGCCCCCGCTCCCTACCTCTGTAGGGTGCCAAGTACAGCTATTTATGGCCCTGTGTCACCTATGTGTGCATATGTCGTCCATAGCCTTGTAGGCCATGTCCCAGGGATTGCAAAGTGGACCCCAAGTGCGCGGTGTAGTGCAGGGGGCTTCTGTGTCTGTGCTGTTCGCCAACGGTAGCGGGAATGCATGCACTCAACATGTCTTTCTTCTGTTCTCCCCCCTTTTTGTGGTATTCCTGTTCATATGTGCATTAGCATCATCAGGCGGAGGAGCAGTGGCACCGGAGCACGAGGGAGCTGCATCCCCCATGGCCATGGAGGGCCACACTACCGACTCTGAATTCGCTAGTGGGGCGGAGGGCGAGGGGAGCTCCACGGCGGGGACACGAGCGGACATTAGTGGATCGGACTCGTCCTCTGATGGGAGCTCCCTTGTGGTGGCGGTAACATCTCTGCCCCCCGCAACAACAGGTACAGCTGCCACCCCCCGCACCAGCACCGCCCTCCCAGCAGCCCCTCAGCGTTTGCCCCGTGCCCGCTCACCCAGGAAGGTGGGCATCTCCTTGGCCCCAGGCACCTCAGGCCTTGCCCCAGTCACCCCTGCTGCCCTCAGTGAGGAGGTCATTGACCTCCTCAGGTCGCTCACTGTTGGGCATTTTGAATGCCATCCAGGGTGTAGAAAGGGAAGTGCACCAAAGTAATGCATACCTGGAGGGCATTCATTCTGGTCAGGCTGCCCTTCATCGAACCCTGCAATCTCTGGCCTCAGCACTGATGGCAGCCATTGTCCCTGTGTCTAGCCTCCCCCCTCCAACTTCCTACACCCAGACCCAATCCCCTGTACCTCTGCCTATCCCAAGCACACCATCAGACCAGCCTGCACACACCTCAACACCCAAGGGCAGCTCACGCAGACATGAGCACCACTCATCCCACAGGCAGTCACACAAGCAACATCCACATACAGACATACCAACATCCACTGCCTCCACTGTGTCCCCCTCCTCCACGTCTCCCTCCTCCCTGCCAGTCTTGTCTCCACTCACACCTGTATGCACAGCATCTTCAGCCACTACGTCCCTCAGCAGCACACACACCAGAACACCCCGCACACATGCACTCACCACCCCCACTGCCATTTACACGTCCCCTGTGTCCTCTCCCAGTGTGTCTGTGCCGCCCCCTCCCAAGATACACAAACGCAGACAGCCACCCACCCAACAGCCATCCACCTCACGACAGCCTACAGCCCAGGCACCTGCACCCAAAGCAACCCCACTTACACCTCCTACAACCACAACCTCTTCATCCACTCCCATACCCACTACACCTACCCGTCCCACTGCTCCCAAAAATGTTTTCCTCTCCAAACTTAACCTCTTTCCCTCAACTCCCCCACCCCGTCCATGTCATAGGCTCAGAACTAGCACCTCAGCCACTACATCACCGGGCCCGGTGGTGCATGTCGTACATGGTCACTGGAGTGCACCGCCCACCAGGGCAGCCAGTCTGGTACGGAGCCACAGCACAGCCAGCCCCCCCCCCCCCCTCAGAAACATCCAAAAATTGACAGTGCACGGCGGCAGAGGGTCAAGACACCAGGGACAAAAACCCCTACTAGGGCTCCCGGAGGGAGTGTCGAGGCAGCTGGGACACCGGCCAAGGTGGGGAAAGGCCACAGGAGAGCAGGAAAGGCTGGGAAGGGCAGCACGCCTGACAACACCGCCATCAGCCCAGCTGGCCATAAGGGCCCCGCAAGCCCCATCCCAGCTGGCC
Source organism: Pleurodeles waltl (assembly GCF_031143425.1). Taxonomy (NCBI): domain Eukaryota; kingdom Metazoa; phylum Chordata; class Amphibia; order Caudata; family Salamandridae; genus Pleurodeles; species Pleurodeles waltl. Next base: position 1,021,798,211 of record NC_090444.1, on the reverse strand, counting down.
AGGAGGCCACCAAAAGCCCCAGCACAGCTGCCCAGGAGGGCCCCGGCACCCACAGGACAGGTGGGCAGGAGGGCCCTGCCAGGCCCAGGACAGATGGCACATGAGCACCCTGGCATGGCCAGCACCGCTGAACAGGGGACCGCCAACTGAAGCACCGCTGAACAGGGCACGGCTATCCCAAGCACCGCTAAACAGGGGACCGCCATCTGAAGCACCGCTGAACAGGGCACGGCTATCCCAAGCACCGCTGAACAGGGCACGGATATCCCAAGCACCGCTGAACAGGGCACCGCCATCTGAAGCACTGCTGAACAGGGCACGGCTATTCCAAGCACCGCTGAACAGGGGACCGCCATCTGAAGCACCGCTGAACAGGGCACGGCTATCCCAAGCACCACTGAACAGGGCACGGCTATCCCAAGCACCACTGAACAGGGGACCGCCATCTGAAGCACCGCTGAACATGGCACGGCTATCCCAAGCACTGCTGAACAGGGCACAGCTATCCCAAGAACCGCTGAACAGAAGACCGCCATCTGAAGCACCGCTGAACAGGGCACGGCTATCCCAAGCACCGCTGAACAGGGCACTGCCATCTGAAGCACCGCTGAACAGGGCACGGCTATCCCAAGCACCGCTGAACAGGGGACCACCATCTGAAGCACCGCTGAACAGGGCACGGCTATCCCAAGCACCGCTGAACAGGGGACCGCCATCTGAAGCACCGCTGAACAGGGCACGGCTATCCCAAGCACTGCTGAACAGGGCACGGCTATCCCAAGCACCGCTGAACAGGGGACCGCCATCTGAAGCACCGCTGAACAGGGCACGGCTATCCCAATCACCGCTGAACAGGGCACGGCTATCCCAAGCACCGCTGAACAGGGGACCACCATCTGAAGCACCGCTGAACAGGGCACGGCTATCCCAAGCAACGCTGAACAGGGGACCGCCATCTGAAGCACCGCTGAATAGGGCACGGCTATCCCAAGCACCGCTGAACAGGGGACCGCCATCTGAAGCACCGCTGAACAGGGGACCGCCATCTGAAGCACCACTGAACAGGGCACGGCTATCCCAAGCACCGCTGAACAGGCCACAGCTATCCCAGTCACCGCTGAACAGGGGACCGCCATCTCACGCCGCGCTGGCCCATGAGCGGCAGGGGCAGTGCTGCATCTGTGTCGGACAGGGCTGCACGATGCACTCTGGGCACCAGGCCCTCTCCAGAACCAGTGGAGACATGCTTCCACTACCTCATTCCTGCACAGGAAGAAGCACTCTGGCCAACAGGCACCCTCCAGAACCAGTGGAGACTGTTATCCACTTGAGAGACTGTGGCTTTGCACTCCCCAGGATGGAACAGTGGGCAACCCACCCACTGTAGAGACTTGTGAGACTGTGGCTTTGCACTCCCCAGGATGGAACAGTGGGCAACCCACCCACTGTAGAGACTTGTGAGACTGTGGCTTTGCACTCCCCAGGATGGAACAGTGGGAAACCCACCCACTGTAGAGACTTTTGAGACTGTGGCTTTGCACTCCCCAGGATGGAACAGTGGGCATGGAGCCCCCTCCTGGATCTGGCGTTGTGCACTCCCTTCCACCTGAGATGCCTGTAGTTTTGCTATCTGATGCCCCTGCAGTGTTCTCTCCGTTTTGGTCAGGTATCCGGTGTGGGCTTTGCCCATGTTTTTTGGGCCCAGTGGTCCACGGACAATGCCTGGTACAATGCCTGGACTTGTAAATTTGGTGTATATAATAGTTTTTAGTGTGTATATATTTTTCATTGCTGTATTTCAATATATTTAATTGGTTACAGTCATTTCCTTTTGTCTTTGCATTCTTCCAGGGGGCCTGGGGGGTGTAACAGTGATGTATAGATATGTATTAGTGTGTGTGTTGTAGTGGGTGAGGGTGGGGGTGGGGGTGTTGCGTGTGTGTGTGTCACTGTTTTTTCCCTCCCCCCTTCCCTGTGTCGTAGGTGCAGTACTCACCGTTGTCTTCTGCGCCAGCGTACGTGCTCCTGGTAGAGGAGCAGGAAGACTATTCCTGGGAGGATTTGGAGTTCCGGGTCCATGGTGTCCTCGTTCCTCGTGGGGTGTGTAGAGGTGAGCGTTTTCCCTTCGAAATGCCTGTTTCTGCCGTGTTTTTATCAGTGGTGAATCCGCCCCGGAAAAGGTGGCGGATTGGACTGTTGTGATACTGTGGGTGGTACATTGTCTCCCGCCTGTCTGTTGGCGGTGACCGCTGCGCTGTTTGTTTGTACCGCCATGGCAGTCGGAGTGTTAAAGTGGCTGTCTTTGTTGGCGGTTTCCGCCACGGTCGTGATTCCATTTATTTTCCCGCTGGCCTGTTGGCGGTTTTACCGCCGCTTTAGCACCGACCGCCAGCGTTGTAATGACCACCTAAGTGTCCAAATCCAGGAACGGTTGCGGGACGCGGAAGGGCTGGGGCGCCACATGGGGGGGGGGAAGGAAAAAAACATTAAAGTAAATAAAAAGAAAAAAACACTTACCTTCTCCTCCGCTGCAAGGCCGCGCACAGGCAGACAGAGCCTGTGCAGGCTCTCTTCAGCCCGGCAACTGTGTTGTTGGGATGGAGAGAGCACACTGCGCTTGTGTGTTTGGCCGGCCCAAGACAGCTAGCCAAACATACAGCACTGCCCCTCAATGCTTGTCACCCCCGCCCCCCCTTAAAAGAAAATGATAATAACCAAAGTTTATTATCGTTTTCTTTTAAAGGTCTGGCAGCTGCCGCTGCTGACGGGGGGGCGACAGTCCTCCGCCCTAATGAAGGAGCCCTTCCCTGTCCAAATCGCTGTGCATATCTGAGTATTAGCAACGTTGAAATATTTGTATTTTAACTTTTGAAATTGTAATATTAGTGAGAAATATGTTTCCTCTGCATCTCTTGTCTTCCCTCACCCACACTGCGAACATGAGATAAATATTGCTCTTTACCACACTTGCAAATTTACCGTTACCTAGGTATTTCCGGTGTAACTTACATGCACTCAACAGCGTGGTAAATGTATTTGATGTTCACCTTATTTGCATAGGACTTAGGACAATGCTACTGAGAGAGCGTAGTTTAAATATTATATATTATAGACGTGAAATGCTTACATTTGACAATGCAATATTAATAAATAATAATTGAAATGTATTAATAAACGTGAAGATTTACTCATTTGTGAATACTAATGCTGAATTAATAATAATCTTTTAATTATATGTATTATTACGATCAAAACTGTATTCATTAGAACTCGTATGTCTTAAGTTAGCATGAGTCGCGAACTAGCTGTGTAACTCTCATTTTAAAGGCGTATTTTTCTGCTTCTCCAGTATGCGGACTTGCAAACGACCATGACCCAGCTACTGTTCTTTCTGTACTTGTTAGTAACATAGAGGAATGTTCCCATTCGTATGCTAGTAGCTTCTAGCTCAAAATTATGTGATTTGAAACAAACATGGACACTTCCAAGGACAATGAGACGAGGGGAAGAGAACTTTTAACCAGAGACGTGTGCCAAGATGGTGAAGTAACCCCGGAAATGCCACCTACGAAAATGTTGGTTATGAAGACCAATTAGAAGACGAGCTAATATCAAGAAATGACAAATGCATTACTTAATGTATAATTTGATTGGTTACCAATAATGGGGTGTAGTTATTAACCAATAGAATTTTGGGGGAATGTATTATGAAAAGGGGATAAAAACTCATGACACGAGAGACGAGACACATTAGGTAGGGAATGATATCGATTGCATCCAGAAACTCTGTCACTTTATTTGGTGATTTGAGACTTAGACAAAATCATCCTAGCCCATAGACTGCCCCATTACACTTTCCTCCTTATGAGGAGAGTGTCCCTTGCCTCTCATTTAGATAGATTGACGGTGAACTAACTGATGTCCTGAAGACGAAGACTGATCCTGTATGCTGACCTATCTCGAGGAGGGTAATTATAATGCTAACGGAATCTATTTGCCTTTCTTTCTAGGTACCAACTGCTGTATGTTTAATTAGGTATCTTAGTTAGATGTTTTCCAAATTGATATTCTAAATTGTTTTGCATGAAGCCCAACATGCTAATGCTAATGCTAATTTGAGGTTAGATGAGGTGCTCATTTGAATGACGGAACTGACGTGACTGACATGTAGCTATGCTGAACTGATATTCTATGGATTATTATGCACTGTGTTCTATTCACGTTGACGCATCTATCTTATGTTTCTGATCATTGCATTATTGAAAGCTTATCGTAGTTGCCACCTTGTGATTATGTTCTTATGCTTCTTGGTTTTGAGACTAATACGTTCATTATTAGATTGTAATCAATAGGGAATAAATTCACAAAATCCTCCTTCAAGGTGTGGTTATTTGAGTCTGAGAACTAATGAATGCGCCGAAGGTTCATTAATGGTTATGGTGTAATATATTTTGATGCTAACTTTTAATAATGCTATTGATTTAATAATTGGTAATCTCGTTTTACGGAGACTCATCACTGGGCCCAAAGATTCATCGACGTAAAACGAGTCCTGATGTGTATAAATTGACATAGACGGACGCGTTAACACTACTCTAACGACACTTTTAACGCCCATGAGTGAAGAGCAACCTAAAAGGGATCTGTCTGCAAGTTAAGCATATTTAAGTAATTTACAAGCCCATATTTCACATCGCCATCCAGTATTTAAACTTTTTGCGAACCAGCCATAACTTACACTACGTATCGTAATGGGCCAAGAGGTGCAATGTTAATCCGTTTGTTCTTATTTGTATTGTTTCTTTGTTATATGTTATATGGACAAACTGCCAATGAACACCTGTATAATGCATGGTGGAGTATTAGTTATTTGTTCAGTATAAGTCTCATATACTAAGAGCAATGTGAGCAATACGGTACATGTAGGATGGAAAAACTAATACAAACAAATTTAAAAAGAAACTTACATTGACATAAATTGCACATTTTCCTAGGTATAAGTCAGATTTACTCCCTGAAATATCCTTTGTAAACCTGGACCGTAGTGTTTGAACACGTTTTGAAAAATCAACCTTATTAATTGGTTAGTGCCTGAGGTCCACACCAAATCAAATGCTGTTGTCTGTGTAATCAACAAGTAGTCGGTCCTAACGCTACTATCTCTCAAATTCGCACCTTAAAGCTCTTTTTTCTGTCTTTCACGTAACCTCCCCTATCAAACAAGACCCAAAGTGGTCTGTACGTCCATAACTCAAAATTCATTTTTAATTTTCAGGCAGTAAACTACTATAATCATGGGACTATAAGTAAAGAGAACAGACTGTTGCCTTTCATAGCACCTGAAATTCATGGTTCATTATCACACCACGTCTTCTTAAGCTACAACTGCACTAGTGAAAAAAAGTTTTAATTTACTTGAAAATCCTAAGGCACTGCAATGATTAACAGTCCACATGAGACAAAACGAATCCATTGAAAAATAAAAACCTTTCTGTAAAACAGTTGGGCCCGTATTTATACTTTTTTTAGCGCCGCATTTACGCCGCTTTTTGGCGCAAAACGGCGCAAACCTGCAAGATCTAAATGGTAAATGGGAACATTTGATTAAAATCAGGTTAAGAAACACTTAATTTTCACGGAGACAAAATAATTTCTTTGCACCATACTCATAATCATTTGGCCCTCCTATTATATTTCTGTTAGTGAAGCTAATTATTCGTTCATTTTGGCTCTTTTTAAGTGGTAATAAGAAATTATAAATTGAGCACGATTTAATCTTCATTGTCATTGAATTTGATCATAGCTATTTATAACGTAGCTCACTTTTCTAATAAAAGACTAAATGTAATCAACGAATGGAAAAACAGTTGTTTTATTTAGAGCTTAGAGATGACACTTGTTCCTTATTCAGTGATGCACTTGCAAGCAAACAATCCAAATGGCCTATCTTCTTGCAGTTGTGAATATCTCTTTTCAAAAGATCTGTATATGCCTATGTTACATTAATCAGAAAGAATATATGTTTAGGACCACCGAGCTACATCTTTTTAAATTAACCCATGTTAAACAGTATACTCCCTCCCTCCCTTCTAGCAGCAGCATGTGAAGTTTTATGTGATTGTCTGGGCAGTAGAAGCTAACCTGCTGGAATCAATGTTTAATTTGTAACATGCTAGCGCAGGTGTTTTAATAAAAATTACCAATGAGAGTTCATGTATTATAAGTAATGGATTTGCGTAGAAAAAGCAATAATGTAGAAAAATAGTGCACACATTTGAAAATGTGATCACGAAGAGTGGCTGCCAATGTTCATAAAGTATACTTATTACTGGTTTACTAATATGAAATGTTGAGTATATGTTAGATTAATGTAGTAATAGGTCATATTGAGAATTCTGCATCATGTATTAGCTTTATTAATTGTAGGCCTTAACTTAGCGGAGGTTTTGGCCTAGTTGTCTGGCCTCATGTCAAGCTGTATTTCTTGCACGTTTAATAAGTGGCTGTTGTAGAGTGTTAAACTGTGATTTTCTATTGTAGTGTGTAAATATGCTCGTAGCAAAAAGTATTTCTCATGAGAACCGATTGGTAGAAGATGCTGTCCTTGCTAAATGTAACATTATGAGTGTAATATGTGTGAGACTGACTTTCTCAGGAGGAGAACAATGGAGACACTGACTGGAGTATAAGCTGCAACAATATTGTTACCTGATAAGCCGGAACAATGAGAACATTGCAGGAGAAGGCAATCAGCGATATGTGCACAGAGTAGCAGTAGAATTCATAGATTTGAAGTTTTAGTTTTATTGGACAAAGTATGAACATGCGATCCCTTGACCAATAGGGACTTGGGAAGTAGTTTTAGGGAATCTAACTTAACGGGACTGCACTGAGAGGAGAGGTCGACATTCTCTCAATTCTTCCTGAAGGTTTACTTCTATTCTTTTGAGATGCCTAAAGACTTTGCCTTTTCTGAACTTTGATGCTTAATCCTGATGCCTTGCTGACCAAACTGATGTCCTGCTGACAAAGAATATTTTAGCTTGCCGATCCAATTGAGGAGAGGCATTCTTGTACCTGTGTTTATTATGCCTATTTGCTTTTTCTTTCTAGGTACTAACTGCACTGTTTGATAGAGCCATACCTAGATGTTTTCCAAATTTGTGTTTACAAAATTGTTTTGCACAAAGCCCAACATGCTGATGCTAATATAGTGTTAGTTAAAGATTCTCACAAATGAAAGTCTGATAATAGGGAATAACGGTTGATGCTTTTCTTTGCTGAATCTAAATGTATGTGATATCGTTTGCACAATAATACTTATTATTAATTTGTACTGTAACCTTAGAATGTATAATACTACAAGCTTTGATTAGATTGCATTTCTTTCGGCACTTTGGACAGCCAGTGTTGTTTCTGTATGTGTATCATTTGATTTTGAGATTAATTTACCTGACGTTGGCATTGTTAATATAGGGAAATAAATATTCTACCTTTTACTAAAGGTGTGGGCATTCATAACTGAAAGGTCATGGTGTGTGACAATTACTGACTACATGGATTATTGATGTCATTGATTATCATTGATTATTAATGTTATTGATTGATAATTGATCTGCATGTACTGGAGTTATGATGGGAACATCTTAATTACGAGTCAAAAGGTTCATCGACCTATTCACGTCCTCTTGTAAGTTTACTTATTAATTCTGGCGCACCAACAAACACAACAAGTGTCCATGTCCAAACTTCTGTTTGGAATCCCAGGGCCTGCGCTATGGAAGGTCGGGTGCCGGATACCAAGGTTGCATAGCCTTGATTGCATTTCATGCCTCTTTAATCCATCATCAAGCATTCCCTCGATCTTTATACCACTCTTTCAGGAATCTATTCATCCCTGCTTATTCCCTTTACCACTGTGTGTTTCTTCCTCTTTTGCTCGGGTGAAAGTATGGAAGGAGGAAAAATAAGTGCCGTGGGCCCCACCACAAATTAAGCACTAGCTGGAATATTGTGAAAGGTTGAAAAACGCACACATTAAATCATATTCAATTATTGTACAGTTAGTTGGTTACTGAAAAATGGTTATACACCTGACTTCTTAAATAGGACTGAATCCACGAAAAAGCACAAAAATATATAGCCTGCTCCAGAACTACTCTTGAATGTCTCTAAGATCTCTCATCTCTTAAATATATCATAATTTCTAAATATCTGACATACTCAAACTCCCATCTTAAACTTAAATCCATCTTCGAAGGTTCCTGACATTTTCACTCAGCTTTCAGTCTCACCTAAATATAATCAAAATCTCTCCTGAAAATCCTGTATTATTTTCATGTAGAGTTAATAATTCCTGAAACTTTCCTGGTAATCCGTGAGTGCCTGCTGTGTGTCTCCTACAGGCATCTTCCAGTTTGCTCCAGGACAGATATCTGTGAGTCATTCAACAAAGCCTTTACCGTGACATGTCATCAATTCAATTTTTCTTTTTCACCCCATTGCACTCATCCTCCATATAACATTTCCCATTGTGGCCTCTCACTTAAAGCAAACATAACCAGATATTCCTTAGTCTGATGATTTGTGGCTTTTATTTATTTATTAGTTTTATAGAGAGTGCAATTACCCAAAGGTGTCCCAGCACTTGCAAAGTAATGCACTCTATACGCCAACTCGCATACTCAGTGGTTCCAGGGGAGGTCTATGCAAAGCTTTTGTTATGGTACTGTTCAACGCCACCCCTACCACCCTAAGGATGTTTCCATTCTTTGCAAAAGGACTTCATATGGCATGCTGTATGTACGAATTTGCACCTCTGCACACTAGGACTCAGATAAGACCCTCTGTACCATAAACAGTGAATGTTGTCACTCGACTGCCCGTCTACTAAGGACTTTTGAAAAACAGCCACATTACTACACATGTATCATCAAGAATGCTCAACCAATATAAATTGTTGGTTTCTCTCTTCAGCACTTTATTCCAGAAAAATATGTGACACAAGGGAACCTTCACTTTCCACTAAACAACTTGAATCAGCCCACCTTTATTGAGACTTGTGAGCTAAAAGAAATATGAGGTTGCTTTTACCAGTACCTTCATGCAGACCATTCTGCCCTTGTTGGTACATTAGACCTCTGGCATACATGCCTATTCACTTCCTACCTCAGTCTCTACATCGCTCATTAAATCATCATAGTCTATGAAACTCACTCAATTTTATTACTACTATAGACCACTGACTTGAATACCTATTCACTTCTTACCTCAGTCTCTACATCGCTCATTAATTCATCATACTCTATGAAACTCAGTCAACCTCTTCCTGCTTCTGTAGCCAGACTCACGGAACAATAACGCTTTAATTAAACCCAATGCCAAGATTTACACAGTTATATAAAAGTCGGTGTATTGCATTTAGTGATACCAATTTAATTACATTTTTACATAACGAGAAAGGAAGGCAACAACAAGCGTATTTGTTTTATAACAATAGCAAAATGAAAGCCTTAGGCTAAGCTGGAGGTGGCTATTTTACTCATCAGATATATCTTATCTAGTCTATCCACAGAGTTGAGAGTACCAGTTTCACATTGTTAGACCTATCCTCCCTGGGTGGTTTTCCCCCCTATGTTTTGCCCTCCTCCTCCATTTCTTCTGATCTTATTATTACTGGCCTTAGGACTCAGTGCACTTTACCACTGCTAACCAGTGCTAAAGTGTATGTGCTCACTCCTTAAAAAGTGGTAACATTAGCCTAACCCCAATTGGCATATTTAATATACTTATAGGTCCCTAGTAAAGTGGTACTACACATGCCCAGGGCCTCTTGTTAATGAAATACATAGCCCTTTGAACATGTCTCAGGCCTGCCACTGCAGTCGCAGTTCTTAACTACCATGTCGACCTGGAAAAAAATACACCTTTTGCCGGGCCCAAACCTTACCTTTTTCTCCCTAGGGTAGGACCTGGACAGCCCAGAGGGCATGGTGCAGTGTATGTAAATGTTAGGACACCCACTTTTAAGTTTTACTTGTCCTGGTAGAGAAAATCTGTTAAATTTGTTTATCACCACTGCAAGGCCTAACTCTCCTGTAGGGTAACACTGGAGTTACCTTATTACAATTTATAAGTGGAATTTCCAAATTGGACCAGGTAACCACTTCATGTTTGGTGTCTCTGTGACTGGAATTTAAAACATAACTTATGGTGAAGTCAGATTTTAAAATACAATTTTGAAAATGCCACCTTAAAGAGTTGACATTTTCCTGCCTTAGCCATTTAGTGCCTGTTGCCTGTACCTGGGACATATGACTTGTTGTACCTGATTTGTTGATCTTTGTGCATTCCTCCTAGACAATCACACACAGTAGAGAGCTTAAATGTGCCCAGTGGGCCATCATTGGCAGGATGGGATGGAGGAGCTGGGCCCAAACCCACTTACACTTGAATAGGCTGTTCGGGTTTCTACACAAAGATCTACATACCGTCTGTAATTAGTCTGGAGCCAGGAGAGGGAAGGCAGGATGCCTGGGGACTTCAAGGGTAAACCACTAGAAGCTTCTACCCCACTTTGAAGGCACAACTGGATATAAATCCTAGAACTCAGACACCCACGCTTCATTACACTTCTGGACCTGTGGACACTCTGCCAGGAAGGGCTGCTGTGCTGCTGAAATTGTCACTCTTCTGAACTGCACTCTGCTTGATTGCTGCCTTACTGTGTTGCTGCCTTGCTGTACTGATTGCTGACTGCTGCCCTCCTGCATGGGTGAGAAGGCCTGGACCTGCATCTCCAGAACCCGAAACCCCAGAGTGACTCCAAGGGCTGGTTGACGCTGATCCTCAACATTCTCCACAAACCAGTATTGCTCATCCAGCCTAAATGGGACCCTGTAGAAAGCCCGTTCTCCATCGTGGTTGGCCTGAATTTGTGACTTTGTCCCAGTCCGCCACAACCACATTTGCACAATTGTCCCTTTATGCCTATCAGTGCTATCTTTTTTTAAATCTTTAAAATGCAATATCTGCGGTTCTACTGATTTTTGTCGTTCTGGTCTTGTTTTATTACTCTATTCCCTTGACTCTGTACCAAGCTGCTCCTTTCATAATGTGTCTTCAATGTGTTACTATTTGAAGCGCTGCATGCATACTTTACACATTGCCGCTGGGTTCAGCCTGTCAGCTCTGCGCCAAGCTACCCCAGGTTTGAGCATAGGTTAATTTAGGATTGCTTGTGACTTCACCCTTAGAAAAAGTGTAGGTATTGCTTGAGAAGTGTTTCACCCCTCAACCAATTACCCGATGGGTTACATACATTTTAGCAGTTTTAGCAGTTTCCCTTTATATCTTCTTTCACAACTGAAGGACATTAAAAATGGTCATGTCTAACATCATAAGTCCAACACATTCCTATATTATTGTTGAGAATAACCACATTTGAGGAAATCCATCTCCAAGTTTCACATAGTGCATCACCGCCACATAGGAAGCCCAGTTCAGAATTCAACTTAATAACAAAGGGCCTGATTATGAATTTGGCGGACAGGATGACCTGTCCACCGAACTTCCAACGGTGAGGTTGTTGCCATACAGGCTACCTTCCCACTGGGCCGAGCGGAAAGTGGTGGCAGCATTGTCGCCAGCTCAAAATAGAGCCGGTGGCAAAGCTGCTGCCTGCTGTGTGCACCAGCACCCTCACAATGTTCACTGCCTGCAAAGCAGACAGTCAGCCTTGCGAGGGTGTTGGGCAGGGGGATCCCTGCACTGCCCAAGTCAAGTTCATGGGCAGTGCAGGGGCCCCTCTGTGGCCCCCTGCACCGGTTCGCTGCCAGCCTTTTCATGGCAGTTTCACCACCATTAAAAGGCTGGCAGAGAACCAAGTCGTAAACAGCAGGGTGGCGCCGCCCTGGCTAATCCCAACCTGGACCGTCGTCAGCCCATCATGAACATTGTTCTTGGTGAGGACGGCGATCCTTTGGTGGTCTGACTGCTAAACTCTTAATTTGGCGTTTAGACCATCAAACTGGCGGCAGTGAGGACTGCCACAGCAAGCCTGGTGGTTTCAAGACCGCAAGCCTCTCCCGTAAAGATCAGGACCTTTTTGTTCATTATTTTGACAGACAGTTTACTAAAATGTAGGTGACTGTTATTTATTTATACATACACAAAGTAGTTTTGTATTTCACTTATTTAATTTCCTTTACTTATATGAGTCAGGAGAAGTTAAATTGATTGTTGGTCCTGAAGAAGCGTTATAGGATCTGTATAGACCACCATGTTGGCCATGCCTTAGGGTACATACGTATAGTACATTTGATATTTATCATATTCCGTCATATAATATTCAAATCTTGTGGTCTCTGCCAGGCCCCATTTTCTATAAATGCCACAGGTAGCAACAATTCGTTAACATTTGAGCCAGTCCATGCAATGCATACTAGCCCTTCTGAACCCTGAAATGTTCCCATCCGTTAACCATGGGGAATTACTGAGTTTAACTCTCAGCCGTTCCCATCCCATTCCCCATACCACATTAGAGCCCCATGCTCCTCCAAAACGCTGCATTGGCTTTAAGGGACACTGCATAATCTATGGGAGACCAGAAAACATGAGAATAATTCTGAAATAATTTCAGCTTGACCACTTTATCCCCTTCATGCTTGATTTCCAATATTTTATGCTGTTGTTTTGTTTAAAAGTAAAAAATCCAACTGGTGCTGTATTACAGAAAACGCTCTTGCAGTGAAACTAGTGTTTAAGAAGGGCATGCCTAAATCATTGCCATTGATACCAAGGATTAGCAAAGCAAGTAGGTTTCAGCTTCAAAGAGCTGAGCTATTGGCTTTTCCAATGCTTTCTTGCACAGACATGTGAACACGTGCCTTACGATGCATGCTCTTGCATATCTGTCAATAGTAAAATGGGTCCAAAATGGATGCCATAGGTCACATAGGAGGTGCATGCAGTTTCACGTTGCACATGTACACGTGTTGTGGTGCGTGCCTGCACAAGCATCATGATGCCTGCATGCACATGAACCATAATGCAGCAGTCATTTTATTTCATTTACCCCTTCAGCCCATTTTGGAGAGGTAAATAAAAAATGAAACATTATCAAAAGTGCACGTTAATAAAGGATCAGCTCTGCAGCAAATACCAGCTGCTGGTTCACCCACCCCCAAAATAATAAATAATGTAATTAAAAAAACAGATGTGGTTGGAGGGGTGCAGGAGGCGTGGCAGAACACATGGGAAGTTAGTAAATGGCACTGATCAGCCAGACCAAAGGGTGCCATAATAGGGGATTTTTCTGAAAAACAATTAAAACATAAGTAAACCAAGGGCAGAAGAAGCAATATGTGAGCTGGGGTCTGGAGTGTAAATGTGAAGCAGAAAACAACACATGGAGACCAGAGCAAGACAACACATGCCCTCCCATGGAGTAATGAAAGTGAAAGCACAAAGTGGTTCCCTGAACGTATAATCTGCACTGCAAGGATACTAGTCAACAATCTGAACAATGTGAGCCCTTAATGTTCTTGGGCAGAATAAATAAACAAGACATTGAACCAGGAGGAGGGAAGCGAAGTAGGGGCTGACATGAAGCCCAGTCTAATGTATAATAGAAATAATAGCTCTGAATACAGAGAGCGTATTCTGTCTGTACCTGGGACCTAAGAAGCGCAAAAGCACGGACCTTTTACTTCTTGAAAATCTTCAAAATACTTATCTTTTGAGACAGTGGATGTACAGTCAGTCTAATTCTGTGGGATCAGACTGTGTGGCCATTTTTTTCTACAGGGCACTGGATGTGCTCCGAGGCAAATGCCAGTTATAGGCCAGTGGTTGAGAAGGGTTTGAAGATGTGAGAGAAGGTGGGTCAAGGAGAGCAGGTGCACGGTAGGATAGAATAAAAGGTTGCCACTCTGATGTCTCTTCTGCTAGTAAATGTATCAGATGAGTTCAGAAAAGCACCTCAAGTAAGGTTTGATGCTAGGTGAAAATCACTCCTAGTGATTGTAAATGGCCTGCCACAGTGTGTCTTCACGTTCTGCTGAGTCTTACTGAGCTCCACGAGCCTTTCTGAGGCACTAGCTGAGCCTAGAGAGAAAACTGCTGTTATTCCCTTGAGCCAGTCAACCTCTGATAGTACTGAGAATAATGAAAAGAGCAATCAACAAGGGAGCTTTCTAATGGCATGAACTGTGAGCAGTGACAAGTTGTTGGACTGTAACACAGGCGTGCAGTGGCACTAGAGTAGGACAGCAACAAAAGGAGTGGGCAGTGGCAGATGATGGTGACAAAGCGAATTTCCGTATTTAGCTAAATTAATGCATTTAATAGAGAAGAGTGCTCTTTGTGCTGAATAAAAAGTGTAGCATATATGCAGTTTTGTAGTAAATAACCATACTTAGACATTGCAAGCAAATAAATTAAATAATATAACGTATTGAATTGTTAGCCTAACTACTGATGCCATATTCATGTTAAATGTTTACATGTTAGGACAGAAAGCCCTGTTGTCTTGCACAAGATTTATTTCTATTTAACTGCAGATGCTTGAACGTTTAAGAAGCTTTCTGATAGCTTGTGTAAAGGCATGTGTTATGAATTACACAGCTAATAGTGAGGTTCTCACTGGGAGAAAAAGAGATGTTAGAAAATGTGACTCGTGGGAGGACCTGTCTGAATCACAAGAAGTGAACAAAGTATCTTTTGAAGGACATGCTTTAGTGGCCTATTGTGAAGACCTGAGTGTGAGAAAACAGGGCTGATTGCAGAGGCCCCCTAACTTTTTGCCCCCATTTTCCACTTTATGCTGGTGTTTTCCTGACTCTGATGGTGCCCTGGGTACTGCTAACCAGTCCCAGGGCCTGTGCTCTGTGTAAAATCAATATGCAAATTAGGCTAATTATAATTGGCTAAGTTAACCTACCTATAAGTCCCTAGTATATGGTAGGGCATGTAGGTTTAGGGACCACAGCATAGGTAGTGCACCCATAGGTGCACTGCTGAGGTGCCCAGTGTCATTTTAAAGGCAGGCCTGCCTTGCTGGCTGCTTTTAAATTAAAGTTATATGCAAATTCGACTTTGGAATTAAAAGTAGTTCCAAAGTCTTAAACTACCTTATTTTTACATATAAGTCACCCCTAAGGTGTGCCCTATGTGCCCCTAGGGCTGGGTGCCATGTAACTATAAGCAGGGACTTTATAAAAATAGATTTATAAATCCTGGTGAGGTAAAAACAGCCAAATTCGTTTTTCTCTCATTGAAGTAAATGGCCTTCATAGGCTAGAATGGGGAGACTTTATTTTAAATTTTAAAGTCTCCTTAAAAGATGCATACCAAGAATTTGGTATCAATTTAATTGTTGTAATAAATCCCACAACTTCCAGTTGTTGGATTTAATATAACTTGTTCAGGTAAAGAGTTTTAGACTTTACCTAAAAAGTTGGCAATTTCAGCCCTGCATTGTTTTTGCTGCTGTGCTCTGATTGGCCAGCCTGTAGCAGCTTAGCCAAGCTGCCTTGATGAGGTGTGAAGTGGCCTGGCTTCACACAAAGGAATGTGCCTGTGGGAGAGAATCTCCCCTCAGCAGATGGTGAGGCAGGAAGGGGGAGGGCTGCCAAACTGGCATTCAAAGGCAGAGAAGGACATTTGGAGCAACCAGCAACACCCCCACATCCTGCAACCCCAGACAACTAGGTGCCCCCTTGATTAGATTAGGAGAGGGCAGGAGAGGGGTGTGTTTATGATTTTTAGCCACACCAGTGGGTGGGCTCAGCCAGATGTAACCTCCAAAAATCAGATTCAGCCATGTTGGATTTTTAGAGAATGTTGCCCTCTGGGATGGATTTTTGCCACACTTCCCAGGAATTGGTCATCGCAGGGGGAAGGACCCTGCCCCTGATTGGAGAACCAGGACCCCCCTGCTTTTCGCCCAGGAGCAAGGATAAAACTGGCAGACCTGCACCCACACCTCAGATCCCCATCAGATTTCAACAAGAAAAGAACTAAAGGAGAAGAAGGACTGCCCTGCTGGACCCCTGGCCTGCACCTGGAACCTGCACTCAGAAGGACTGCACCAGCTGCACACTTGGGCTTCACCACAAGAAGGACTTTGCCTGGCTTCAACTGGTTCAAGGAGAGACTCCCTGTTTGCTACAGGTGAAAAATTGCTAACCAGAGTCCCCTGCACCAACTCCTGAAGAAAGCGACCAGCTGACCTCTGCCCAGTGGCCAAAAAGGAGTTTGCGCCAGGTGCACTCTGGGAGTTGTAGTCCGCACCCCCCAAGGACCATCTCAGAACTTCTGGACCCTTGGGGTGAGCTGTGGACCCCAAAAGAACCTTAAAAGAACATCTGGGTGAAGCCGCAGAAGTTTGGAGAAGATTTGAGAATTTTTGTAAAAAAGCTCCATAGAGGGACTGACCCGCCACGGAAATTCTAGCCGGCTTGCCTCAACCGCGACCCGGCCTGATTTGGTGGTTCGTCCCGGTAAAGAAAAATCTCCGAAAAAGAGACTAAGCGGGTCATTCCGACCCTGGCGGTCGGTGGCCGCCAGGGCCACCGACCACGGGAGCACCGCCGACAGGCTGGCGGTGCTCCTACGAGCATTCTGACCGCGGCGGTTTAGCCGCGGTCAGACGCGGAAAGCCAGCGGTCTCCCGCTGACTTTCCGCCGCTCGTAGGAATCCTCCATGGCTGCGGAGCGTGCTCCGCAGCCATGGAGGATTCCGACTCCCCCTCCCGCCATCCAGTTCCTGGCGGTTCTCCCGCCGGGAACCGGATGGCGGGAGGGGGAGTCACGGGGCCCCCGTAAGAGGGCCCCTAAAAGTATTTCAGTGTCTGCAAAGCAGACACTGAAATACGCGACGGGTGCAACTGCACCCGTCGCACCTTCCCACTCCGCAGGCTCTATTACGAGCCGGCGTCATCGTGGGAAGGGAGTTTTCCCCTGGGCTGGCGGGCGGTCTTGCGAAGACCGCCCGCCAGCCCAGGGGAAAACTCGGAATACCCTCCGCGGTCTTTCGACCGCGGAGCGGTATTTCGGAGGGGGGAAGTCTGGCGGGCGGCCTCCGCCGCCCGTCAGACTCAGAATTAGGCCCTAAGTCCGAAGGTAAAAAGTTGACCGGGACCTCCCAGCCATCGTATCAGAGAAGGGCTCCATGGATGTCGGATCAAGATCCAGGTTTACCCCGGTCGAAGGATTTTCACCTCGAAAAAACGACTAAGTCCGAAGGTAAAAATCTCCACCGAGGAATCCAGCATCGCGTATCCGGAGAAGGGCTCCAGGAGGTCGGATAGGACTGGCAGGTTCGTCCCGCTGAAGAAAATCTTCAAAATAAAGACTAAGTCAGAAGGTAACTTTTTAACCGAGGCCTCCCGCGACCTGTAGCCGAGCAGGGCTCCATCGCGGTCGGCCTGAAAGTTTGACTTTGCCCCGGTCGAGGTGCAACCAGATGACCCGATTGGCGCTTTCTGTTTCTAAGCGCTAGAAAAATAATAATTCTTTAAAAAATCATATCTCCGGTTCCCTTTATCCGATTTTATTCGTTTTGGTGTCATTTGAAAGATAAAAATATAAACTATTTTTATAAATTGGTTTTGGATTTTTAAACTGTTTCCTGTGTTTTATTTAATTACTGTTTTGTGATATTTGAATGCTTTACACACTGTCTCCTAAGTTAAGCTTTGACGCTCGTTGCCAAGCTATCAAGGGTTGAGCTGGGGTTAATTTACTGAGACCTAACTGGACCTAAGTGGAGGTTAGTGGCTTGTTGCTAGGTGTAGGTACCTACCTGCCCTTACCAATAACCCATTTTCCAACATTTTTGGTGGCAGCGGTGAGATCCTGTACTTGTGTTCAGTATCACGTTACAGTTTTAAGTAAAACAAATTAAAAATCCTTTAAATTGTCTTAGTGCAAAACATTTTTTACAACAAAAAAAACAAAAAAAAACTTTTGTTTTACATTTTTTAATTGGGATTAATTTCTATTATTGAAGTTTTGTAATTTTTCTAAATTATTGTTTCCAATTTTTGCAAAAAGTTTTTGTTGACACAAAACCAGGGAACCATGGAGCTTGATCTGGCTAGCCTACCCACACTGACAGTAGTCCACCTTAGGGGGTTGTGTGCTGAAAGAGGGTTGCCTGCAACCACTGACCTCAGGAAGCAAGTCCTGATCAAATCCCTGACAGCATGGGCTGAGGCCCAAGAGGTAGACCTAGGGGAAGCTCCAGAGGAGGAAGAAACAGGGAAGGGTGCTAGCTCTAACCACTCAGGGGAGGGAGGGCATGTGTTATGAATTACACAGCTAATAGTGAGGTTCTCACTGGGAGAAAAAGAGATGTTAGAAAATGTGACTCGTGGGAGGAACTGTCTGAATCACAAGAAGTGAACAAAGTATCTTTTGAAGGACATGCTTTAGTGGCCTATTGTGAAGACCTGAGTGTGAGAAAACAGGGCTGATTGCAGAGGCCCCCTAACTTTTTGCCCCCATTTTCCACTTTATGCTGGTGTTTTCCTGACTCTGATGGTGCCCTGGGTACTGCTAACCAGTCCCAGGGCCTGTGCTCTGTGTAAAATCAATATGCAAATTAGGCTAATTATAATTGGCTAAGTTAACCTACCTATAAGTCCCTAGTATATGGTAGGGCATGTAGGTTTAGGGACCACAGCATAGGTAGTGCACCCATAGGTGCACTGCTGAGGTGCCCAGTGTCATTTTAAAGGCAGGCCTGCCTTGCTGGCTGCTTTTAAATTAAAGTTATATGCAAATTCGACTTTGGAATTAAAAGTAGTTCCAAAGTCTTAAACTACCTTATTTTTACATATAAGTCACCCCTAAGGTGTGCCCTATGTGCCCCTAGGGCTGGGTGCCATGTAACTATAAGCAGGGACTTTATAAAAATAGATTTATAAATCCTGGTGAGGTAAAAACAGCCAAATTCGTTTTTCTCTCATTGAAGTAAATGGCCTTCATAGGCTAGAATGGGGAGACTTTATTTTAAATTTTAAAGTCTCCTTAAAAGATGCATACCAAGAATTTGGTATCAATTTAATTGTTGTAATAAATCCCACAACTTCCAGTTGTTGGATTTAATATAACTTGTTCAGGTAAAGAGTTTTAGACTTTACCTAAAAAGTTGGCAATTTCAGCCCTGCATTGTTTTTGCTGCTGTGCTCTGATTGGCCAGCCTGTAGCAGCTTAGCCAAGCTGCCTTGATGAGGTGTGAAGTGGCCTGGCTTCACACAAAGGAATGTGCCTGTGGGAGAGAATCTCCCCTCAGCAGATGGTGAGGCAGGAAGGGGGAGGGCTGCCAAACTGGCATTCAAAGGCAGAGAAGGACATTTGGAGCAACCAGCAACACCCCCACATCCTGCAACCCCAGACAACTAGGTGCCCCCTTGATTAGATTAGGAGAGGGCAGGAGAGGGGTGTGTTTATGATTTTTAGCCACACCAGTGGGTGGGCTCAGCCAGATGTAACCTCCAAAAATCAGATTCAGCCATGTTGGATTTTTAGAGAATGTTGCCCTCTGGGATGGATTTTTGCCACACTTCCCAGGAATTGGTCATCGCAGGGGGAAGGACCCTGCCCCTGATTGGAGAACCAGGACCCCCCTGCTTTTCGCCCAGGAGCAAGGATAAAACTGGCAGACCTGCACCCACACCTCAGATCCCCATCAGATTTCAACAAGAAAAGAACTAAAGGAGAAGAAGGACTGCCCTGCTGGACCCCTGGCCTGCACCTGGAACCTGCACTCAGAAGGACTGCACCAGCTGCACACTTGGGCTTCACCACAAGAAGGACTTTGCCTGGCTTCAACTGGTTCAAGGAGAGACTCCCTGTTTGCTACAGGTGAAAAATTGCTAACCAGAGTCCCCTGCACCAACTCCTGAAGAAAGCGACCAGCTGACCTCTGCCCAGTGGCCAAAAAGGAGTTTGCGCCAGGTGCACTCTGGGAGTTGTAGTCCGCACCCCCCAAGGACCATCTCAGAACTTCTGGACCCTTGGGGTGAGCTGTGGACCCCAAAAGAACCTTAAAAGAACATCTGGGTGAAGCCGCAGAAGTTTGGAGAAGATTTGAGAATTTTTGTAAAAAAGCTCCATAGAGGGACTGACCCGCCACGGAAATTCTAGCCGGCTTGCCTCAACCGCGACCCGGCCTGATTTGGTGGTTCGTCCCGGTAAAGAAAAATCTCCGAAAAAGAGACTAAGCGGGTCATTCCGACCCTGGCGGTCGGTGGCCGCCAGGGCCACCGACCACGGGAGCACCGCCGACAGGCTGGCGGTGCTCCTACGAGCATTCTGACCGCGGCGGTTTAGCCGCGGTCAGACGCGGAAAGCCAGCGGTCTCCCGCTGACTTTCCGCCGCTCGTAGGAATCCTCCATGGCTGCGGAGCGTGCTCCGCAGCCATGGAGGATTCCGACTCCCCCTCCCGGCATCCAGTTCCTATCGGTTCTCCCGCCGGGAACCGGATGGCGGGAGGGGGAGTCACGGGGCCCCTGGGGGCCCCTGCCGTGCCCATGCCTATGGCATGGGCACGGCAGGGGCCCCCGTAAGAGGGCCCCTAAAAGTATTTCAGTGTCTGCAAAGCAGACACTGAAATACGCGACGGGTGCAACTGCACCCGTCGCACCTTCCCACTCCGCCGGCTCTATTACGAGCCGGCGTCATCGTGGGAAGGGAGTTTTCCCCTGGGCTGGCGGGCGGTCTTGCGAAGACCGCCCGCCAGCCCAGGGGAAAACTCGGAATACCCTCCGCGGTCTTTCGACCGCGGAGCGGTATTTCGGAGGGGGGAAGTCTGGCGGGCGGCCTCCGCCGCCCGTCAGACTCAGAATTAGGCCCTAAGTCCGAAGGTAAAAAGTTGACCGGGACCTCCCAGCCATCGTATCAGAGAAGGGCTCCATGGATGTCGGATCAAGATCCAGGTTTACCCCGGTCGAAGGATTTTCACCTCGAAAAAACGACTAAGTCCGAAGGTAAAAATCTCCACCGAGGAATCCAGCATCGCGTATCCGGAGAAGGGCTCCAGGAGGTCGGATAGGACTGGCAGGTTCGTCCCGCTGAAGAAAATCTTCAAAATAAAGACTAAGTCAGAAGGTAACTTTTTAACCGAGGCCTCCCGCGACCTGTAGCCGAGCAGGGCTCCAACGCGGTCGGCCTGAAAGTTTGACTTTGCCCCGGTCGAGGTGCAACCAGATGACCCGATTGGCGCTTTCTGTTTCTAAGCGCTAGAAAAATAATAATTCTTTAAAAAATCATATCTCCGGTTCCCTTTATCCGATTTTATTCGTTTTGGTGTCATTTGAAAGATAAAAATATAAACTATTTTTATAAATTGGTTTTGGATTTTTAAACTGTTTCCTGTGTTTTATTTAATTACTGTTTTGTGATATTTGAATGCTTTACACACTGTCTCCTAAGTTAAGCCTTGACGCTCGTTGCCAAGCTATCAAGGGTTGAGCTGGGGTTAATTTACTGAGACCTAACTGGACCTAAGTGGAGGTTAGTGGCTTGTTGCTAGGTGTAGGTACCTACCTGCCCTTACCAATAACCCATTTTCCAACATTTTTGGTGGCAGCGGTGAGATCCTGTACTTGTGTTCAGTATCACGTTACAGTTTTAAGTAAAACAAATTAAAAATCCTTTAAATTGTCTTAGTGCAAAACATTTTTTACAACAAAAAAAACAAAAAAAAACTTTTGTTTTACATTTTTTAATTGGGATTAATTTCTATTATTGAAGTTTTGTAATTTTTCTAAATTATTGTTTCCAATTTTTGCAAAAAGTTTTTGTTGACACAAAACCAGGGAACCATGGAGCTTGATCTGGCTAGCCTACCCACACTGACAGTAGTCCACCTTAGGGGGTTGTGTGCTGAAAGAGGGTTGCCTGCAACCACTGACCTCAGGAAGCAAGTCCTGATCAAATCCCTGACAGCATGGGCTGAGGCCCAAGAGGTAGACCTAGGGGAAGCTCCAGAGGAGGAAGAAACAGGGAAGGGTGCTAGCTCTAACCACTCAGGGGAGGGAGGGCATCTGAGCCTAAGTGAGGATGAGGAAGAACGGTCCTCAGTACATACAGTCACTAGGGGCAGACCCAAAGCTAGTGGTGGGAAGGGGGTCCTTTCAGGAGGAGAGAACCCATCCATCAGGGAAAGAGAGCTGGAGGCCCAGCTAGCATATATAGCTTTGGAAGCAGACAAGCTGGCCCTAGAAAAGAAAAAGTGGGCAAACAAGGAGAAAAGAGATGGTGGCAGCGATAAAGAAGCTGAGGTGTCCATGGGTGGGGGAGTTTGCCCCAGATTACCCAAGGGGGTGGTTCCTGCTTATGTAGAGGGGGATGATATAGACAAGTGGTTGGAGGCCTTTGAGAGGGCACTCCAAATGAGAAGGGTTAGGCCTCAATACTGGGGTTCCCTTTTGTGGGAGTTGGTCCCCAACTCAGGGAGGGATAGGCTTCTGACCTTAAGGGGGGAGGAGGCAGATTCATACCCTAGTATGAAGAGGTGCTTAGCCAAGACGTTTGGTCTGACCCCAGAGCAGTATAGCATGAAGTTCAGGGACACCCAGAAGGTCAGTACCCAGTCTTGGGTTGACTTTGTAGACACCTCACTAAAGGCACTAGAGGGCTGGATTATTGGTAACAAAGTAAATACTTATGAGGGGTTATACAATCTGATCATGAGAGAGCACATCTTGACCAATTGTACCCAAGAAAGGTTACGCCAGCATCTAGTGGACTCTAAGCAGACCAACCCTAGAGAGCTAGGGGGGGCAGCTGATGAGTGGTTGAGAACCAGGGTGGTTGTCAAGTCCCAGGGGGGAGACTCCAAGAAGGGGGGGCAGGTCCCCAAAAACCTAAGGAGGGAGGTGGTAAGCCCACCACAGAGACTCCCTCTGTACCCCAGAACCCTAAGAAGGAGGAGAGTAAATCCCACTCCCACTCTGACAAGCAGAGACAGGGAGACCCAGGGTTAAAAAAGCTCTTGGACAGTAGGGCTTGCTTTGACTGTCAGCAGACAGGTCACTTCAGAGGAGATGCAGCCTGTCCAAAGAAGGTGGTTAGCACTGGGCTGTCCAGTGTAGCCATGGAGGAGGACTCCTCAGATGATGAAGTCCTCCTAGCATTGAGCTGGGAGACAGGACCAGATGGTAAGCTGGTGATCCCTGAGGGTGGAAGTAGGCACTTCCACCCCATTCAGGTGAATGGGATCCCTACCACGGGCCTGAGAGACACCTGTTCCAGTCACACTATAGTGAGTGACCGGTTAGTGACCCCAGACATGTATGTCCCAAGAGAGACAAGGAAAGTCAGGATAGCCACAGGGGAGGTCACCACCAAACCTGTAGCCATAGTGCCCCTAGAGAGGGAGGGTATCCTTGACTGGTTTAGGGTGGTAGTCAGTGCTGACCTCCCCCTAGATTGTATCCTGGGCAATGACCTCCCAGAGGTGGGTCTGGTCCCAGATGGGGCGGTCGCCCAGGGCGCCCCCCCAAACCAAAGTCCTGGGGAGTCAGTCCCTACAGTTAGGAGACAGGGGTCCCCAAGAAAAGGAAAGAAGAAAAGGAAGGGTAGGCCACTCTTAAAGAGAGTTCCAGGGAGCCAAAGGCCTTCTGCCCCAGTAGGGGGGGAGCCCAGAGTTGGCACTGGTGAGGCCTCCCGTGACCCCAAGGAAATCCTGAGTAGTCAGGCAGCTGTCCAGATGCAGGGTGTTGCCCCTGCACTGACAGAAGGGAGAGTGTAAGGAGGGTGTCTGCCACAGGAGGTGGTAGCCCCCCACTCTAGACAGCAAGAGGGGTGCCAGGACCCCAAAGTTGCCCCTAAAGCAGCTCAGCCACCTGTCAGTGGAGAGCTTAGGGTGTGGTTCTGGGTACTGACAGCTGTCAGTAGCCTCTGCTGGGTGCTAGCCTTCCTGGCAGCACTGTACTTGGCCTGGGAGGCAGACCCCAGGGCCAATAGCAAAGTAGACCCCCTGACCGTGTTTGTCATGGTGGGGTTGCTCAAGTGTTGGGTGACCTCTTTGGGTAAGCTAGGTGTTGCCCTAGCAAAGTTAGGAGTAGGGGAGGTGGGCACCTCACTACCCAAGTTGGCAGAGAGAGAGGAGGAAGACCCCCTAGAGGGAAGTTTCAGTTTGAGATGGGTCCTTTCACTGTTGGGATGGCTTCACTACCCAGAGGGAGTGACCATGACAGGAGGATGTAAGGCAGAGTAGGCCCTGCAAAGGGACAGCCAGTTTTCTTCACTGTCTTTCTCGCCTAACAAGCCAGGAAGAATCTCCCAGGGTTGGGCTGAGTCTCCTGGGCGTGTGGGCTGGGGGGGGCTTGTGTGAGAAAACAGGGCTGATTGCAGAGGCCCCCTAACTTTTTACCCCCATTTTCCACTTTCTGCTGGTGTTTTCCTGACTCTGATGGTGCCCTGGGTACTGCTAACCAGTCCCAGGGCCTGTGCTCTGTGTAAAATCAATATGCAAATTAGGCTAATTATAATTGGCTAAGTTAACCTACCTATAAGTCCCTAGTATATGGTAGGGCATGTAGGTTTAGGGACCACAGCATAGGTAGTGCACCCATAGGTGCACTGCTGAGGTTCCCAGTGTCATTTTAAAGGCAGGCCTGCCTTGCTGGCTGCTTTTAAATTAAAGTTATATGCAAATTCGACTTTGGAATTAAAAGTAGTTCCAAAGTCTTAAACTACCTTATTTTTACATATAAGTCACCCCTAAGGTGTGCCCTATGTGCCCCTAGGGCTGGGTGCCATGTAACTATAAGCAGGGACTTTATAAAAATAGATTTATAAACCCTGGTGAGGTAAAAACTGCCAAATTAGTTTTTCCCTCATTGAAGTAAATGGCCTTCATAGGCTAGAATGGGGAGACTTTATTTTAAATTTTAAAGTCTCCTTAAAAGATGCATACCAAGAATTTGGTATCAAATTAATTGTTGTAATAAATCCCACAACTTCCAGTTGTTGGATTTAATATAACTTGTTCAGGTAAAGAGTTTTAGACTTTACCTAAAAAGTTGGCAATTTCAGCCCTGCATTGTTTTTGCTGCTGTGCTCTGATTGGCCAGCCTGTAGCAGCTTAGCCAAGCTGCCTTGATGAGGTGTGAAGTGGCCTGGCTTCACACAAAGGAATGTGCCTGTGGGAGAGAATCTCCCCTCAGCAGATGGTGAGGCAGGAAGGGGGAGGGCTGCCAAACTGGTCTTCAAAGGCAGAGAAGGACATTTGGAGCAACCAGCAACACCCCCACATCCTGCAACCCCAGACAACTAGGTGCCCCCTTGATTAGATTAGGAGAGGGCAGGAGAGGGGTGTGTTTATGATTTTTAGCCACACCAGTGGGTGGGCTCAGCCAGATGTAACCTCCAAAAATCAGATTCAGCCATGTTGGATTTTTAGAGAATGTTGCCCTCTGGGATGGATTTTTGCCACACTTCCCAGGAAGTGGTCATCACAGGGGGACGACCCTGTACCTGATTGGAGAACCAGGGCCCCCCTGCTTTTCACCCAGGAGCAAGAATAAAACTGGCAGACCTGCCCCCACACCTCAGATCCCCTCCAGAAATCAACAAGAAAGGAACTAAAGAAGAAGAAGGACTGCCCTGCTGGACCCCTGGCCTGCACCTGGACCCTGCACTCAGAAGGACTGCACCAGCTGCACACTTGGGCTTCACCACAAGAAGGACTTTGCCTGGCTTCAACTGGTTCAAGGAGGGACTCCCTGTTTGCTACAGGTGAAAATTTGCTAACCAGAGTCCCCTGCACCAACTCCTGAAGAAAGCGACCAGCTGACCACTGCCCAGTGGCCAAAAAGGAGTTTGCGCCAGGTGCACTCTGGGAGTTGTAGTCCGCACCCCCCAAGGACCATCTCAGAACTTCTGGACCCTTGGGGTGAGCTGTGGACCCCAAAAGAACCTTAAAAGAACATCTGGGTGAAGCCCCAGAAGTTTGGAGAAGATTTGAGAATTTTTGTAAAAAAGCTCCATAGAGGGACCGACCCGCCGCGGAAATTCTAGCCGGCTTGCCTCAACCGCGACCCGGCCTGATTTGGTGGTTCGTCCCGGTAAAGAAAAATCTCATAAAAAGAGACTAAGTCCGAAGGTAAAAAGTTGACCGGGACCTCCCAGCCATCGTATCCGAGAAGGGCTCCATGGACGTCGGATCAAGATCCAGGTTTACCCCGGTCGAAGGATTTTCACCTCGAAAAAACGACTAAGTCCGAAGGTAAAAATCTCCACCGAGGAATCCAGCATCGCGTATCCGGAGAATGGCTCCAGGAGGTCGGATAGGACTGGCAGGTTCGTCCGGCTGAAGAAAATCTTCAAAATAAAGACTAAGTCAGAAGGTGACTTTTTAACTGAGGCCTCCCGCGACCTGTAGCCGAGCAGGGCTCCATCGCGGTCGGCTTGAAAGTTTGACTTTGCCCCGGTCGAGGTGCAACCAGATGACCCGATTGGCGCTTTTTGTTTCTAAGCGCTAGAAAAATAATAATTCTTTAAAAAATCATATCTCCGGTTCCCTTTATCCGATTATATTCGTTTTGGTGTCATTTTAAAGATAAAAATATAAACTATTTTTATAAATTGGTTTTGGATTTTTAAACTGTTTCCTGTGTTTTATTTAATTACTGTTTTGTGATATTTGAATGCTTTACACACTGTCTCCTAAGTTAAGCCTTGACGCTCGTTGCCAAGCTATCAAGGGTTGAGCTGGGGTTAATTTACTGAGACCTAACTGGACCTAAGTGGAGGTTAGTGGCTTGTTGCTAGGTGTAGGTACCTACCTGCCCTTACCAATAACCCATTTTCCAACATTTTTGGTGGCAGCGGTGGGATCCTGTACTTGTGTTCAGTATCACGTTACAGTTTTAAGTAAAACAAATTAAAAATCCTTTAAATTGTCTTAATGCAAAAATTGTTTAAAAAAAAAAAACAAAAAAAACTTTTGTTTTACATTTTTTGATTTGGATTAATTTCTATTATTGAATTTTTGTAATTTTTCTAAATTATTGTTTCCAATTTTTGCAAAAAGTTTTTGTTGACACAAAACCAGGGAACCATGGAGCTTGATCTGGCTAGCCTACCCACACTGACAGTAGTCCAGCTTAGGGGGTTGTGTACTGAAAGAGGGTTGCCTGCAACCACTGACCTCAGGAAGCAAGTCCTGATCAAATCCCTGACAGCATGGGCTGAGGCCCAAGAGGTAGACCTAGGGGAAGCTCCAGAGGAGGAAGAAACAGGGAAGGGTGCTAGCTCTAACCACTCAGGGGAGGGAGGGCATCTGAGCCTAAGTGAGGATGAGGAAGAACGGTCCTCAGTACATACAGTCACTAGGGGCAGACCCAAAGCTAGTGGTGGGAAGGGGGTCCTTTCAGGAGGAGAGAACCCATCCATCAGGGAAAGAGAGCTGGAGGCCCAGCTAGCATATATAGCTTTGGAAGCAGACAAGCTGGCCCTAGAAAAGAAAAAGTGGGCAAACAAGGAGAAAAGAGATGGTGGCAGCGATAAAGAAGCTGAGGTGTCCATGGGTGGGGGAGTTTGCTCCAGATTACCCAAGGGGGTGGTTCCTGCTTATGTAGAGGGGGATGATATAGACAAGTGGTTGGAGGCCTTTGAGAGGGCACTCCAAATGAGAAGGGTTAGGCCTCAATACTGGGGTTCCCTTTTGTGGGAGTTGGTCCCCAACTCAGGGAGGGATAGGCTTCTGACCTTAAGGGGGGAGGAGGCAGATTCATACCCTAGTATGAAGATGTGCTTAGCCAAGACGTTTGGTCTGACCCCAGAGCAGTATAGCATGAAGTTCAGGGACACCCAGAAGGTCAGTACCCAGTCTTGGGTTGACTTTGTAGACACCTCACTAAAGGCACTAGAGGGCTGGATTATTGGTAACAAAGTAAATA
The DNA here is from genome assembly GCF_031143425.1 of Pleurodeles waltl. NCBI lineage: Eukaryota > Metazoa > Chordata > Amphibia > Caudata > Salamandridae > Pleurodeles > Pleurodeles waltl. The sequence goes on along the minus strand of NC_090444.1, from coordinate 1,021,770,290 downwards.
CTTATGAGGGGTTATACAATCTGATCATGAGAGAGCACATCTTGACCAATTGTACCCAAGAAAGGTTACGCCAGCATCTAGTGGACTCTAAGCAGACCAACCCTAGAGAGCTAGGGGGGGCAGCTGATGAGTGGTTGAGAACCAGGGTGGTTGTCAAGTCCCAGGGGGGAGACTCCAAGAAGGGGGGGCAGGTCCCCAAAAACCTAAGGAGGGAGGTGGTAAGCCCACCACAGAGACTCCCTCTGTACCCCAGAACCCTAAGAAGGAGGAGAGTAAATCCCACTCCCACTCTGACAAGCAGAGACAGGGAGACCCAGGGTTAAAAAAGCTCTTGGACAGTAGGGCTTGCTTTGACTGTCAGCAGACAGGTCACTTCCGAGGAGATGCAGCCTGTCCAAAGAAGGTGGTTAGCACTGGGCTGTCCAGTGTAGCCATGGAGGAGGACTCCTCAGATGATGAAGTCCTCCTAGCATTGAGCTGGGAGACAGGGCCAGATGGTAAGCTGGTGATCCCTGAGGGTGGAAGTAGGCACTTCCACCCCATTCAGGTGAATGGGATCCCTACCACGGGCCTGAGAGACACCTGTGCCAGTCACACTATAGTGAGTGACCGGTTAGTGACCCCAGACATGTATGTCCCAAGAGAGACAAGGAAAGTCAGGATAACCACAGGGGAGGTCACCACCAAACCTGTAGCCATAGTGCCCCTAGAGAGGGAGGGTATCCTTGACTGGTTTAAGGTGGTAGTCAGTGCTGACCTCCCCCTAGATTGTATCCTGGGCAATGACCTCCCAGAGGTGGGCCTGGTCCCAGATGGGGCGGTCACCCAGGGTGTCCCCCCAAACCAAAGTCCTGGGGAGTCAGTCCCTACAGTTAGGAGACAGGGGTCCCCAAGAAAAGGACAGAAGAAAAGGAAGGGTAGGCCACTCTTAAAGAGAGTTCCAGGGAGCCAAAGGCCTTCTGCCCCAGTAGGGGGGGAGCCCAGAGTTGGCACTGGTGAGGCCTCCTGTGACCCCAAGGAAGTCCTGAGTAGTCAGGCAGCTGTCCAGATGCAGGGTGTTGCCCCTGCACTGACAGAAGGGAGAGTGGAAGGAGGGTGTCTGCCACAGGAGGTGGTAGCCCCCCACTCTAGACAGCAAGAGGGGTGCCAGGACCCCAAAGTTGCCCCTAAAGCAGCTCAGCCACCTGTCAGTGGAGAGCTTAGGGTGTGGTTCTGGGTACTGACAGCTGTCAGTAGCCTCTGCTGGGTGTTAGCCTTCCTGGCAGCACTGTACTTGGCCTGGGAGGCAGACCCCAGGGCCAATAGCAAAGTAGGCCCCCTGACCCTGTTGGTCATGGTGGGGTTGCTCAAGTGTTGGGTGACCTCTTTGGGTAAGCTAGGTGTTGCCCTAGCAAAGTTAGGAGTAGGGGAGGTGGGCACCTCACTACCCAAGTTGGCAGAGAGAGAGGAGGAAGACCCCCTAGAGGGAAGTTTCAGTTTGAGATGGGTCCTTTCACTGTTGGGATGGCTTCACTACCCAGAGGGAGTGACCATGACAGGAGGATGTAAGGCAGAGTAGGCCCTGCAAAGGGACAGCCAGTTTTCTTCACTGTCTTCCTCGCCTAACAAGCCAGGAAGACTCTCCCAGGGTTGGGCTGAGTCTCCTGGGCGTGTGGGCTGGGGGGGGCTTGTGTGAGAAAACAGGGCTGATTGCAGAGGCCCCCTAACTTTTTGCCCCCATTTTCCACTTTATGCTGGTGTTTTCCTGACTCTGATGGTGCCCTGGGTACTGCTAACCAGTCCCAGGGCCTGTGCTCTGTGTAAAATCAATATGCAAATTAGGCTAATTATAATTGGCTAAGTTAACCTCCCTATAAGTCCCTAGTATATGGTAGGGCATGTAGGTTTAGGGACCACAGCATAGGTAGTGCACCCATAGGTGCACTGCTGAGGTGCCCAGTGTCATTTTAAAGGCAGGCCTGCCTTGCTGGCTGCTTTTAAATTAAAGTTATATGCAAATTCGACTTTGGAATTAAAAGTAGTTCCAAAGTCTTAAACTACCTTATTTTTACATATAAGTCACCCCTAAGGTGTGCCCTATGTGCCCCTAGGGCTCGGTGCCATGTAACTATAAGCAGGGACTTTATAAAAATAGATTTATAAACCCTGGTGAGGTAAAAACAGCCAAATTCGTTTTTCCCTCATTGAAGTAAATGGCCTTCATAGGCTAGAATGGGGAGACTTTATTTTAAATTTTAAAGTCTCCTTAAAAGATGCATACCAAGAATTTGGTATCAAATTAATTGTTGTAATAAATCCCACAACTTCCAGTTGTTGGATTTAATATAACTTGTTCAGGTAAAGAGTTTTAGACTTTACCTAAAAAGTTGGCAATTTCAGCCCTGCATTGTTTTTGCTGCTGTGCTATGATTGGCCAGCCTGTAGCAGCTTAGCCAAGCTGCCTTGATGAGGTGTGAAGTGGCCTGGCTTCACACAAAGGAATGTGCCTGTGGGAGAGAATCTCCCCTCAGCAGATGGTGAGGCAGGAAGGGGGAGGGCTACCAAACTGGTCTTCAAAGGCAGAGAAGGACATTTGGAGCAACCAGCAACACCCCCACATCCTGCAACCCCAGACAACTAGGTGCCCCCTTGATTAGATTAGGAGAGGGCAGGAGAGGGGTGTGTTTATGATTTTTAGCCACACCAGTGGGTGGGCTCAGCCAGATGTAACCTCCAAAAATCAGATTCAGCCATGTTGGATTTTTAGAGAATGTTGCCCTCTGGGATGGATTTTTGCCACACTTCCCAGGAAGTGGTCATCGCAGGGGGAAGGACCCTGCCCCTGATTGGAGAACCAGGACCCCCCTGCTTTTCACCCAGGAGCAAGGATAAAACTGGCAGACCTGCACCCACACCTCAGATCCCCACCAGATTTCAACAAGAAAAGAACTAAAGGAGAAGAAGGACTGCCCTGCTGGACCCCTGGCCTGCACCTGGAACCTGCACTCAGAAGGACTGCACCAGCTGCACACTTGGGCTTCACAAGAAGGACTTTGCCTGGCTTCAACTGGTTCAAGGAGGGACTCCCTGTTTGCTACAGGTGAAAAATTGCTAACCAGAGTCCCCTGCACCAACTCCTGAAGAAAGCGACCAGCTGACCTCTGCCCAGTGGCCAAAAAGGAGTTTGCGCCAGGTGCACTCTCGGAGTTGTAGTCCGCACCCCCCAAGGACCATCTCAGAACTTCTGGACCCTTGGGGTGAGCTGTGGACCCCAAAAGAACCTTAAAAGAACATCTGGGTGAAGCCCCAGAAGTTTGGAGAAGATTTGAGAATTTTTGTAAAAAAGCTCCATAGAGGGACCGACCCGCCGCGGAAATTCTAGCCGGCTTGCCTCAACCGCGACCCGGCCTGATTTGGTGGTTCGTCCCGGTAAAGAAAAATCTCATAAAAAGAGACTAAGTCCGAAGGTAAAAAGTTGACCGGGACCTCCCAGCCATCGTATCCGAGAAGGGCTCCATGGACGTCGGATCAAGATCCAGGTTTACCCCGGTCGAAGGATTTTCACCTCGAAAAAACGACTAAGTCCGAAGGTAAAAATCTCCACCGAGGAATCCAGCATCGCGTATCCGGAGAATGGCTCCAGGAGGTCGGATAGGACTGGCAGGTTCGTCCCGCTGAAGAAAATCTTCAAAATAAAGACTAAGTCAGAAGGTAACTTTTTAACCAAGGCCTCCCGCGACCTGTAGCCGAGCAGGGCTCCATCGCGGTCGGCCTGAAAGTTTGACTTTGCCCCGGTCGAGGTGCAACCAGATGACCTGATTGGCGCTTTTTGTTTCTAAGCGCTAGAAAAATAATAATTCTTTAAAAATTCATATCTCCGGTTCCCTTTATCCGATTTTATTCGTTTTGGTGTCATTTTAAAGATAAAAATATAAACTATTTTTATAAAGTGGTTTTGGATTTTTAAACTGTTTCCTGTGTTTTATTTAATTACTGTTTTGTGATATTTGAATTCTGTACACACTGTCTCCTAAGTTAAGCCTTGACGCTCGTTGCCAAGCTACCAAGGGTTGAGCTGGGGTTAATTTACTGAGACCTAACTGGACCTAAGTGGAGGTTAGTGGCTTGTTGCTAGGTGTAGGTACCTACCTGCCCTTACCAATAACCCATTTTCCAACACTGAGGAACTAGGGAGTTCACCTGGTTACAGCATTTGCTGAAATTTGACTGGGTAAAGGGGATGAGGAATGTCACAATTATATTTTAGCAGATTTATATTAGCATGTATTCCTAGAGCAGTTGAGGCCCTTTCTTAGGAATCTTCCTCTCCCTCAATAGAACAGCTTTGAGCCCTCCTCTTTTTTAGAGATGTCTGCTGATTTATAGCTGAGAATATGTCATGGCTTTGCGAAATTCTCTGTTGCTTAAATGTGAAGGCTTTATGCCTCGGCATTCCTATACTCCTGCATCAGAACTCTTTATTTGGGCTTCTGGACTGACACATTCATCTCTCTTATTCTCCAATTTCATGCTTATACAAATTAATCTAGATTAGAAAATTCCCTTATAGAACACACTTCTATATTTTCTCTATTTTGGTAATACTCACTAATATTGTATTTTCCCTTGTATTAAAATATCGACTAATGGATTATTTGAGCTTGTACTGATGATGATTAAAAAGATTAATGGTTTGTGAATAAAGTACTTGCTTTTAATAATTAGTTAATAAATCCCTTTATTGTCTTCATTGACTATTGTGGAGCTCTAAATGGACTTCACTGTTCATGGTGCTTGATGTAAATGATTGTTCCTTTTCAATACTCTTTGTAGATGAATAAAGGTCCATACAACCAATGGTGGAGGTTACTTAAAGATCACACCAGAAGACTGAGAAACAACAATCCCCATTGATGGAGAGCAATGAAAGATGGGTGGGGAGTATGACTGGAGAAAGATATAGTGGTAGTGAGAGAAGAGATGGAATGTGACAGGATAGGTGGGCTGTGTTAGAAATGAGGGCTCTTTTTGGCAGTCAGTATGCACTCTGTCTAAGCAGGAACCCTCACTCTAGTCAGGGTAAAGGAGATACACACCTAGGAAAAACTCTGCCTATCCCCTTAGTAGCGTGGCACAAGCAGTCCGACTTATCTCAAAGGCAATGTGTAAAGCATTTGTACAATCCTACACAGTAACACAGTGAAAACACCACAAAAGCACTTAACACCAGTTTAGAAAAATAGCCAATATTTATCTGAGTAAAACAAGATCAGAACAACAAAAATCAAACATACACAAGCAAAGTCATGATTTTTCTTTTTCTTTTTCTTTAATAAGGCGCTTAGAAACACAAATGCTTCAATTTGGTGTTATCACGGCATCATGACGGAGTCGTTCCCAACAACTTGACGCCAATGGTGCCGGTCATGGAGTCGAATGGACTTGCAGATACAGTAGCTTTTGAAAGTGAGGAAACAAGCTGGTGCACTGATTCGGGGAAGCGAGACGCCGTTGGATCCGGTGCGGTGTCAGTTCTGGTGCTGCACAGCAGTGGAGATGAGGTGACATCGGTGCGAAGTGTGGATTCCTTATGCTCCAGCAGGCTCAGTGTCCGGTGGGTCAAGGTGTGGTGGGGTGACCTCATGGGGCTGGGGTCAGGGTCATGGTCATGCCACGGGGCTGCAGGTGCTGCAGCAGAGTCGGGTGTCATGGACATCGGTGACACAGCTCTCTGGACTCACAAAGTCACAGGATGTCAGTGGGGCTGCGGCGGCGTCAGGCCTGCAATGTCAGTCAGGGTCCTGGCACTCCAGTGGGGACAACGGCTTTGGTTGCAGGCACCATCTTAGGGTCAGGCAGGGAAGTCAGTCGGGGCGTCGTCCGGCATCAGTGTACTTGGTTTTTCTTGGTTTTCAACCAGCTTTTACTCCCAAGGGCCCAGAAACTGGAATAAACACCACTTGGTGAGTTAGGGTCCACAGCAAGTGAACTCAGAGGGTGGTAGGTGAATTCTTTGCTGTCCCTGAGACTTCTTAACAGGAGGCAATCTCAGTCAAAGCCGTTGGCAACTGCAGGCCAACCCAGCAAAGCATATACAGAAAAGGGGCAGTACTCCTCCTCCAGCTCTTTAGCTCTTCTCCTTGGCAGAGGATCCTCTTGATCCAGAAGTGTTCTAAAAGTCTGGGGTTTTGGGTCCACTACTTATACCCATTTCTGCCTTTGAGGTAGGCAAACTTCAAAGGAAAGTTTCTGTTGTGGACAAGAGCCTGCCTTGCCCAGGCCCGGCCCCAGATACATACCAGGGGACCAGCGACAGCATTGTGTGAGGACAGACACAGCCCTTTCTGGTGCTGGTGTCACCCCTCCCTCCCCACTCTAGCCACGAGACTCATCAGGATATGCATGACACTCAAAACAAAAAAGGAGGGGAGGGACCAGCAAGATGACACTCCCCAGCTCCCTTGGTGTCACTGTTTTGAGGGAATTCACAAACAGTCCAACTGTCGGTGTGACCTAGATGTGGATTCCACAAGCAGGAAGAGGCACAGGATGGTTAAGCAAAAAAATGCCCTCTTTCTAAAAGTGGCATTTTCAAACTTTCCACAAGCAGGAAGCGGCACAGAATAGTTAAGCAAAAAAATGCCGTCTTTCTAAAAGTGGCATTTTCAAACTGACAATCTAAAAAACAACTTTACCAAAAGATTAAGGGTGTGTGGGCAGCACCACTCTACTAGCGGAGCTAAAGGTGTTTTTAGAACTCCGAGCTCTGCTGAGAGTTAGTCAAAAACTCTGCTAGCCCCTTCACTGGAGCAGAGCTCACCCAGTGCGTGCTGCGGCCCAGTTATGGGCTGCAGCACGCATTGATCCCAGGTGCAGAGGCCAGAGGGAGGCGAAATGATGACGAGGAGAGGAGGACCCCCTGGAAGACCCAGGTAAGTCATTATCACTTTCTTTGTTTTGTCATTGTTTGTGCACACTGGTGCATAAACAAGGATTGAAACGGCCATGGCCTGCATTCAGGCCAGGGCTGTAGGCAGTGAAAGCTGCCATTTCAGGCCTCTTGTGCACCGACCTGTCCTGTGTGCACTGCACACGGGGCAGGCCAGTGCACAGCTGGCCTGGTAGCTTTACACAGAGAGCACTTGCACTTTAGCACCGGTCAGCAGTGGTAAAGTGCCCAGAGTACTAAAACCAGCAATAAACAAGTCCAGCACACAGTCAAAAATAACAGGAATCAGAGGCTAACAGATAGGGGAAACCATGCCAAAGATGGCTGGTCTAACAGGGTGTAACAGGAAAAAGGGGTCTGTGATGAGTAGTTAACTATTGACAATAACTGAGAATATTTGATGCTAGAGATGGGCATTTAGCAGCAGAATACATGGGTAAATATTGATGCTAGAATGAATGGAGAGAACAGTATAGAAAAAAAACAGCAGAAGAGGGGAGAGGAGAAGAGGATAGGATTAGGACACTGACAGCAGAACACAGTGAAAGGAAACAGTCCACGGCTGAGAGCAACAATAATGGGACAGGGCAATAATAGGAATGGAGAAAAACAGTGACTGTATAAAGGGGTACTGATAAGAAAGATGGGCATTGAGGGGAAAGGTAGGTAGTGATAGTGAGATTTTGAGTTTCCGGCATGGTGGAGCTGGCATTCTGGATTAGGCAACCAATTCTCTCCTATTTAGCTCAGTGTTAACATTGCTTGATGATGGTCTTATTGGCAAGGCTGGCAGAGACTACGCTATTAGGTCTATCAATTTCTCTGCTCTGAAAACAGAGCATGACAAAGGAGAGAGGGCAGACAACACATCTCCCTGTTTTTGACAGATGTACTGTTATCATCATTTAAAAACAGTAATTTAAAGAATCATTTTGGTCTTATTCTAGTGGCGGTCTGCCATAAATTGTCAGAGTTTTTCCCCTACCAAACCAAGGGGTATGTGTGGACAAATATCAAATAAGAAATATTGTGATACAAAAGTACTGTGTCAAGAATATCTGAATGTGAAAAATATTATTAACGTGAATATTGAAGGTAAAAATAACATTTTAAGTGTTGTTTTCAATATTGTTTCAAAATTTATCAATTTAGAAACTACTGTTGCATGTACTATCGTTTGTAAGTGTTGTTTGCATGAAATGTACTATTGTCTGTTTCATTCTATATGATTAGGATTTTTTATTTGTGTTTTAGTTAGATAAACATGAAATTATTGAAGTGTATGTTTTGTGTTGTATTAATATATAAAAATAATTGATTTATATATATTTTTTTTAGCAGTGGGATATTGTTTTTTTAGGGGATGAGCGGATATTTTGATATATAATTATTGTTAATTATGCTAATGATATCTAAATTAATTTAGAAATGTTTTACGTTTATTTTTTACAATATTTAGTTCTATAAATAACTTATAATTATTAAAATATATATAAATTATAATACATAAAAACAATGTTTTATTGTAAATATTGAAACAAATATATAAGTGAAAGATGGTATAATTTAAAAATACATACAAATTTGAATTGAATTAAGTGAATTAATAGTATTTTTTTAATAAAACGTACATTTTATCCTTTTTGTGAAATAATATTTATAATTAAAATATTTAAAAAACATAACATACCTAAAAAAAACTTTACGTGGAAAATTATAATGTCATGGTAAAAAACAAAATGTAATTTTTATTTTACAAATTGATTTTATATATTGTTATTTGAATATATTTAAGTTTAGGAATGATAGTAAGTATTTAAAATATATATTCATTATTAGAAGTGGTACAAATATGATTTTTTATGTTAATATATGTGTATATGCTGACACAAATATTAATATATAAGTTTGTAGTTTTGGTAAGGGTCTTTTGAAGTAATTTTTAATTTATTTTATAGATGAAAATGTATATGTGAATATGGAGTAATGATTGTGTGTATAAAATGTTTAGTATGTAACACCCTGCATGAAATGTTTTCAATTGTAGTTGAAATTGGAAATATCATCCCTCTAGTGTGCAACACATTTCTCAATTTGACTTAAATTGGAGTGGAATAGTAACTGTCACCCTTTTATTGCCCAACACCTTTTCCAAATTGGTATAGATTGGAGTGTGAATGGTAACTGTCATTCCTTTACTGCCTAACACCTTATCCAAATTGGTATAGATTAGAGTGTGAATAGTAAATGTCACACTTTATTGTCCAATACTTTACCCAAATTGGTTCCCATTGGAGTGGGAATAGTAAGTGTTATCCTTTTAGTGTTGAACACCCTACCCACATGGGTATAGATTAGAATGGGAACAGTAAATGTCACATTTTTGGTGTCCAACAGTTCTCCAAATTGTTTTAGATTGAAACTTGAATAGTAAATGTCACCCTTATAACATCCAACATCTTCCGTCGCTTGGGTTACATTGGAGTGGGAATAGCAAATTTTGCTCCTTTAGGGGCAGATTTATATGTTTTCACACAAAAAAAATATAGCACCATTCCAAGATGCCGGCCTGGGACCATATTTATGTAATGGCGATAGCCAGCGCTAATGCTCTGCCATCGTCCTTGGAAAGGATGCTAACAGGGCTGGAGAGGCATAGGGGAAACTGGGGCTTGTGCCCCGAAATATGGTGCTACACGGTTCAGAGGCAGAAAAATTGCCTCTAAGCAGTGTAGTGCCATTTTCTGGCCACAATCCCCCTGGACATGGATCCTGTCTTAGTAAAGACAGAAGCCATGCCCACCACCCCAATGACCATGCCCAGGGGACAAATGTCCCTTGGGCATGGCCAGTGGGGCCAGTGCTGTGCAGGGGAGCCCAAGTCAGGACCGCCGAGCGGTGTTGGATAAAAAATAAATGAATACTTACCGGGACTTACCTGGGATGGGTCCCCCATCCTTAGGTGTCCTCCTGGTGTGGGTGGGGTGGGTAGGGGTGTCCCTGGGGCCAGGGAAGGGCACCTGTGGGCAATTGCCAGGGTTTCTGACCATTGAAATATGCCTAAAGGTCCCCTTATGCCTGCCCTTACCCAGGCATTAAATAATGGCACTAAGCAAGCTTAGTGCCATTATTTAAGGCCCCCATCCCCCATGCTGGATTTTAGCAAAGGCCATATCATCCTTTTCTGGACGGGAACACCTACCTTGAATCTCATTGACGCAAGGTAGGTGTTCATGTCCAGAAGACGACGTTAACTCCATAACTCTGGCGCTAGACGTGTCTAGCGGCAAAGTGTAAATATGGAGTTAGGTATGCGCTGATTTAGAGTTAAAAAAAATGATCATAATTCAGCACAAACCAAGTATAAATATGGGCCTTAGTGTCCAACAGCTTCTTCAGATTGATATAGATTGTAATAGGAAGAGTAAATGTTATCCCTTCAGTTTCCAACACCTTCCCCAAAATGACATTGATTGGAGTGGTAATATTGTTCAATACTTTTTTAAAAATGGTTTATGTTAGAATGTGATTATTTTATTCTATAATTTTAGTGTGAAACCCTTTGTTCAAAATGTGTTTGTGTGTGCTAGAAATAGTTTGTATTACTTAATTAGTATTGTAGGTGTTTATAAATACAATAAAATAGGTATATGTTTTTATTAAATAATATTATGATTACATATTTGTAAAGAATAAAGGCATGTAACATATTTTTCTATTTTTACTTGTTTTGAAGGTTTATTTAATGTATATTTGTACATTGTTAAAGATATATATTTCAACTTACAAATTTGCATTTATATAGATAAATAAGTGACACATTTTTATTAATTGTTTTATTATTATAGAAAATGTAAATCATATTTAACCAATATTGCATGTTGTACATTTACAATCTTTTTCCATTCTTTTA